>NC_053158.1:132609674-132946674 GCF_016835505.1 Polypterus senegalus | reverse complement strand
TGCTCCTGACGGCTCTCTTTTGAAGATATGTTTGCATTCTTTTAATTGTGAGAAAGAACTGTCATCTCTGTCTTGTCATGGAGCACAGTTTAAACGTTTGGCTAAAGGGTGTTATTTCATGTCTAGAGGGCTCTAATAATGTTAACAGGGTGGGAGAGTTTATAAGGGCTTAAAATATATAAAAATAACCATACAAACATATGGTTTCTACTTAACGGATTTTCACCTATCGCGGGGGGGTCTGGAACGCAACCCCCGCGATCAAGGAGGGATTACTGTACTTTATTCTAGAATCTGTCTAAATTTTAAACAAGACATAACAATACTAATGATTTGTTTATTTGCATCTCTGAAGATGGCGGTGCCCATGCAGGCTGCGGCTTATAGAGCTCCCGAGTCTGCGATATTTTGTGTTAATCTTTGTTCGTCTTTGTCAACTACAGTAGTATAAGAAAATAAGTAGATTTAAGTGATAGTAGTACGCAGACATACATTTACGAGCAGCAATTCCTGCTCGATTTCCAAAAAAACTGCAGCGAAATATCCAGTGAAGTGACAGAGACGCTCCGTAGCCTTTGCTTACTTTGGCAGCCCGAGAAGCTGAGCTGGTGAAAACACAAGCACAGCGGTCAGAAGCAGAAACGTGAGAAACGCGGTGGTGTTAGCACAAGGCTAAAAACTAACCCCACCAGACCTGTGATATCGTTCATTCTGCTTGCGAACCTCCGATCACTGGACAACAAGGTGGATAATATAAAGCTGCAGCGGGCCAAGCAGTGGGAAATGACAGACTTATTGCATCTTTATTTTCACTGTGACATGACTCCAGGATAACATTGTAGACTCGGCCATCCAGCAGACATACTGACCATCTTCCGAGCAGACAGAGACATCTTTTTGTCCGGTAAAACCCCCGGGGTTTGGGTGGGGTTTAGAGGAACTATGTGTTTATGTGAACAGAGAGTGGTGTACGAACAATGTCTCAGTTGTGCGACACTGGTCCCCGCTGATAGAGGTTTTATCAGTAAGGTGTCGGCCTTTCTACCTGCCAACTGAATACAGTTGCTTGCTGGTGGTTGCTACCTACCTCCTGCTTAGCGCAAATGCTAACCAGGCGATAGTGGAATTCTACGATATCATCAGCAAACTGCAAATGAAGCACCCTGAGGCATTTTTCATTATTGCTGGAGACTTCAATCATGCCAACTTGAAGTCAGTTCTCCCAGAATTCTTCCAGAATGTGAACTTTGCTACTAGAGAGGGAAGCTGTCTGGACAATGCTTACACGAGCGCTCCCGACACCCACAAGGCCCTACCATGCCCCCACCTCGGCTACTCAGACCATATCAGCCTGTTTATGGTTTCTGCATACAAGTCCCTAATGAAGCACACTAAACCAGCCTGCAAGAACATCAGAGTGTGGCAGGGTGGTGCTGTTTCAGCTCTCCAAGACTGCTTTAAATTGACAGACTGAGACATTTTCAGGGAGGCTGCTATGGATGGTGACTCCATCAATCTGGAGGAGTACACAGACTCTGTGACTGGCTACATCTCCAAATGCATAGAGGTTGTTACTGTTACCAAGGATGTTACCACAAGAGCCAACCAAAAGCCCTGGATGACAAGAGAAGTGCACAAGCTGCTCAAGATCAGAAATGCTGCCTTCAGATCTGGAGACGAGGCCACCCTCAGGGTGACCAGAGCCAACCTGTCTCACACTATAAAGAGAGCTAAGTGGGCATACGCGCAGAGGATTAACAAACAATTCAGCAGCACCAGAGACACATGTGGTATGTGGCAGGGCATTCAGACAATTACAAGCCCAACCCACACAGCAGTGATGGTGACGCCTCCCTACCAGATAAGCTATACAACTTCTTTACATGGTTTGAGGCGCAGAACAAAGAGCCTGCAAGAAAATCAACACCTCCCTCCACTGACCAGGTATTCTGTCTCTCCATAACTATCTCTCAATGTTGACAAGACAAAAGAGAAAATCATGGACTTCAGAAAATCACATCTTGCCCACATCCCACTCAGCATCAACGGTTTAGATGAGGAGACTGTTAGGAGTACCAAGTTCCTCGGTGTGCACGTAACTGAGGAGCTTATGTGGACACATAACACCTCATCACTAATCAAGAAAGGCCAGCAGAGACTACACATCCTGAGGCAGCTGAAACGAGCAAGTCTTCCCCCTTTCATCCTCACCATGTTCTACAGAGGCACCATTGACAGTGTTCTGACCAGCTGCATCACTGTCTGGTATGGCAACTGCAACATATCTGACCACAAGCACCTGCAAAGGATAGTGAAGACAGCAGAGACCATTATTGGGGTGCCTCTCCATTCACTACAGGACATATTTTGCAAATGCAGTGTCTGCAAGGCCTGCAGCATTGTGCAGGACCCCTTATACCCCTCACATGGACTTTTCACACTCCTGCCATCCAAGAGAAGATACTACAGCATCAAAGCCAGATCTGCCAGGCTGCAGGAGAGTTTTTACCCCCAAGCTGTCAGACTCCTTAACACCATGCTGCCCCCAGGATCTTACTGCTTCAACCACCTCTAAAAACAGAACTTTTATACATGAAAGCCACTTTCCAGCAAAGACTAGTGTGCATATAGAAAAGAACTGAAAATCCTTCTGCTGTGAAACATTCTGACCTGTCATAGTTTACACGTCTTAAACAACTATCATCATACACTGATAATTTCTGTATTATCTATATCTATTATTGTTTATTTATTATATTACATATCTATTGACTATATTTATGTATCTAGATGGCAAATTCCATACACTGCACAATGTTCATATTGCTAACTACACGTCAATATTGCTGCTACTTCTTTGTCTTGTCTTTGCACAATGTCTTGTGTTTTAATTTTAAATTAAAATTTTAATTCTATTTTTAAATTTATTATTTACACGTCATGTTGTTACACTGTGGACCCTGAGCTTCGCAATTTTGACTATCTGTATACTTGTACTGTAAATGGTTGTGATGACGATGAAGTTCACTTTGATTGTTGACTTTGAGATGGTCTTTTTTTAAGCAAGGCTTTTGGATGTCACAGACATTGTAAATGCTAGGCTATATCTAAGTCAAGATAGCAGCTTCCTGGGAATCCTAATAAATGGTCTTAACTGTGAAATTGCCAAGTCATGTTTTTCAAGCAAACATGTGTTTGTTCATACATGTTTGCAATTCAGCATTTTGCAAATATATTTTTAATATGCCTTGAGTTTGCCTGTAAAGAATAATACAGATGAGTAATTTTTCCCACCATTTTAAGGACAAATGTCTTTAAATTTGGTTTAGTGAGAAAAACTGAGTTGGGAAAGCCATTCTCTTGCCTACAGTCTTGATTGTCATGTAAAGCCCCAGATTCAGACATATACTCACAGGCAATTTAAAGTTGCCAATCAACCTAACCCACATGAATTTGGGACTAGGTAAGAAACTCACTTTATTGGAGTTAATGGGGTAAATGAACTAATCAATATGTAATCATAGCTGCCCACATTTTATAAAGTTCTCATTTATAATTCATTCCTACAAATGTTTCTTACAAGTGCAACTGTTTGTCCACCTTACAATACAGTACCTTGTGGCAGTGGAAAATCCCATCAGCCACCTCAACAAGCCCTTACCACAATCCCCAACCCCCACCTCCCACTAAGCCTCAAGTCTGTCCATCCATCCATCCATCACAGGTACAAGACCAACTTTATGGTGTCTTATTACCTTCACTCCAAACAGGGTCATCTTTTTCACCTTCGATCGTGCTTTCCCCATGTATTTCAGCCCTGTCCGTTGTCTCTCATTTTTTAATATATGTATTTTATGGTGTCAATACAACACACTAACAATTTGTAGACAGGGCAAATAAGCAGAGAATGCTATACTAATTTCAGGTGGTTAGGTCTAACTGTATTATGTTTAAATTTACTTTACCTGGGAAAATGCTGACAGCTTAGTAAGAGGATTAACAAAAAAGCAGATATGTTTTTAACAATCAAATCCTTCAAAGGGTATTTAGTTTTTCTATTGTGGGGGAGGCTTTATCACTAAATATTGATATATCCTCCACCCTGGACTGTCAATATAATGTGGTGTTGGGGCTTGTGCACTTTAATGATACTCAGACCTAGTTCATCTGAAGATGCTCTTCTTTATCTGCTCTTGGTAGGGTACTCCTTAGCAAACAGGTTTGGGCTGAAAGACAGACAAAGAATGGTCCACAATGACTCCTGTTTGGAAGAGGGTTACCGGGACCTTTTCTGGAGCCAGTATTCACCGGTGAGTGTGAACTGGTGGTTGGAATAACCCTAAATTGGTGATGTGGAGCCATCTTGTAGGCTTACCACGTGTAAAACAAATGGTGAAGGTCAGTTGTAATGCCGTTTTAGTGGTGGGCACCAGTAGGAACGACCTAGTGGACTGAACCCTAGCAACCCTACCCTAAACTGGCTTTTGGAACTTGGAAGATTATGTCTGTAGCGGTGAAGGAGACTGGGCTGGTGCGGGATATGGGAAAGATATAGTTTGGTTTCACCTTCAAACATAGCATAGGTTCTGGAAACAAACTTTTTCACTTGTGGCTGTTTCTCTCCTACTCTGATGTTCCCATGTATGGATACACACAAGTCCCTGGTTGAGAGCTATGCAACTGGGAGTTTTCTCCGATGGACAAGAGGGTTACCTCAATGTGGCTATGAGTCACAGAAAGGAAAACTCTGACTGTTGTTTGTGTGTATGCACCAAACATTTGTTCTAGGTATTCAGCCTTCTTAAAGAAGGTGGGTGAAGTGCTTGAAAGGATGCCACACCAAGTCTCTGTAGTCTTACTGCTTGATTTTAATGCTCATGTTGGGAATGACTAATATACCTGAAGGTGCATGATTGGGAGGAACAGCCTCCCGGATAAGAACTAGAATGGTGAGTTGTTATTGGGTTTCAGTGCTTGTCGCTTTTCCATAACAAATAACAAGTTCAAACACAAGGAGACTCATAATTGTACCTGGTACCAGACACTATGGTTTGAAGGTCAATGATGGACTTTCTAGTTGTGTTATTCAAGCCAAGACCATATGTTCTGGACATTCAGGTGAAGAGAGAGACATAACTGTCAACTGATCACCACTTGGTGGTTAGTTGTATTTGAAGTGAGGAGTGTAGGCCAGATAGGGAAACAAAGGTGGAGGAATCCATGACACTGAAGAAGGTGACTTTCAAGGAAATGTTCCCTTTGGAATCTACTTACTTGTTTCAGAGGTACCAACAGGCTAACAGGACTGCTGGAAAAGTGATTGAGGAAGCAAAGGTCCTCGGGCATGGGAGGAGTTTGGAGTGGCCAAGGAAAAAGAGGATCTTGCTTAGACAGTTAAGCAGGGATGGGAAAGAGCTGACATCTTCAAAGGAAATTTTCAGGAGAAATCCAGGATGCTTATATACTGGAAGGACCAGAGGAGCAGATGTGCACAGGACACTGCCTCCCCTAGAGCATTAGATGGCAGCCCATCCAGGTTGCAGCAGCTCCTAGGATTCCCGCGAGGCTTCATGGGAGTTGGAGTTTGGTACAGCCCTGTTGGGTTCTGTGGGGGCTGCCAGGGGGAACTTCAGAGCCTTACTTTGGGTTTCCACCACACCTGTGAGTACTTCCAGATAATACTGATGGGCCACCTGAAGTGCTCCCAGGTGCAGCACTGAAAAGAATTGCCTCACCTTATTTGGGGAGCCAGAGTCAAGAGTAACAGCACAAGGCTTACTGGAGAAGGAGTGGAGTTGAAAGAAGAGAGAAAGACAAGACAGAGAGAGGAGACAAAGTTTTTTGACTGTGCTTGTGTTTTATACTATACTATGCTATGCAGGTGGCAGACTTGGGAAACATTTCCCACATCCAAAATAGATATGTGTTGTGCTGGACTTGTGCCTGTTGGGTCGGGTGTTTGGGGAGTTGGTGCACCACCTGGTGGCCACTGGGAGGACTGCCACTTACAATGACAAGTGGTACAAACCAGATTGTGATGCATTGAGACCATGACTGCCGCTGCCACCACTACCATGCAAAGACAGCCTGGCAGCCAGCCTACTGCACATTGCTGGTGATCTGGCGGCCACAGCACGCAGCAACAGACAGTTTATGTTGATTTCTGTGTGAAACCACTGCTTTTTGTGCTTAACAGAAAACTGTTTTTTGGAAAAAATATTCAGCCCTCAAAGAGTTAATTAACTTGGAAATAGTGTTTTTGTTGATGAGGGAGTCAGTCAGTTTTCCATATATATGTACATATACACATATGAGACAGACTAAGGAATTATTTTCATTAAAATACCTTTTTGTCTATATTTTGATGCAATTCTTGATCATTTGGCTCTTTTGCACATTCCTCAGTATCTGACTGCAAACTTCCTTCTTCAGACTCGGAGCTTTCAGAGCCACTTATTCTTTCTTCCAGGATTGCAGGCACCTAAACAGAGAAAGAATCGACTTAAAATATTAGGCTACATAGGAAATCAACAAAATAATGGAAGATCCCAGATAGAATTAATTCAGGTGAAAAACAAAACTTTGTATTTTTTATGATTTAATGTTTTAGGTACTTCAAGTAAATCAAACTTAGCAATTTATTATGTCTATAGACTGTAGTTTTAAATGGATCTTGATAAGCATTTAAAGTGATCAAAATAACAATTTCGAAACAGCACTTTTAACCTTACTCATAAAAACAACCTAATAAGCACCTGAATAATTTGAAACTGATTTTGGGTACAACAACATTTATTTATATAGCACATTTTCATACAAAAAGTAGCTCAAAGTGCTTAATATGGATATATATGCATTCTAATGAAAATTTAATTAATGTCTCCCATAAAATTTCTTCCACCACCAAATGGAGTTTAAAAAATCTTTATATTACATATTATTACTCTTAAAGTAAGAAAATACTTGTAAAAAAAAAAACAAAAAATCATCTGTCTTTGCAAAGATTAACAATCAGCAAAAAACAGAAAAAGAAAGTACTAAAGCGGACCATTTCTCTAGTACATAAAATGATGTTCACATTACCTACAAGGTCAAATATTTCCTGGAGAGGTTAAAAGCTAGTACCAAACAGGCACTGTGATTAATTACATTACCCTTTGCACTCCAGACAAATCTTTCTTAAGCCCTGTCACGGTCTGGTACAGAATCTGCAAAGTAACATATACAACATGTTAGCACTGGATTTAAAATCAGCAGCAGCATTCATTGAAAATGGATCACAAATCAGTAGAAAGTCATTGCTCATTGAGCTAAAAATGGTGTTGAAATGTATACATTTTGGAAAAGGATAACCAAGTTTTAATGCACTATTAAAGAAATATTTTTAAATTGATATTTTTTGATGATTTTTAAAAACAGATCACACATGCATGCATGTAAACTGGGTATTTATTCCCTGGGAGTTACAGAAGCAGATTATGCCTTACAATTTTTGCAAATACTTCTCTTTGTAGATTCTACAAAAGATAAATACACATGAAGTTACAAATTTGGAAAATTTGTATCTTCAAATTGTACTCTTTTAATGCACTAGAAAATCAGGCACAGTTGCTAGGAACTAATTCGAAAACAAATCCGGGAAATGATCTATAGAATGAGACATGTTTATCATTTTCATAAAAAAAAGTTTAAACATTTTTAAGCAATTTGTTTTGCTAAAAATTATGTAAATAAACAGCTGCTATAGATACCTAAAATGTCACCAAGTATTAACCTCATCGGCGTTAACCCCAAGCATGACTCGGGCTCAGAATTCTATATTATAGATTATTCTCAAGTCAGACTTGGGGTGATGCGTAAGGATCCACTTTACAATGTTAAGTTAGAATAACTCCTAGGACAGTGTTCTTCTGTTCTCATAAGGACAAAATAACATTATGCTGTGTTTTGCCACTCTAAGGTAACTTGCTAACAAATACTCATTCATGAGTTGTGGGCGCAGGGGATGTCAATCAAAACACAATGGCATGTAAATAAGAATCTGTAAGGCCAATCTGAAACTAAAAAATTAGTTGAATCAAGTGATAGTAATGACTAGGGCTGGGTATCAGAACTGATGTCTCGATTAAATTCGATTCTGATTCTCAATGCCCCAATTTGATTTGATATCAAGTTTAACTTGACTGAATTAACATGCACTGATATATTTGAAATGGTGGATTTTTTTTTAGAAATGACTCAACCATGCAGAGAGAACATAATATAAATGTGACAAATTACAAAAACAATTTATTTTAGGGGTGTCTATATAGTGACTTTCTAACATGTGCATAACAATGAAATGACATTTAAGAAGAAAAAATTGATTAGTAATGAACTGTTAACATCCATATTCGGAAGATGTGGAGTAAAATATCAGCACTGCACTCATTCAAACCTTAACTTAAGCAACATACAGTATGTATCACTACATTAGAGTCCACACATATTACTGGGGCTCCTTGTTTTAAGGCAATGCAATGGAATCAACTTTATAAATAGTAATAAATGTAAAATAATCAAACATTGCTTCTTAAATAATACATGCTATTCAATAAACTATTCCTGTGCTATGAATCATCATGCAGACACCCTTCAACTAAACTGTTTGCCAAATTTAACCCCCTATTGGACATTTAAAATAATCTTGAATTAGTTGAAATTAAAGATACAGCCGGGAGACTTGTGTCTTTCTATAATTCTACAAGTTACACATATCTTCAGTGGCTCACTTATAGCAGTCAAGTTAATCAGTCTAGAAAATGTGTCCTGACAGTCCTTGGACAAAAAGGAAGCTTCTTGAAACAAGGATGTACAGGTGATGTTTGTTGACAGTGGCACTGAATGAATGGAACATAAAATAAAAAGAATTGGCCACAGTGAATGTTAATGTCACTATTTTAGAAGTACTTCAAGTCAGTTTCTTTGAGCACACAATCACTTTGTATCACAGGCTCCTCTGAAAATTCCAACAACTGCCCTCTTGCTTTGCCAGGTGAAGCACTAGTAAGATCACTTATCTTTAGCAAATGTTATCTTTACAGATAAAAACTGCTATTGAATCGTTTTGAGGTGACTTAAACGGAGACTTGCAGCTAAACAGTCTCCAGTGCAGACTCTACTCGATTGGATATCAACTGAGACAAGTTTCTGAGTCATACCGGGATAAGTGAATTCTCAAATTTGCTGTGTTTCAACAATAATTAACTACTAAGCTGCATAGCTTACATATGGCTTTGCTCTTACCCAGTTGTTCTTTACCAATGCACTTTTAGTTAAAGGGGACACATCATTTTATGTGAAGAAGTAAAATGCTTTTTCCGTTGAAAGTCTTAACAGGTGCATTACAGTAATTGAACAGAACAGATGTTCACAAGATTGATCTTGCGACTTTAAGAATAAATATAGAATTGTTTAAATGAAAAATAATGATTATTTAGAAAAATCTAAATTTTTACCCAGGCCTATTGATTATCAGATGTTGACATGGGTAATCAAACTGATGCATACAGCACTGTATGACTAAAATAACAGAGACATCCCCAAAATGACTGTAATCAAGTGAAAGATGCAAGTCTCCTAAGCACTGTTTACAATGCAACAACTGTCAATTGTGTCACTAAGCCTTGTGCTGTGGTAGCCTACAATAACACATGGGGCACATTAAACTTGCAATCCAAGCACTGACATTCTTCCATCTCATGCTTAAGCAACAGAAAAAAAATATTATAATAGTGTACAAAGAAACAGGATTCTACTGTGTCTCAAAACATATCAAACAAAGGATGCGTACTAAATCTATATCAGTACAGCAGTGGACACTAGACACACCTTTCCTTCTGTTTTAATGTTGTCATTTTGGTATTTACATATTTCTATTACATGTAATTTTTTTTTTTACTGTTGAAAAAAATTCAGCATTTTTGAATTATTTTTCCGTTGGTAAACATAATGCTAAGGAGGTTAAAGTGAAGTCTTTGCCACTCTTAAAAGGATCCAAGTGCAGCGTCAGCATCACACTGGAACAGTCTGAGGTTTTTTGTCAATACTGTCATCAATCCCCAAGTTTTCCCTGTATGTCTTTATATGTATTTTATTATGCAATACTGATGCAACAAATCCTAACTATTTAATGAAAAACTCTACATATGTATTGATGCGTACATCCTTTCACTGCTGCTAAGTGATTAAGATTTTCTAAAAGTTCAAACAAAAACAACATTTACACAACTTAATACATGGACTAGATTTCAGTTCAGACTGTGGCCACCAGGGAGCAGCAATCTATGCTGAAATTTAAAAAAAAAATGTTAAACTTTGTTACTCAAGCTTGAAAATGAGCAAGAGAAACTGATTCTATTCTGTTTCAGATTTTCAAAAATAACAGTCAAGCCAGTTAGATTTTAGATAATTGAAAACTAATGCAACTATTAATAAATGATTAAACATATAAATTCAATACCTCTTTAACAATGGCTTTATCAATAAAATATGAATGAAACCTTCAGCGTGACACAGATCATGATAAAAGAATTGACAGAAAACATTTATTGAAGTAAAAAGTGTGAAAGTATAGACATGTAAGCATCATTATGTTTCTGATAAACATGGCAATCTTAAAGGAATACTCCACACAGAAAATATGGTTTTTACATGTTACCCTATTATATCATAAACATTTTTCTCTCCATTATGCATAAAAACGTGAAATGAAAAGTTTTTCTTGGTCATCACTACAAACTACATGGGGTATGTAACATATAAAAAATATGTATATATAATTTTTGGTTGAAGAATTTCTATAAGGTAAGACAAAATCCCACCCATCAAACTTTATTTGCAACCATTATTTTCATAACTACTTGCATTAAAATTGGTGAGGCCTACAGATTGTTTTAAATATTTCAGCAGAAATGCAGAGGAAAACAAAACTTACATTGTCATCTAGTGCATTCAAGGTTGCATCCTCCTCTTTTGCTTTCATCAGAAGGTCAAAGTCTCTTTCATAGTTACTCACTTCATTCAGTGTTCTTGGAATGTAAGCCTTTTTAAAAACCTACATAAATTCCAGAAACAATATATAAAACACGAGAAAATGCATAATCAAAATAGTACCACATTAGATGTTTAGCTTAATGTTGTGACATAGCATGGCAACTATATATATATATCTACCCCCTTCTTTTTGACACCCACTGCACGCCCAACCTACCTGGAAAGGGGTCTCTCTTTGAACTGCCTTTCCCGAGGTTTCTTCCATTTTTTCCCTACTGGGTTTTTGGGAGTTGTTCCTTGTCTTCTCAGAGTCAAGGTTGGGGGGCTGTCAAGAGGCAGGGCCTGTTAAAGCCCACTGCGGCACTCCTTGTGTGATTTTGGGCTGTACAAAAATAAACTGCATGGTATTGTATTGTATATTCTAAATCGATACCAAAAGAATGAGTGTTGGTGTGTGTGTGTGTACATTTGCCCTTCAGCGGACTAGTGCCCCTGTCCAGGGTGCTTACTACCTTTACCCCTAACAATTCTGGGGAAAATTCAGGCCTCTGTAACCCTGAATATGATAAGCAAGTTAGAAAACGTAACTATGTCTCTGCAGAAAGAGACAGAAATAATAATTTCCAAAATGTCCCCTTATATTTGTAAGTCATTTAAAGTGTTAACATTTTAATCAAAGTGAAGCATTAATAAAACATTTTTTGATTTTTCTAACATACTGCGTAACATGAGCTGAAGAATGTGAGAAATCAATATAGTTAAAAATAAACCAGATTAGTATGTATCTATCAAAATAAGACAGAAAAAAATAAAAGGCTTGAACTCATGATCCTTATAATTGGTAGGACTCCATTTTAAACATATTTAGATAGTTACTCATATTGCTTATGTTCATTAGGGAATTCAACATACAATGTACTACTCAATAAAGAAAATCTAAATTGACACATGTTTTAAGGAACTGATTAGGCACTAGTTATTAATGATTTTTAAAATAGCACATGTAATCCAAGCTGGTGAGAGAGGTGTACTGTTTAAAGGTGTTTTTTCACGTTACCCACTGGCCCCTTTAATAAGAGTAACATGTTAACGTCACATGGTATTTAAACATCATGCCCATCAGGTGCATGTGTACTTGGCAGCTTGCAAACATCTAGGAGCAGATTGTTCAGACTAGGAAAGTTGTATTTCACGAAATAAATTTGTTTAAATGCACTGACCCCACCCCCTGGTTCGAAGATTTCAATCTAACTGATCATCTATGGGATGAAACTGAAGGTGCTATTTGGAGTAAAATCTATCATCTGTTATTATACAATTGCTATAGGAGTCAACAAAGGCTACACTAAAACAATTTATGGAGGTTCTGAAAACAAATACGTGAGCACTTTGATATGAAGTGGGTGCATCTAATAAAGTAAAAACAGTCTAAATATCTTATACAACAAAACTTTACAAATTCAAACTAAACTATTGGCACACCTGCAGGGGCCTCTCAGGGAAAAAAAACATTAATTTTACTAGGAAAGCTTGTGTTCATACTTTGAATAAAAAATAGATATTTAATATACATTTGGGAGGAATGACCTGAATGAGATGGTATTAGATTCAAATTTCAGATATAAACAGTCCTTAACACATACCATGTTTGAACAGGAGTGTGGCTACTTATAAATCTACTTATTATCAGACTACTTAGCTAAAAAGCAAAAACCAAATTTGTAGTCATGTGATCTAATCTAAATCCATACATCCTGGACAATTAGGTAAACAAAAGTGCTGCATCACCGCTTGACGTTGAGATGGCTCAGATTAATTGTTGGAAAGATCTATAGGATCCAAATGTATAGTAAAGATACCCTGGTAATGATTGCAGACACCTCAGTTTAGGATCAGTTGTACACCAATCTGAGGAAGAGTTTCTCCGAGTCAAGTAAAAGAACTCTGAATGGACTCTGGTTAAGGTTTCAGTAGTGAAAATAACTGCAAAGAACTATGTCGTACAGTAAAAGTACACAGTGTCTGCCACAGCTTCACTTTAAAGTTAAAGAAACTTTCCATGCAATATTATCAGAATAGTCTCAAAGAGACCTTGGTAAACCTTTCAATAGACTAAGAAAAGAAAGAATTGGAAGAATATTGCATAGTGGGTAGGGAAGCATTACCTAGACTGGATAGATTTTTCAAGAGAAGTAAGAAGCATTCTGAATGACTCTTCAAACTGATTAACACTCCCACCAGGAAGGCACTGGTTGTGATTAGTTACTCTGGTGGTTTAAAAAAATGAACGAACAACATGGAGCTGACTTTTCAGCAAACCACCCAGCTGTCAATCAAACTTCAGATCCTGCAAGGAAATGTGGATTCATCTTTGACCATGGAACAGTGGAATAACTCTCTGAACATACACAGATATTTGTCTGTGATATTGCCTACTTTTCATTAAAATTTCTCTGTTTAAAATGGGTGTAGGACTCTGCAAGGGAGGCATCATCTGCTTAACTGTATGTGATTTTTATCCATAGAATGTGACAGTGCAGCCAAAGCATGTAGCTCTTCCACTCTACAGGTCTTGAGTGTAGCCACTCTGCTGTTTGAGAGTGATACATTTCTTTTGGCTTTGTTAGATTGTAATCCTAGACTCACAATGGAGCAGACCAAGTGGGATGCTGTCAGAGCAAGAATTAACACATTTACATCAAGGTCCTCCTTAAGAAGAGAGTTGCTTTCGTCCTGTAGGTTAGAATCACCTTGTGATTGTGTTCAGAAGAGAGGACTGGAGAATGTCTCAAAATAATTTGAAAAGAAACTTCAGACACACTAAAGTTGTACTAGACTCTTGTGATAGAATTGGACAAAGCTTCTGATGTGCATGTCAACCAATAGTACCATCCTTGCCTATGACCATAAACTGAAAGAAGTTAGTTAAAGTGGTCTAGGAAAGCTGTGAGGATGCTACACAGGTGTATTCCCTGAGAGGTGTACCAGTTACCACCTAGTGGGGGAAGAATCAAGACAAACTCTGCCACTCCAATGATTGTGCTTGATCCCCCATCCCCCTCCGAATGTCATGCTCGATTCAGCAAGGAGGACAACCCAGGTGGGTCATGACATGGGAAAGGTTGAAAAATATTGCACTACAGGGAGATTTTTGGGTTTGTCTGGAGGCTCCTGGGAATTTCCAGAAGTTGCATGAGATAACTACCTGAGAAATGATACCTGGTCTACCCAACACATGCTGCAGAATACAAGCCTAACTAGGACAAGTAAATGCAGGGTGAACACCAAATGTTTCAAATTGCCACCCATTTCTGAAACTCATAATTCTGATTGGTCAACAATTGCTGCATCAGGGAAAAGAATGGAGCCAACTCCTTATGGATACAAGACATGAATGGATCAACTATAAATCAAATTTCAGGGAAAAATAAACCTTATGATGATATAATATTTTATTATAAATTATGCAATGCAACTTCAGTGCATCTGTATTAATTCAGAAGCAAATATATTATGACAAAGCACCTCTGTGTGCTAATCTCACTCTGAAAAAATACATAAAAGACACAACTTTATACTACACTAGCAAAACACCCGCACTTCGCAGCGGAGAAGTAGTGTGTTAAAGAAGTTATGAAAAAGAAAAGGAAACATTTTAAAAATAACGTAACATGACTGTCAATGTAATTGTTTTGTCCCTGTTATGAGTGTTGCTGTCATCAAGGATTTGATTATTATTATTTCTTTCAATCAGGTTCGTATTTGGAGGATGTGTTGTGTTCAGGTTATTCCGTGTTTGTCAACCGTTGTAAAGATAACAGGTTTCATTCATCGAAGTGTTCACTACTCAAATCGGTACTCGTGAATCTAAGATGTTTAACAGGCATTCCTGGTATTAAGTTGTGGATTTGCCTGCAAATATTTAGCAGCAGCGTGTCTATGAACGCAATTTAAACTTAAGCTTTACACCTTGCTTTCCTATTGATATGTGTACAAAGGCTTGTTCATTGTCACAGGGTTGTTCGTTTCCTACAGCATCAATAAGCAGCTCATCTTCCTCTTTATCTGAGACATCACACGCTGCATGCACAGGTTTACCTTTCCCAGTCGTGCAAAATCAGTTCACGTGAGCAGCTCGGAGTACATGCATCGAAGGTTCTCAGCTGTGCTTGTGCTATCTCGTGCGATCTAGCGATGTCCACGGCTTTATTTAATGTTAGCTACGACCCGGCAATGCGTCTTCTCATTAAACTTGTATCTCGCGAATATCGTATTCGTCGTAGGCATGACAAATGCCAGCGGCAGCGTGTCTATGAACTTAATTTAAATTTAAGGTTTACACCGTGCTTTGTTTCCGCGATAGCTGCACTTATGAATATGCTTGTATGCGTCACTCGCTTCATATTCTTTTGCTGCCTTCTCAATTGTGTAATGCGTTTTTTGTTCAGCCCTCTTTGGAGCTCTTGCTTGTTCTCTGCGCACTGCGTCCATAGTCAGTTCAAATGAGCCGCTCGAAGTACATGCGTCGAAGGTTTTCAGCTGTGCTTGTGCAATGTCATGGGATCTTGTGATGTCCATGGCTTATTTAATGTTAGCTGAAACCCGGCACTTAAAAGTTTCTCTCGCACTTTTGCTGAGTTTGTGCCAAACACTATTCTATCCCTGACCATCTCATCTTCGTTTGCATAAGCACAGTCCTTCACCCGCGAATATTTAGCGGCAGTGTGTCTATTGGATTTCTGCTGACGGACGGCCTTATATGGGTAGGCACTCAATTACGTGGGAGGCGTGACAATGAGGGACGCAACTCTGCCTCACACGGTGACCGAGCTGCAGGCTATGGCTGCATATATGTACGTAAGTAGGTTCCAGTTATGACCGTTACGCGTAAAATTTCGAAATAAAACCTGCCTAACTTTTGCAAGTAAGCTGTAAGGAATGAGCCTGCCAAATTTCAGCCTTCTACCAACACGGGAAGTTGGAGAATTAGTGATGAGTGAGTGAGTGAGTGAGTGAGTGAATCAGTCAGTCAGTCAGTCAGTCAGTCAGTCAGTGAGGGCTTTGACTTTTATTAGTATAGATAAAGGGATTATTAAACACAGAATGATGCCAGGAGTGATATTTGTGGAAAAAGTACAGAATGCAAGAATAATACAATAAACAGGCAACACACTTAACATCTTTGTGCAACTGTCCAAATTACTTCCCCTCCTAGCAACACCCAGTTACTCTCCCAACTCCCATGCTCAAAAGCTTTCTTGTCAAAGGTTGGCTTTATACCTACATTTGAAGATACGTCTGTAATAATCTCCAGAACAACTTACAGCATCAAGAATGCTCCCTAGGAAGTCCTGCAGACTTCCTCACTGAGCTCCATCAGCTGGGCCCAGGTCTCAATATATTCCTGATTCATTCTTTCCTAAAGGGCCAGCCACTAATGCTTTAGAATTTATCAAAGGGACTGCCTTGTATTAAAACCCTGAGGCTGTGGAAGCACATCCCTCTTTATAAACTTGTTCCCTCAGTGTAACCACTTACAGGTTACTTAAAGTATATGGGAGGTGTGGTATCCCCTAAGAGATGCCACTTAATATTGTGTTGTCTGTGACTTATCTTTATAATTGAGCAATATGGCATCCTCCAATGGATGGTGACCCAAGTAATTTTTCTTGTGTGTTCTACAGAGTTCCCTTTATACACCTCTTTCTTTCCACTACCCGGGGCACTGCCCTGCCAGGCTAGCACCCTGACAGGATATGTCTTTACCCAACATGGCTTTTCCTTCTTCATCAAGATTGCTGTGCAATTAAGTAAATAACAGATAAGAATAGGTACAAGAAAAGATTAATCTTGCAAAAAAGGTCAGTTAAGACAATAATACAAACTCACCTCTTCATCTACTTTATCTTGATTAGACCTTTCTTCTGCAGTCCTAGAAGAAGCAATTTCCATTGCCTAGACATGCATGTGAGAAAGTAACTAATTAATTTAACTGAAAACAGCACCAACCAAAACAACATTTCAAATAATTTAGTTATATTTACTATAAGATTAGTATCTAAGCAAGTCTAATTTAGCTAACTGCTTGTATTTTAGACACTTATGGCCTTCATTTTCTATTAATAAATTTGATTCTCTTCAGACTTCATGTGGAAAAATGAAACATGCAAAATTGAACTCTTTCTACACTTCTCACCTTTTCTAGGTAATCATCAATGTTCTCATTTGTAATTGAAGGGTCTGTTACAAACTCAAAGAGCTCACGTACAGTCATCACAGCAACTTGCCACTTCAAGAAAAAATCTGTACAAAAACAACAAAAGCAGATTCAATCCATTTGACACTTGTAGTTTATTTATGGTCTTCTAACCTATGGTTTTATCACAATATTCTTTACAGTATTACTGTTTATGGAAAACTGTAAACTAGTAATCTTTTAGGGGCATTCACATGTAATACATGAAGTACAGTACCTATTGCGATAATGTTGTCTGCCTGCCCGCACGAAACAAATCAGGCCCCCCTGTAAACCAATTTTGTTGAAATGTGGTAAACTAGTTCTTCAAGGGAAATTGTCAAGACAGTTTCATTTTCATGAAATACCTTGAACAAATTAAAATTAAAAAGCTCCCATTGAAAAGCACTGGTGAATTTGTGAACTTGTCTACCTTAAAATGGAGAAATGTTCTCTGTGACTTCAATTACAAGTTACTGTTTCAATTTTACCTTAACAGCAGTTATACCAGCTTGTAAATTCTATATACTTTTTCTTTTTCACCCACCCACTAATAGTGGTGGCAATCAGATCCTCAATACAAGTTAATGAAACATCAGAAGAATGCATGCATGGTAGAAAGATACTGTCACTGGTTTATTGATTCTGCACGGGACAGCAATTAATTATCGGCAAATCCAGCTTGGAGTGTTGGGAAATCTCTGCATCAGCAAGTCATTACTTCTTTAAGAAGTCTTTCAAGCATCTTAAGCGCAGAAAAGAATCATACCCATCATATCCCCTGACACATTAAATCATAACAGGTAAGTTAACTGATCTTCCTAACTGTAAAAGTATAAAATGGAAGCAAAGGAAGAAAAGGTTTATGTAGATATGAATGAAATACCCTGTGCAAGCCACTGTGCAGAGAGCAAATAGACATTTACTCAGTTTTTACCTTACCCTAAACCAACCTTACAGCTGCATTATCTCCAAACTCTAAAGATTCACCCTTTCACTGCCATTATATTTTACTAGGGTGACCAACAACATTTATTTAATTAATTATTTATTAACCGTTAGGTCAGATTATCTCAGGGCACAACGTGAGCTACCACAGCTATGCTGATGACACACAGCTGTACTTATCAATAGCTCCTGATGACCCTGATTCTATTGATTCACTAACACAGTGTCTGACTTGTATCTCAGAATGGATGAATAGTAATTTTCTCAAGTTAAATAAAAAAAAACTGAAATTTTAGTGATCAGTAATAATGGATACAATGAGGCTATTAGAAATAAACTGGATACATTAGGATGAAAAGTCAAGACGGAGGTAAAAAGCTTAGGGGTGATTGTTGACTGTAATCTGAATTTTAAATCGCATATTAATCAGATCATTAGGACAGCATTTTTTCACTTAAGAAACATAAGTAAAGTTAGACCGCTTATATCACTGAAAGATGCTGAGAAATTAGCTCACGCGTTTGTTTTCAGTCGACTAGATTACTGTAATGCACTCCTCTCAGGACTACCCAAAAAAGATATAAATCGTTTGCAACTAGTGCAGAATGCAGCTGCTAGAATTCTAACTAGGAAAAGAAAATCCGAACACATTTCTCCAGTTTTAATGTCACTACACTGGTTACCTGTGTCATTCAGAATTGACTTTAAAATTCTGCTTATGGTTTATAAAGCCTTAAATAATCTCGCCCCATCTTATATATCGGAATGTCTGACACCTTATATTCCAAATCGTAACCTCAGATCCTCAAATGAGTGTCTCCTTAGAATTCCAAGAACAAAACTTAAAAGAAGTGGTGAGGCCTTCTGCTGCTATGCACCTAAAATCTGGAATAGCCTGCCAATAGGAATTCGCCAGGCTGATACAGTAGAGCACTTTAAAACACTGCTGAAAACATATTACTTTAACATGGCCTTTTTATAACTTCATTTTAATCTTAATTTAACTTAATCCTGATACTCTATATGTTCAATTTCCTCAAAATAACTATTCATGGTGGCTCTTAAATCGGTACTGACCCCTACTCTCTTTTCTGTTTCTTTTTCCGGTTTCTTTGTGGTGGTGGCACCTATTCAAAGCTTCATGATGCTCCAACAATGATGGACGGATTAAAAGGCAGAAGTCTACGTGACCATCATCATCATCAAGCCCTTCCATGAGAATCCTAAATCCAAAGAGGACTGTTTCATTTATGTTAGGTAGAATGCCCAGAGGGGACTGGGCGGTCTCATGGTCTGGAATCCCTACAGATTTTATTTTTCTCCAGCCGTCTGGAGTTTTTTTTGTTTTTTCTGTCCCCCCTGGCCATTGAACCTTACTCTTATTCGATGTTAATTAATGTTGATTTATTTTGTTTTATAATTGTGTCTTTCATTTTTCTATTCTTTAATATGTAAAGCACTTTGAGCTACTGTTTGTATGAAAATGTGCTATATAAATAAATGTTGTTGTTGTTGTAATTAATATAGCACATTTTCATACAAACAATCTAGCTCAAAGTTCTTTAACAGAAAGTTACAAGAAAAGAAAAAACAAAAAATATTAGGTTAGATTATGAATGAAATAGAACATTTTATAATATCATTTACAGATTACTGCTAAGTCAGACCCATACTGAGTTTCGGAGACAATGATAAATTAATTTGTGTTTTATTTCTTCACGTCTTGATTATTGTAACTTCTTGTTCTCAGCCCTTAGCAAAATCAGTTGTCTAGGCTGCAACTGGTACAAAATGCAGCTGCAAAACTCCTCAAAAGGTCTAAATCCTCTGCACATATCACCCCTATTTTAGCCTAGCTACATTGGCTGCCAGTTTCTTAAAGGATCCAGTTCAAGGCCCTATTTTTAACTTATAAAGCTCTGAATAGTCTGGCACCTGTATATGTTAAAAGATATGTTGAACTTTTATCATACAGACAGATCTCTTAAATCATCAGATCAGTACTTGTTATTCCATCCACTATATTACAAACAAAAAGGGATAGAGCCTTCTCAGTTATGGCCCCCAGACTCTGGAACAGCCTTCCTCTTGAAATTAGAACATCTAATTCGGTAACTACATTTAAATCTCATTTAAAAACTTATCATAGACAAGCATTTCTTTCTTGTTAGTTTATTTTTTATATCTTTTTATCATGTGTTTTATTTATCTGTTTTTATGATGGTTTGCTATTTTTATTCCCTTTTTGGTTATTTAATTTTATATGAAATATTGTAATGTATTTGTGTTCTGATGTTAAAAAGCACTTCGCTTGAAAAGTGCTCTATAAATTAAGTAATAATAAATTAAGTAATAATAATAACAATTCCCCTTACCCATCTTCTTCAATGCATTAAACGTATAATAGCGTAGTCAATACTAACTTACCATCAGAGTGCCACATTTTCCTGATATCCATAATGGTGACTCATTGTAATAAAGTTTCCCTTACACTTATGCTATTCCCTAACATTTGATATAACTGAATAGTTTTGCATGTCTCATTTCATAAAATTATGATGAACAAACAAGTTAAAGCAAAGAAGAAATTCATTAAAAAAAGTTTTTTTTTCCAATTTTGGTTATGTTAATTAGCAATTGTAAATTGTCACTCTGCATTTATATGGGTGTGTGTGTGTGTGTGTGATACGAGCATGGCCCTTGTGATGAACTATAGTCCTGTCAAGGGCCTTTTTCAGCCTTTTGCTCAATCCAGCAGAATTAGTCTATGGCCCCTGTAACCTTAAAATGGACTGAAAAGGCCCTAAGACCCTACCTATTCTTCTTCTTCTTTCGACTGCTCCCGTTAGGGGTAGCCACAGAGGATCATCTTCTTCTATATCTTTCTGTCCTCTGAATCTTGTTCTGTTACACACATTACCTGCATGTCCTCTCTCACCACATCCATAAAACTTCTCTTAGGCCTTCCTCTTTTTCTCTTGCCTGGCAGCTCTATCAGCATACTTCTCCCAATATACTCAGCATCTCTCCTCTGCACATGTCCAAACCAATGCAATCTCTCCTCTATGACTGTCTCCCAACCGTCCAACTTGAGCTGACCTTCTAATGTACTCATTTCTAATCCTATCCATCCTTGTCACACCCAATGCAAATCTTAGCATCTTTAACTCTGCTACCTGAAGCTCTGTCCCCTGCTTTCTGGTCAGCGACACTGTCTCCAACCCATATAACATAGCTGGTCTCACTACTGTCCTGTAGACCTTCCCTTTCACTCTTGCTGATACCTGTCACAAATCACTCCTGACACTCTTCTCCACCGATTCCACCCTGCCTGCAACTCTCTTTTTCACCCCTCAATTAATCGTGCCCAATGCTTGCTGGAATGGACACATCCCTGGATTGATGGATTTAATAAATAAACATCCTTTTCAGAGATATTGCGGTAAGGTGTCTTCAGAATTTAATAGGTGTTCTAGGTAATTCACAACACAGAGAAGCCGAACATATTCTCACCGTGATAATATCTTGCACTGCCACCTGGTGGATTCCTCCAGATTTACGTAAAGTACGTGCGCAAGTATGAACACTACAACGCTTGCGTAGCAGGAGCGTCCGCTGCAGCATGCGTCACGTCGCGTGAAGTATAACTCCGGCCATAGGTATCCTCTCACTTTCCAAGAATTCATTCAACAATCTGGTTAAAAACTCCCTTGCCATCTCTCCTAAACACCTCATAATTCTTCACTACCACCCAGTGCCTGTCTCACCTTCTCCCTAAAGTCAATATTGCAGTCTTCCTTTTTTTTTTTTTTTTTTAAATTCCACCATTTGATCCTTGGTTTTGGCCTCACTCTCTTCCTCTTCTTGATCTCTAACGTCATCCTACAGACCACCATCCTATGCTGCTTAACTACACTTTCCCCTGCCACCACTTTGTAGTCCTCAATCTCCTTCAGATTGACTCTTCTGCATAGCATGTAATCTGCCTGTGTGCATCTTCCTCCACTCTTGTATGTCACCCTATGTTTCTCTCTCTTCTGAAAATACATATTCACCACAGCCATGTCCATCATTTTGGCTAAATCCACTATTTTCTGACCTTATTCATTCCTCTCCTTGACACCATACCTACCCATCACATCCTCGTCTCCTCTGTTCCCTCCACCAACATGTCCATTGAAATACGACCCAATCACCACTTCCTGTCCCTTGGGTACACTGTTCATCACTTCATCCAACTCACTCCAAAAATCTCCTTTCTCATCTACTGCACTCCCAACTTGCGGGGCATATACACGAACAACATTCATCATCACACCTCCAATTTTCAGCTTCATAACACTCTTTTCACCTCCAAAACACTCTTGACATACTGTTCCTTTAGAATAATCCTTACTCCATTTCTCCTCCTATCCACACCATGATAGAACAATGAATCCACCTCCGATCCACCTGGCCTTACTCCACTTCCATTTAGTCTCTTGCACACACAATATATCAACCTTCCTTCTCTCCATCATATAGGCTAACTCTCTCCTCTTACCAATCATACTGCCAACATTCAAAGTTCCTACCCTCAGTTCCACTCTCTCATGTCCTCCTGCCTCCGGACACATCTTCCCCCCTCTTCTTCTTCGGCCAACAGTAGCCCAATTTAAGCCAGCACCCAGATGACTAACAGTACTGGTGGTGGTTGTTGTTCACCTGGGGCTAGACCAATCTGGTATGGAAATTTGTATTGTCAGCATATTGATTTGGCAAAATTTTACACCGGATGCCCTTCCTGACGTTACCCTCCCCATTTATCCGGGCTTGGGACCGGCACGAAGAAACACACTGGTTTGTGCATCCCTGTGACTGGGTTCCCCAAGACCCTACCTATTAAACTCAGTCAATTGACAGCTACAATCTCACTTTATAGAAGTCACATGATAAATCTGTAACAAATTTCACACAATCATTAGAACTGGATTTTGGATTGATTCCATCTCACAAGATAGTCTTAACAAGGATTTCTCTTTTGGTGGTCTATACATGGAACTGTTTATCCTCCAACCCTTCTGTACAGTAGCTAGATCAATGGTGTATGAGGACTGATTTGGGGGGTACATGAACTAGACAATCTTATTTTGATCTGTTCTTGAAGGGACTTTCTCTTTTCCTCCATGTATGAGGCACATTAGTCACTGTTAAATGAGATGATGGGTTTGTTATAATATATAAAATACATTTGAAGAAAACTACATTACATTTTAAACAGACAAATATACATGTGCTTTGGTGAAACCTCTGTCTAAATGCTCAGCATTTTGAAACCCTTAAAACCTACTGCTTCAGATAAGTGCAAGTATATTGTTATTATGATAAGGCTATATAGGACAATCAAAGCAAAGGTGCCGTTTATATTTCTGGAATATGTTGCCAATATGTTGTTACTATGGGTTTTAAGCGTCCAAGCTGAAATACTAATGGTCACCACTGACATGTACTGTATAATCAATGGAGACATTAGTGGCAAAATGTACTTAAGGTACACATACTGTACTTGTTAATACAAATAATTAATTCCACTGAATAAACAATCATTGAACCTATAAAAAACATTCTGTACATAAAATGCAGACATAATCAATAGGTTTAATTTGAGTGACTTTAACCATAATATATTTACATCTGCACAGTGCAAAAGAATGTTTCCAGCATGTTGGAAATCAGTGATTTCTCAAAAACATACGCAGTTGTACACTACACAGGCTGACGGTGTTTTATAATGTTCTTATTTATGGAGTTTTAAATACATAGTAGGACAACAACTCCAATTAAAATTAATGTTTACATACCATTAATGTTAGCACAGTCCTTCCTTAGAAATTCCAAAGCATGTGGGTGGTCATGCTCTACAGACTGAGACACATCAATAATGTAAGCATCACCATTATGATATCTTTAAAAACATAACAGAAACAAACCAATCTTAATTTTATGCAACACTTATCATAAACAGCACACAACACTTCATAATGCTGTTTTAGAAAGCAACACAAAATACTTGACAAACTGCAATGGAAAAAAATAAAATACAGAATAAATCGCATAGAAATAATCACATACTAAGAGAAATCTAAACCAGACAAACAAGAAGTACAAAACAGATATTAAATGAAGCATCGGTATGGCAAATACAAAAAAGTCAGTTAGAAATAAAATGTGAAAATAAAACAGAAATGTAAACTGTACAAAACATAAAAATAGTATTTGTGAGAGATGTGCACATTAATAATGAGAGAAGGTTTGACAAAGATAGTGTTCCACAGAACATGAGATACAGAGCTAAGGAAATGTTGTCAACGCACAGCAAATTGGGGCTTTGGCATACAAAGAAAAATCAACATCATAACATCCCTAGGTCCTTTCAGGTTTAAACAAAGTATACAGTGATATCAGGTAGTTTGGAGTGTTATCATTGAGAGTATAGCAAGATGTCAGTGTAGTCAATTCAGTAAAGGAGTAATGAATTCAGTGGATTAATATAAATTATTTCTGAATTGACATCTGATTACATCTTGCCTGAAGAAGGGGCCGGAGTTGCCTCGAAAAGCTTGATTATTGTAATCTTCTTTAGCTACTCAATAAAAGGTGTCATTTTGCTTCACTTCTCATTTCTGAATTGGCAGTATTTTCATACTGACCTATTAATACTCAATGCAAGTAGACAACTGAAAAGAGCTACAATGATCAAGCCAAACAAAAGAACAAAAGAATACCAAATATGTATGTATTAGAAGAGTCAAAGCTGTGGTAGTATTCCATTGGGAACAGAACTAAATTAACAGTAGCCGAGATGCGACACTAACAGAAAGAAATTATATTACGTACAAGACTCCAAGATTGTGAACAAAAAATGGGCTTAGTTTGTAAATTATGAGAATGACTGAGAAGGAATCAGGTTTCTTGAGTTAACATGGTTCAGCTTTGCCTGTTTTCAAAATTAGGAAGCTACCAACACAAGATGCACAAAATTTTGGCCAACTAACTTTTTTGGTGTTAACTGCATCTTGAAAAACACTTATTGGATGGTCTGTTTATCTTAAATCAGGAGGAAAGGAGCAGCAAAAGATTGTGTTGTTGGGGCATTCATTTTACAAGATATGATAGTAAAATGCATTGTAGATCGGATTTGAATTTTAAATGTGAATAGGGTCAAAAACAATCAAATAAATCTGTTGTACTTGAGAGACAACTCTCATAATTAGTTAACAGTGATATTTTCAAAACCCTTTTAATGGGGTCTGTTTTTAAATTATCACAGCAAAATCTCAAACAAAAAAAAACAAAACAAAAACTGATTCTCAAAAGGGTTAAATATGCAAATATCCTGATAATAGAACATTTGTGGGGGAAACATAAGGGCTAAATAAAAAGGCCCTTTTCAAATTACCCTCTACATACCTGGTTCAGTACTCCAAAAATGTCTCAGAAATATGCGGCAGAAGAATTTTTAATTTTTGACATTTGTTTTAAGCCAAGGTCTGTATTTTTTGCCCCATTCTCATATGAAAAAGGCCAAACGTCAGAAGAGGTGAAGTAGGGATGGTTCTAGTGATGTTTCTCTAATATGTTGCAATGTGCTTACTGCAGAGGCATCAGTCCAAGAAACATTACTTGTAGCCATGATTGCAAAGTAAGGGTTAAAATCTTTAGTATGACAACTCAAAATCTAAAGGACTAAACAGAAACTGGTATCTATCTATCTATCTATCTAACTAATACTGCTAGTTTACAGTCCTAGATTTCATCTCTCCTACCACAATGCAGTAGCAGCACACACAGTGCATGCAGCAGTCACCCTCAAAATGTGTTGGTCACCTCTCCTACCTTTACAAAATATGAAAAGATTCCAAACATTACTTACAACATGTTAAATTCACTGAGATCAGCATGGACCAACTTTGCATCCTGATACATTCTTCTCATATACTGAATAATTTGAAGATACAGCTCTCGTGCTTTAGATTCAGTTAACTGTGCATTCTTCATTAATGGAGCAGGCCTGGAAGAAATAGAGTTTCAGAAGTCACCTAATAAGTCATTGAAATTTTAAAGTAAGATTACGGAGATGTACATTTTCACTTGTCACAACACACAAAATAATAAACTACCATTTATTCTTATACGTAATACAGTATCAAGTATCAAGTTTTAGCAAGCTTTTTCTATTGAGGATAAAAAGCATAGAATAATTGGTTAGAATGTTAGAATTGTTACATCTACTATCAACCTTACTTCAGTAAATGCTAAAGCTGGGTGCTATCGAATGTTTTTAATTTTTAGGGGCATTATAATTAAAGAATAATTATGATTAAAATATGAAATAGTACAAATTATTATTTAATTTACTGCATAGTCTCAGTTCAGTTCCTTAATAAGATAATAAGTAAATGTATAAAAAATAACATTGCAGCTGACCAAAACTAAAAGACAACCTGAGTAAATTGTTGAACAAGCAAGCATTGTTGTTGTTTACAAATCCAATTATATTATAATGTAAAAGTATTAATAAAACTTCAATTAATTTACATTAAAATAATTATACATTCCTTATAGTTGGTAATTTAGTAAAGAAAACAAAACAAAAGCTGTAATTAATTGTTTTAAAACTGGTAAATACATCAGAAGCTGATGAAAAAATAAGCCATTAACTATAGTGGCATAAAAAAGTTTGGACACACTTGCTTAAAATGTCTGTTACTGTGAATAGTTAAGTGAGAGGAAAATGAACTGATTACCAAAAGGCATAAAGTTAAAGATGACACATTCCCTTTCAGCTTTTTATGAAAATTAGAGTATTATTTTTGTTTTGTACAAATGTAAAATAAAAAATATTTGAGGTCTCAAATCACTTTTACCAAGGTCTCAGACCTTAATTAGCTCATTATTGCTATCGCTTGTTCACAGTCATCATTAAGAAACACTAGGTGATACAAAGTTGTCTCAAACCTTCTCCCAACAATCAGCAGCCATGGACTTCTCTAAGCTGCTGCCTAGCAATCTTTAAAAAAAAAAAAAACACACACACACACACAAGATGGGTAATGTGGAAGAATGTTGGTTTACGAATAGACGAGTTTGCCATTCTTAATTAAGGCTTTCCTAACTTTAAAACATCACATCATCACATAATCAAAGACTGATGAACAAATTTGGAAAATGTTTCTAGACCAAGTCACATTTTAACTAAACTCAAGCTATGTTACAAAGCTCTTGTAAAAGAAAATAAAATTATAGGCTACTCAAAATGACAGCTTCTCCTTCTAGCCTCCCATGACAGAATACAGATCAGTTAAGACTTGCCGAAGCAAATATGTTACAAAGTGTTATTTCCCAATGAGCTGTACAGACTACCCCATATGTGTCTGCTTAGTATACAACTCCCCACTCCAAACGAAAAGACTTTGGGGGGTTGAAAGGACCAAAAAACCATAAGTTTGCTTTCAACCATATCAAGTGATCACCTTTGAGTTTCCTTATATTGGAAATTGTCATAATTATGGCATTTATTATGACATTGTGCACATATCATAACTGTACATAAAAATCTATATATATATATAATTCACTAAGGCCATGCAAGACGCACACAAGACAGAGAGCCCCGCCCACCAACTCTAAGACCATGGGATGCGCTCGACAGAGCCCTGCCCGCCAACTGTAACCCCCCTCCCATGTCATTGGATACGCACAACAGAGCCCCGCCCACCAACTGTAACCCTCCTCCCGCGTCCACCATCACTCTCAAGGCATGTGCACTCCCTGCTCATGTGCCCACACGCAACAACTCACCAAACACAGCCTCAGTCGCTTTCATCTGTGCTACAGTCCACATGCACCTCTGAGCCACGTTGACTTTTCATTGTTCTTTTCGGCTGCTTTTATTTTTATATATATTTTTATATATATATATATATATATATATATATATATATATATATATATATATATATATATATATATATATATATATATATATAAATAAAATCGACCAAGTCACCCGACCATGGGGTACGCACAACAAAGCCCCGACCGCCCACTCTAACCCTCCTCCCGCATCATGGGGAACGCACAACAGAGCCCCGCCTGCCAGCTCTCACCCTCCTCCCGCATCCACAGTGCTTGATCATGTGCCCGCCCCCAACATGTCACCAAACATATCCTCATTCGCTTTGGTCTGTGCTACAGTCCACATGCATCTGTGAGTCACGTTGACAGTTCATTTGCCTACCATGGCCACCGCCTCAAATGTATTTCATGAAAACAACACTTCTTTCAATGTTATACAAATTCCTGCATCACGTAACTGTTTGTTTCTATCAGTCAGATCTCGAACTTCGTAACATGGCTGTAACCTTTGTTTGCCAACATTGGGATAACTTCAGCGACGTGCTGTCCGTTGTTCTTGGTCACGGAAGCATAGTCATACAGTCTGCTCAACAGTACGCTGACTACATGAATATTTCTGGAGTTTATGGTGGCGAGACAGAAATTGTGGGGATGCCCCAAATGCTTCCAGCTACTATCTCCATTCGCTTCCGAGAACATTGTCATGCCTCTCCTCGAGTTTACAATCTGGGCCAATGTCTCTCCATATCCCTGCTCTTTAGTGGTCCTTTGGATCACGGGCATTACGAAGTTCTCTTGCCTCTCAGATACACACATGATAACCTTCTGGTGCCATCTATTGACAATGTCGGTATGTGGACACAAAGTTCACAAACACGTGATCGCCACACTGATGTGACGTCACCTTCCCACTATCCTCTTACTGAAAAACATTTAAAAACGCATTTCACGCCAGAATTTCAATGCAACATTTGCTCCAAAGCCTTCACACTCTAGAAATATCTTAAAGCACATTTAAACACACACTCCACTGAACAAACGCATTCCATACAGGGCTTTCAATGCACCATTTTTTCCAAAACCTTCCGACTGCAGATATATCTCAACGCACATTTAAAAACACACTCCACTGAACGAATGATGCAATGTGAACATTGCCAGCAGTGCTTCAAAACAACTTGCACTCTCAAGAAGCTCTTACAAACTCATTCCACTCACACCTTCAGTTGCACATTTTGTAACGAGGACTTCACGGCTGAGATGGATCTTTTCAACCATGTGTAAATCCATTCAACACAAACATTTGTCCGCAGCCACGTTGATGTGACGTCACCTTCCCACTATCCTCTTACTGAAAAACATTTACAAACGCATTTCACACCAGAATTTCAATGTAACATTTGCTCAAAAACCTTCACCCTCCAGAAATATCTCAAAGCACATTTAAACACACACTCCACTGAACAAACGCATTCCACACAGGTCTTTCAATGCACTATTTGTTCGAAAACGTTCTGACTGCAGAGATATCTCAACACACATTTAAATCACACTCCAATTAATAACTGTGTCTTTTAGGAACTGTTCACACATCAATAAATAATTATGCGGCATATGCTACGCTGCGGGTTGGCTAGTTTTTCATATAAATGCCATGGTTTCAATTAATTTGCTGTTGAAGTTCTACTTATTAGTTTTTTTTACTTCAAATGTCAATAAAATATGTAATTTGGCCAGGGATGGCTAAACTTTTGCAAGGAATTTAATGTAAACCTACGTAAAAATCTTCCCACGGACTTGGTGACATTTAGGACACAGAGTTAATGATTTTTAAATTTCTCTGAAATTGGCAACCCTCAATTGGCCTGGTATGAATGAAGCCCTGGAACGTACGATACACAAAGTTCCTGATGCTGCCAATATAGAGAGTTTTTCAAAAAACAGATGCATGAATGGAATTAATGTTTTCATAAGAATTTTAAATACACTTCATCAACATTTATTATATTTTTTCTTAAAATTAATATCTGTATTTTGGATCTATCAAAATAAGTGAGTATATATTGCATTGAATTAATCCAGAGATTCAGAGTCTAAAGAGATGATGACATTTTCTGCACTGACATCTATAGCAGTATATGCTCCCATCTAGTGGAAGATAGGTTAACTACAAAGCTGTAGATTTGTTCGGATGCAAAAATGCTGAGTGAGTAAAGAAAATCTTACATGTCATTCTTGCCAATAAAGGACATCACAAGAACATGACTTCTTAATATGATAGGTTCTGGGCATGGTATCTGTGCTGCTTGTAACCTAGCAAAGAGAAAACACATACAGTAAGAATAAACATATCTAGCAGATCCAAATACATGAAAATGCAACATGTGTATAGTGAAAAGCAATCAATAATTAATAAATAATATTTCTGCTTTTTATTGATATTGTTATACAGACATACAGTATATACTCTGGCTTTGGTACATTTACATATTTCCCACATAGGTTTAACTTGAATTCTGATACCACAAACAGGCTTAACTTTTGTGATTGTGGTTATGATTCCAAAGGAGAAAAAATGTGTTTTGCCAAACTTCCCTAACCCCCACCAACACTCACACTCCAAAATATTTTTTACCAGTAAGGAGAAGAATATTGGCAGTATTTCCGAACTTTCCTCAAATACTATCACAGTCCTCACTAGTAGACCACCTTCTATAATGTTGATAAAGAGACCTCTCCATCAATATCTCAGCAAGGAGTGAAATTTTCTAATTCACAACATTCATTCTTCTTGAATTTGTGCACAACATGTTGTAATTCAGCTGAAAATCGTGCACCAGACACACCTCTCCAAATTAAACCATATAAAATACATCAGGAATCAGACCCTGTGAACAATGCCAAGTAGCTCCAGCCTCAATAAGGAATATATTTTCAAGTTCAAGTTCTTTGCTGTCCACACCAAATAACAAAACCAACGTATAAAGGTAAACATAAATAATAAGTAGCAGATAGATAATATGTAACGGGGCAGGACAAAAAGTATAAAAACAGAAGTATAAAGTTTAATTGTGCAGGTAGGTGTGTGATGGACAAGTCAAATACAGTTGTGCAAGGTAAACAGAATGAGGTCAACTATAGTTATAAACTCCAGACAGTTATTTAGGAGTCTAATGGCCTTGGGAAAGAAAGAGTTCTTTAGCCTGGAAGTCCTGCATTTCATACTTCTATACCTCCTGCCTGAGGGTAGAAGTGTGAACAGTTCGTGTTGGGAGTGGGTGGGGTCCCTGAGGATTGAGGCAGTTCTCCTGCGGACTCTGCAGTTGTAGATGCTCTGCAGAGAGGGCAGTGGGGTCCTGGTGATCTTCTCAGCATTCTTTACCATGCTCTGCAGGCGTTTGCAGTCCATAGCAGTAGTGTTGCCATACCACATGGTGATGCAGCTGGTCAAGATGCTCTCAACAATGAAGCTGTAAAAGTTGCCGAGGATCTTAGTCGACATACCAAATTTCCTCAGTTCTCCTCAGAAAGTACAGCTGCTGTTGAGCCCTCTTGACCAGCTGTGCAGTGTTAAGTGTCCAAGTGAGGTCTTCACTGAGATAGACACCCAGGTATTTAATGCTGCTCACCCTCTCCACTTCAAGCCCTCGAATGAGTTCTCCTCTCCTTCCTCATGTCCACTATCATCATCTTCATCTTGTCTGTGTTAAGGGTGAGGTTGTTGTCCTCAAACCATGATGCCAGACTGTCCACCTCCCTCCTGTAGGATGCCTCATCCCCACCAGTGATGCGTCCAATCACTGCGGTGTCATCTGCAAACTTTAGGATGATGTTATCTTTGTGGGAGGCGACACAGTTGTGGGTGAATAGGGTGTAGAGCATGGGGCTGAGGACGCATCCCTGTGGGGTGCCTATGTTTGTGATAATGGTGGCTGAAATCCTATTACCAATCCTGATAGACTGGGGCCTGCCAGTCAGAAAGTCTAGGAGCCAGTCACAGAGGGTGGGGTGCAGGCCAAGTGCAGACAGTTTATTGGTGAGTTTATGGGGGATAACCGTGTTAAAGGCGGAATTTTAGTCAACAAAGAGCATCCTGATGTAGGAGTTTTTGTTCTCTAGATGGGAGAGGGAATAATGTAGTGCAGCTGCGATGGCATCTGAGGTGAACCTGTTGGGCTGGTAGGCATACTGCAGGGGGTCCAGAGTATCCGGTATGTTGCTCTGAATGTGGGCCAGCACCACTTTCTCAAAACACTTCATGATGATTGGAATAAGTGCTACCGGCCTGTAATCATTCAGGCAGGTGGGTGGGCTTTTATTAGCAAGAGGGAAGATGATCGTAGTCTTAAAAGTCTTAAAGCAGGACAGAATGATGTGCTGTTTAAGGGAAAGGTTGAAGATGGAGCAGAGAACATCAGCCATCTCGTTGGCACATGCTTTGAGAGCCCGCCCAGGTATGTTGTCTGGTCCAGCTGCCTTACGGGGGTCGATCTTCCTTAGTGTCATAAGGTATCAGATAATGTAGGATTTATGAGCACTGAACATTCTCTTGCAGCAGTCTTTAGAGTTATTTCATACATGTTTAGAGTATCTGGTGATAAACTGACCATTATTCTTTTCACTACATTGATAGCACTTTGACTAACTTTGCTCAACTATTTTTAACATGCCCTACATAAGTCAAAGGGAAAATGCGATCAGATATTATGAAAAACTAGGGGATAAAAATCACTGTATAGAACTGTGTACTGCCTCCTTAATGTTACTCTAAAATACAGTATGTCTGCTGGGATTCTGTCTGCATCTGTACAAAAGTCCTATTGTTTTAGTAAATAAAAGGATGTTTAACATGGAGGGCCTTTTTATTATTAATTAGCTAGATGCTTTGGGTGAGGGTGGGGTTGAGGGGTTTATGATTACAAGTCTTAATTGTTTCTGTGAATTTTTGGAATCAGTTGTATTTCTAATTGAATAGACTATTTAAATCTTGCAATTTTGTTATCACATTGTAAAACTTCCATAATGCATAGGAATAAACAAACTTCTAAAAAGAAATTATTACAGATTAAAACATTAAACATTATTCATTCATAATTACAAACAAATTAGTACAATCATGTTAAAATAAGTACAACTGAGTCAGTGTCAGACGCCCCTTTAATGTAATAGGAACCATAGCATAGAGAGAGAGGTGTGTACATTGCAACAGTTACACATGTCGTAAATGTAGAAAGGACAGTCTTTGGGTGTGTGGGAACTGTTAAAATTTGAATTTGATGATTGTATATAGCGCGGAACTGACCTCTCTGTACTACTCTTTCCTCTGCATGTCCTGAAGTACAAAAGAAACAGCACCATGCACCAAAATGTGGAGACTTGGCAAGATCGGGAAACAACAACAAAAAAAAAAACCCACGGTCACTGATTACAACTGCAACTGGTATGTGAATGAATATGAAAAATATGAATGTTTTCCGAAATGTAGTATACAGGTCATAAAATGAATAATTCCAAATACCATATATACCTATGTGTCTGGTTTTTTTTTTTTATCAGTGCGGCTTTGACATCATGGACCATAAGGTGCATACTAATTCAGTGTAAGCAGGAACACTCAATAAAACTGATTAAAAAAGTGACAATGAGACAGGAATAAGGCAGATTTGCCAGCGTTTGTGTGTCAGCTTTTATCCATCCAGATTAGAGAATTTCCAGTTCCATTGTCTCAAAACACCACTCACATCTAGTTATTCCCAGTTTCAAATTAAAGCTAACAGCGTCAGATCCCTTTGGGTAGTCTGTATCGTGATCGTGACTGAGAGAATAAAAATGAAAAAAATGCTAACTTTTACAAGTACTATAAATCTACAGCGGCTGTTACAGACGCAAATCAAATGTATGTGTTTATTGTATAATATTAACAAGAAGAGCAGCTCACTACTCAAAACAGTAAATATACGAGGCAGTTCAGATCGAACTGGGGGACTCTTGATTACAAATCAGCAATTCTTACCGCTGCACCACAGAAACTGTTGTATCATCCTTGAACCTTTTGTGAAAGTGTTTATTTGATCTTTGCACTTCAGGCTTCAAACATTATATAGTTTATGTCTACATTTTGTCATTTAATACTAAAATATGAAAAACGTTTGTTTAAACGATGTGTTTATACAGATTATTGTAGAAACGGAACACACATGAAATGCATGTGGTCCAAATAACGATCTAATATTTCCATTCTAAAACTCCAGCACTTCACTCCCAGATAATGAAGGCTGGAATAGTAGGTTGCTTGCTGCTTGTCTTGATCAGCACATTTACAAGACAAAACATGCTGACAGAGAGGTGCAAAGGGATTTAAGGTGGGTGGGATTTGAACGTTTTTTCGTAGGCTTTGGTAATTCTAGTGTTAAACAGTACCCGTAGATAATGGAGATAACACAAACATTATACCATTATTTACATTTTTAGGTTACTGTATAATTTAAACAAACACACATTTAAATTTCACATATAAAAAAGTCCTACATTTATTACTACTTCAGCTACCTAAAATTAGAATCAGGTTCACCAGATTAAATTAGAACATCATTAAAGCGTTCTTCAGTGAACCGTTCTTATTTAAAACTCAGACACTTACTTTTGTTTGCCCTTTAGAAAGAAGGTTATAAATGTCTATGAGTCTGGGTAGGGATTTAAAAAGCTCTCCAAACAACAAATCAAAAACATTCCATTATTTTGAAGATCATTTATGAAGGGAGATTTCAAACAATGTCAAGTTTTCCAGCCTGAGAGCAGAACACAAGATACTGAAAGAAGACAATAAGGATGCCAGAATTTCACCATGGAACAGACAGGTAGCACTTGCCACTATTGATGTCAAAATGTATGGATCTACCATTAGAAAGAGGCTGTCTTAATTAGATCTACATTGGAGTCTTGCCAGGAGGAAAAAAAACTTTTCTACACAGAAAGAACATCAAGGCAAAATGAAAGTTTGTACAAAAACACCTAGGCAAAGACCAGGGCCTGGGCAGCTGCTCTCCACCTCAGAATCCTATTCTTTATTGTACCAGATATTTGCTTGAGAATAATGTGAGACCATCTGTCTGAAGATTGAAGCTCAACTGAAAGTGGACCTTGTAGCATAACGCTGACCCAAACATACCAGTAAATTCACCAAGGAATGACAGAAAAGAAATAAATGGAGGGTTCTAGAATGGTTAAATGAAAGCCCAGATCTGGAATTCCAACAAGTTACATGGGGGGATTCTAAACAGGCTGTGCATGCAAGATTCAGCATTTTGTAGTAAAGAGAGACATGTCATCTAATTAGCAACTACTGGCTTACTATTTTGCCCACTCCTTAGAAGACCCCATAGACTACTCTGAACGTCTTTATCAATGCTTACTAGAGTCTAGTGTGGGCCTCAATGTCAGCAAAAAAAGATAGTACACCATGATGTCCACGATCAGGTAACCAAGCTTCCCACAAATCACCATCTCTGGGAAAACTCTACAAATACTGGTAGTCATCGACTTACGACCTATGCATTTTACAAACACTCGACTTATGACCCCAACCATGTTTCACAGGCAAATGACAGTTTTCACCACAGCAATACATTTCTTACCCTGGTATTATTCTTCTTTGACAATAATAATAATAATAATAATAATAAATGGATCAGTGGCAAATTATAAAACAAGCTGCTTAAGAGATTAATGTCAGTTATTATAGGTTGAGAGAAGAATAGTCCACACATGGCATATGTGGAGTTCCTCAGGGATTTGTGCAAGGACAGTTATTTTTTTTATATAATTTATATAAATGATTTTAATTCTGGTGGCACAGTGGGTAGTGCTGCTGCTTCGCAGTTAGGAGACCCGTGTTTGCTTCCCGGGTGCTCCCTGTGTGAAATTTGCATGTTCTCCCCATGTCTGCGTGGGATTCCTCCGGGTGCTCTAGTTTCCTCCCACAGTCCAAAGACGTGCAGGTTAGGTGCACTGGCGATTCTAAATTGTCCCTAGTGTGTGCTTGGTGTGTGTGCCCTACGGTGGACTCTCGCCCTGCCCAGGGTTTGTTTCCTGACCCCCGTGACCCTGTAGTTAGGATATAGAGGGTTGGATAATGGATCGATAGGTTGAATAATGGATGGATTTTCATTCTAATAAAGTGAGGAAACTAATGAAATTTGCAGCTGGTACTAAAGTTGGAAGGTGAGCAAATACTAGTGAGGAAACAAAAACAATTCAAGCACTAGGACAATTTTAAAAACTAGGCCAACATCTAAAAATTAGTTGAATGCAGACAAACTCAGAATTTTACATGCAGACCAAACAACAATCATTCATTCTATATGGATAACCCACTGAAAGCAATACCTGAAAGAGATTAAAGGGCTTTGTGCTGCCAACATTCTCAATTTACAGGAAATATGAGAAAGTAATTTAAAAGGAAAGTAAAATACTAGGTTATACTACAAAACCCTGTTACTCAGCACCTTGTTCAGAACCAGGTGCAGTGAAAATTAAACCTCTTTTACCCGGAAAAACTAATTTACAAGGTGACAAAGTCAGGTCTACAAAATTCTCAGTCATTCATAGTTAATCTAGTAAAATTCTTTTTTATTTAAATTGGAAACAAACTAAGTCATGTAGGTAAAGCTGAAACCTTGATATTTTTGAAACCTGGGAAAATTGTAATTATTGGGGATATCTAGCTTTTAGCTAACAGAACTGGCCTGATGATCACCTCTTGACTGAAAATTTCATACGTATTACTTCTTCATTTAGGGCACTTGATGGGACTGTGAAGGTTAAGGGTGGACTAGCTGAAGCTAGAAACAAATTCTTTTCCGGGCAGGCACTTGGGACTGTGAAATGATTAACTCTGGCTTCCAACTTAAAGGAGGATTAAATGTGATTCATTATCGGGCTATGTAAGATCCTTAATACTTCCAAAAAGAAATCACATTAGGGCCACCACACAAGTGTGGCATGAAAATATATAATATAATAACATACATGCTTATTCTTTCTTTCTTTCTTGTTTGAATCTTCTATTACCTTATTAAATTCCTCATCTCTTTTTCAGCCCAAGTTCTCACCATTTTTCTTGGATTTCCTTTGCAATAACCATGGCGAAACCTTATCAAATTAAAAAAAAAAATAACAATGATTAATTAAAATAAACATAGTATTTAAAGCAGGACAAAGAAAGATTCTATAAGAAAATTTACCGAAATTCACCACTGACATATTTATCCCGATCCTTAAACGTTAAAATTGAAGTCTTGTAAATCTTAATTGCTCGAGTTTCTCCTCTTGCTGTTGTTGCATAATACACATTGGCCTGCAAAAACATTTATTATGGAGATCTTGATTTCATAAATAGAACACTATGTAATATCAAAGACATATTGCCACATTTAAAATGTACTTTACCATAATCTAATTTTTTAGCAGAAAAATGCACCACACTGGAAGCCATTCCGTATCAACAACTGGCATACACCACCTCACATAAGGCATGTCCTGTTTTGTACCACAAAATGCTAAGACTAGGTACCAAGCATTTCTTTAATATGTGCAAAGCCCCACTGTGCAGTTCAGTTCACTCTCTCTTCCTTCTGAAACAGAGATTAAATTCTCCCCAGAATAATGTTTCATGCATTGTAAAATTCAAAAGTTCTCATCTTTCAAAGTAAAATTGAAATCTTTGTTAATAATGAATAACCCTGAATGTCATACAAGGAACTATTGTGTGATGTCATAAAATGACACAAATCCAAGATACAGATCAGGTAACATCCTAAATTGCAACAAATCATACATATGCATCAAAATAGTGTACATGTATGGTATAGATCAAGCTACCATACATGTGCCAGGGCACCATGGAGGTAGCTTTTGTGGTGTCTACTAAGGCAGGAGATCTGTCCATCATTTGAACAAGTTAGTGGGCCTCATAAACAAACAGTGAAAAAGGAATTTATATGACCATATATAGTGGAATTTTTGTGCACAATCTCTACTAAAATATGTATTTTATATCATCGCTGCCTCCAATTCACCTTTATGACTACAATTTGATTAGGGGCCATTATAATTGTCACAGTGCAACACAAGTCACACAGAATGTCTACAGATGAGGCCAATAATTTTTCCCCACTTGAAATTGTTATCACAATATGCAAGCTGAATACTACAAAAAAAAATTCATAAACCTATCTGAGTTAACATGCGGTAGTGCACGAAAAAACATGTTAATGCATGTCTCCGCATACACATTGGTATGACTCTAGTCAATGAGCAATATCAGTTTTTTTTAGAAGATTTCCCAGCAAGACTTTCTAAATACTGTACTTATATAATGCTTCCAAGGAAAAAAAAAAGAATTTTCAAAGGAAAAAGAACAGAGCAAATTCACACATGTGTTGTTAACTGTGAAGTGAGACAAAAGGTATACTCTCTGTAAAGCTAAGACAGAAACTGCAAGCCAGAACACCGATTATAAATGCAACTGCAGTTAAAAAAATTAAAAATACATGTTTGCATTAGGGTAATACTGAAAACGACATGGCCAGAATAGAACCACAATGGTTGACAGTACTGATGATAATCTATGCAGTACTGGAGTCAAATTCCAGCCACCTAATTTTATATAGTTTTCAAGTTTTCTTCTGTCTATATGTTATTTTTTATTTCCTGGTAAATGTCGAAAGGTGTAAATTTTAGGTTATCTAGAAGCTGGAAACTTATTCTATAAAAGTAAGTCAGAATGTGTGAGTGACCCTTTTAAGTGGATAGCATCCCACCTTGTAACTGGTGCTTGTAGGAAATACCAGCAACCTGTATTGAAACCACTGGATTTGGAAAATGAATGAATCAAAATTACATACAATGCAAATTCTCATGTTATGGCTTGCACATTCAGATCATGATTTAGCTAATGCAATCATATTAGCTAGAATTCAAATTAAGTTGGTTATATTGGTAAAATAAAAAGTCTGTGTTGGAATGACCTAGAGGCTGTTTTGTCAATACATTTTGCACTGAAAATAAAATTAAGTCAATATTTCTGGGCAATAAACAGTATGTGTACAATTTTAATAGTACAGAACTCAGTACAAGACATTTGTTTATAGATCAAAAAATAGCATAAAACAATTTTATAGGGCACAGGCAGTCATAACAAAGCAGCTCATAAACAAAGCTATATAAAAAAAATAAACTTTTCTTTTTATACAGTACCACAATTAAAATGACATACGCATCTGCAATATAAATTTAATAAACATACATGGTGGCCTGCGCCACCTCCACCTACTCAAAGCTTCATGATGCTCCAACAACGATGGACGGATTTAAAGGCAGAAGTCTACGTGACCATCATCATCATCAAGCCCTTCCGTGAGAGCCCTAAATCCAAAGAGGACTGTTTCGTTTATGTTAGGTAGAATGCCCAGAGGGGATTGGGCGGTCTCATGGTCTGGAATCCCTACAGATTTTATTTTTCTCCAGCCGTCTGGAGTTTTTTTGTTTTTTCTGTCCCCCCTGGCCACTGAACCTTACTCTTATTCAATGTTAATTAATGTTGATTTATTTTGTTTTCTTATTGTGTCTTTTATTTTTCTATTCTTTATTATGTAAAGCACTTTGAGCTACTGTTTGTATGAAAATGTGCTATATAAATAAATGTTGTTGTTGTTGTTGATGGTATTAGTATTTTTGTATAAACAAGCTTATCACATATACATTATATATAAATATTGTGGCGGACAGCCAGGGCCTTTGCCCTGCCAGGAAGCCCTGATTATGGAATGACATGGGGAGAGTGTATTTCCATGACAGTTTCTACTGCGGACTGACAAAGGGCAGCCCCCATAGTGTCTAGTGGGCCACCGCATATGGGGCACATGGACATTTTCAGGACACTATTTGGCAGCATTTCCACCACACCTGGATATGCTGCCAGAAGAAGCTCGTTAGGCACCTGGAGTACTTCCGGATGCACTATGAAAGGGGCCGCCTCACTCCATTTGAGGAGCCAGAGTCAGCAAGAGGTGGACGAAGCTTGCCTGGAGGTGGAAGGAAGAAGAGAAGAAGGGTGCCTTGTACTGGGTACTGAGGTACTGAGGGTACTGCTTATTTACTGTGCTGTTAGGAGTAGGGAAATAGAGCTCCCCAGGTGTAAATAAACCTATATGTTGCATACTGAACTTGTGTCTCCCTGTCTATGTTGGGTTAGGGCGAGAATATATACTCTGTGTGTGTATCTATTATATATATATATATATATATATATATATATATATATATATATATATATATATATATATATATATATATATATAGTAATCTCGCTATATCGTGGTTCGAGTTTCGTGGCTTCACTCTATCGCGGATTTTATATCTAAATGTATAATGCAAATTTTTACTGCTTTGCGGGTTTCTGCAGACAATGGATATTTTTACTTCTGGTACATGCTTCCTCAGTTGGTTTGCCCAGTTGATTTCATACAAGGGACGCTATTGGCGGATGGCTGAGAAGCTACCCAATCAGAGCATGCAGTTAAGTTCCTGTGTGCTGATTGGCTCAGCGATGGAGCGCTGAATTCGATTCCACTGCGTTAACTAGGAAGTCTCGTCTTGCTCATTCAGCATCAACGTGTTTCGCTGTGTAAAGAGTTAACTTTTGTGCTCTTTTGTGCTTATCTTTGTGCATAGTCAAGCCCTTCGTTATGGTTCCAAAATGATCTGCTCCTGCTACTGCTTCAGGGGCTGTGCCATTACGGCATCAATGAGTCCACAATTCTTTTTATTTAAAAAGGAGGAAAAGAATATAAGATCTACGGCCGCAGTGTCCTTTAACCAGGGCGCAAAACGAGTTGTAAGTGGATGGAATCTGCTTGGACTGAAGACAGCCGGAAGAAGAACAACGGCGGTGCTACACATTTGCCTGAAGAGGTTACTTTATAAGAGCTGTAACGCTCTCATTTGTTGTGCAGTAAAATTAAACTCATTGTTATCGGACAGGTCCTCGTGTCATTGTTGGTGAGTAACCATAATTAATTTTCTATGTACAGTACTTATTACATGTACATAGTTTAGTGTCACTGTACACACATTTTACTGTATACTATTTTTCGTGCACTGTACGTATTTATTGCTGGTGGCCTGTCTATCATAATAGCCGTAACATATGTGATATCGGAAACGCTCGATATCTTTAAAATAATATTTAAGTTTTACTGTATATAAACGTTTAAAAAACTCAAAAGTCCCACACAGCATGCAGTGCTCCCGCACCAAACACCCTTACACATGGGCTCCTCCAATGTCTGTGGGACTCTCCTCTTCCTCCTGTCGCTGAAGCTTCGTCCATCTCCAGCTCCTGACTCTAGCTCCCCGACTGTAGGAAGGCGGCCCCCTTTATAGTCACCCGGACGTGCACCCTGACATTCTTCCGGCGACACTTCCATATATACATACATACACACATATATACATATATACATACATACATATATATATTATAATTTATATATATATTATTTATATATATATATATATATATATATATATATATATATATATATATATATATATATATATATATACTAGTAAAATACCAAGCCATGTGTGAAATACTGTCCGAATATTTTTATTAATAAAAAAGTAAACATTTTTAGACTGAACGAAAATATGTAAAAAATTAATTGTTAAGGATCTCTCTGTACTGTATACCACGTTGTCAGTTCGGCCCTCTGGTTGTAATATGACTAAGCTGTGTGCTGAACTCACTCTTGAGCATGCAACATACAGTTGGCCATGTGAAAAGCAATCCCGCCTCAAATCAATGCCAACCTTTTGTAGTGTTTGTCCCTGAGACTTATTAATTGTCATTGCGAAGCAGAGCCTTACTGGAAATTGAACGCGTTTGAATTGAAATGGGAGATTAGATGGTATAACGGGGATGCGAGGAATAAAAACTGTGTCACCTGAGGCACTGCCAGTAAATATAGTTGCTTCAATTAGGTTGTTTTATAGAGATGTGACCTGAAGTCTTGTGCCGTTACAAAGTTTCGTGGTTGTAAGTTTCTGCTTCCTTGGCGAAGGTCGTAAACGAAAGAAGACACCGCAGTGACACACAGAAGAGAACCCGTGGATTAAATAAAACCTACACAATAACTGTAACAATCGTAACAAATGAACAATAAAATAGAAGAGAACCTGTGAATTAAATAAAAAGGTTGCTTGGTGAAGCAAGGAAAAGCACTTTCTTATATGTCGCTCATTTTAAAACAGTGCAGAAGCTGTGAGAAAGCTGCTTCCTTGGCTAAGCTCAAACGAAAAGAAGACACCGCAGTGAACACAGAAGAGAACCCGTGGATTAAATAAAACCTACACAATAACTATAAAATTCGTAATAAATGAACAATGAAACAGCGGAGAACCCGTGGATTAAATAAAAAGGCTGCTTCGTTGGCAAGGAAAAAGGACTTTCTTATATATACAATCAAGGATTGTTTTGGTAAAGCCATACTCAGTGAGCAAGACAGTGAGTCTTGCTGACTCTGGCTCTGGCTCAGATGAACGGTAAAAAAGTAAGAGCGAGGGGAGGATGAATTATTGAGGCATGCAGGCTGTAGTGCGCGTCAACTCTATCTGAATTGCGCGATCACATTTAAAAACATATATCTTTTCAAGTTCTGTTTAGTCCATATGTGTCAAACTCAAGGGCCGCGGGCCACATCCGCCCGTGTAATTATATCCGGCCCGCGAGATCATTTTATATACTGTGTTATTGTTATTAATGGCCCGGGTATATGAAGCGCTGGTAATACAATAAACTACAGATCCCATAATGCAGCGCTTCAGCTGCCTTGTCGAACACTTACCGCGTTAATCAAGTGTAGCTTATGATGCTGCAAGTTATTGCAAAGCTAGCTCACACGATGCTGAAGAGAAAAGTTGATTCTGAAAATAGAGCCTTTAAAAACCGATGGGAGGCTGAGTATATGTTTACTGAACCCGTGTGTCTCATTTGTGGAGCTAATGTGGCTGTAATTACAGAATTTAATCTAAGACGGCACTATGAGACAAAAAATCAATGTAACCTGAATGCAATGCAGAAGATACAGAAAGCAGAAGAATTAAATAAGAATCTGACACTTCAGCGGACGTTTTTACCGTGCACAATCACAAAGTGATTTCAAGTGAAGCTGCTTTTATGGGAGACACAAATGCACCAGTGCAATTTGCCCCACTTTCCCTGTTGCCAAGTAATGTTAAACCAAGTCGTCACTACGGTGTTCCCAAATACGCACTTTGCTGATAAACTGAGTGCACTGCGCACTGAGTTTGCACGGCGCTTTGGTGACTTTGAAGAACAAAAAACGTCCGTCTACATGCGGCTCAAACCTTGTGCATGTTTGGTAGCACATATCTGTGTGAGAAGCTCTTCTCAGTGATAAAGACTAACAAAACATCACACAGGAGTCGCCTTACTGATGAGCACCTGCAGTCCATTCTGAGAATCTCCACAACACAGAACCTCACACCAAACATAAACGAACTTGTTGCCAAAAAAAGATACCAGGCGTCCAGCTCTAAAATGACATATGAGCAAAGACAACTGAATGATTTGATTTGTTATTGCTGAAAGGAACACATTTTATTTATATTTCTAGGTTTTGTTATGCAGCATGTTCATATTTGAATTTGTATAATTTTGACAGGATATATTTTTATGGAGAGCAAAATCTTTTGGGATATTTAAAATCTAAGTTTATTTTTTATATAAAATTACATAAGAGTAAAGAAATTTGAATGTTTCTTCTTTTAACGCTTACTTTATTTCTAACTTGTATAATTTAGACAGGATATATTTTTATGGAGAGCAAAATATTATAAGTTGTTTAAGGTTTGAGTTGATTTATTCACGAATAATATTCCTGTCTGTTTTTACCATTCCTGCCAAAGATATTTCTGTCGACTAAATAAAAATTCCTTCTATTTAAAATTTAAATAGAACTTGAACAAATACGATAGTTCATAATATCCACGCAGACTTGCACGTAAGAGCGGGAGTTATCCGTTTTAACAAGCAGCGTATTTGCACTGACACGAAATAGCTGTGTGTGTATATATGTAGATATGTATGTATATATGTGTGTGTGTGTAAATATATATATATATATTATATATATTATATATTATATATATATATTATATATATATATATATATATATATATATATATATATATATATATATATATATATATATATGACAGCAACACTCATCACTACAACAGTGACAAAACAATTACATTGACAATCATGTTACGTTATTTCAAAATGTTTCCTTTTCTTTTCATTGCTTTTTAACACTACTTCTCCTCTGCGGCGCTGGTATTTTGCTAGTATATATATATATACCCGCGCATCGCAGCGGAGACGAGTGTGTTAAAGAAGCTATGAAAAGAAAAGGGAACATTTTAAAATAACAACATGACTGTCAATATACAGTAATTGTTTTGTGAGTGTTACTGAGTGTTGCTGTCATCAAGGATTTGATTATCATTATTTCTTTCAATCAGGTTCGTATTTGTAGGATGTGTTGTGTTCAAGTTACATTCCGTGTTTGTCAATCGCTGTAAAGATAACAGGTTTCATTCATCGATTCGCTTTCTTACTGTATCAATAAACAGCTCGCCTTCTTCTTTATCTGAGATCTGACACACTGCATGCACAGGTTTTTTTTACACTGTCTTCCTTTAGCCGGACATTGACTTTTTCCACCGTGTGCTTTGTTTCCACAGTAGCTGCATTTATGAATATGCTTGTATGTATCAGACGCTTCATATTTTTTGCTGCCTTTTCAATTGTGTAATTCGGTTTTTGTTCAGCCTTTGGAACTGTTGCTTTCGCCTGTGCACTGCGCCAGTTCACGGAGCCGCCGTGTACATGCATCGGTTTCCCAGCTGTGCTGGTGCCATGTCGCTATGTCCATGGCTGTATCTAATGTTACCAAGTCCCGCACTTAAAACTTTCTCTCGCAGTTTCGCTTGAGTTTGTGCCAAACACCACCCTGACCATCTCATTTTCCTCTGCATAAGGACAGTCCTTCACCCGTGAATATTTACCCGTGGCAGTTTGCTACTGGATTGCCGCTGACGGACTGCCTTATATGGGTAGGCACTAAATTACAAACGCCAGCGACAGCCTGTCTATGAACTTAATTTAAAGTTTAGGTTTACATCGTGCTTTGTTTCTCAAGTAGCAGAACTCATGAATATGGTTGTATATGTCACCGCCGCTTCTTATTGTTTCGCTGCCTTCTCAATTATATAATGCATGTTTTCTTCAGCGCTTTTTGGGCCTCTTCCTGGTTTTCTACGCACTGCGTGATTACGTGGAAGGTGTGATGATGTCACACTAAACTCCCATCACGGGTTTCAAGCTCATCTCCATTACAGTAAATGGAGAAAACAGCTTCCAGTTATGACCATTACACGTAGAATTTCGAAATGAAACCTGCCCATCTTTTGTAAGGAAGCTGTAAGGAATAACCCTACCAAATTTCAGCCTTCTATCTACACGGGAAGTTGGAGAATTAGTGATGAGTCAGTCAGTGAGTGAGTCAGTGAGGGCTTTGCCGTTTATTAGTATAGATATATATATATATACATACAGTGAACCCTCGTTTATCGCGGTTAATCCGTTCCAGACTGTACCCTGATGAATGAATTTTCGCGAAGTAGGATTCTTTATTTATAAATCAAATATTTTTGCAGTTAGAGTATAGAAAACCTGTTTATGACCTTCTAAATACGTTTTTTAACATTATTAGAGCCCTCTAGACATGAAACAACACCCTTTAGTCACCATTACACTCAGATACTCAATATATTAGACAAAATAAGAGAAAATAAGACATATTAGACGCTATAAATATCATATTACTAGGCGACTCGCCTTTTAAGGCGACCGACTTTTATCTTCAATTATTGTGCTCCATGTGTACATCAGGCATGTAAGTGTAGAGAATGAGAACATCAAAGTGTCCATTCATAACATCTTTTTTTATCCCCTCAAGTGCCTGTCCAAAGTCGTACAATGTCAGCCCGAATCTGTACCGCTAAAGACGGAGTTTCATGCACTAAATAAGCTATAGATGAGAATAAGCAAGCACCATCTCCCCTGATATTTACTACCCGGTGAGGCATTTGTACTCCATCAACATTAATTATTTCCAGAGGCATAATTTTTTATATTTTTCCAGCGATCAAGCACAAAAGCAAGGAACGATGAGAGCACCAGAACTCTGCTCACATCGCGCGCTCGCACTCGCCGCAAGTAGTAAGTCTGTAATAAGCGGAATACCACTACGCTCTGCATCCCGAACGCTTTTCTATAGTAGATTATTGTACTGTACATTTAATTGCACACAACCACTAACCTATGAAGGCACGACCTCAGTAGGAGAGTCTTCAGAGGTGGTGCAGTATCTTCAGCAGGTGCGTTGTTGTCTTCTTCCGCTAAAGAAGTACTAGGAGTAGGCAGTGGGTGTCTGGGTGCGTGGCTGAAGAACATCTTGATAGGCAGTTGCTGGCGCTGTCTTTTCAAATGCGTGAGGAGGCTTTTGTAGGGTATTGCCATCTTTAATCATATACAAGAGTTTCACCTTCTTCTGGATAGTAAGCATCTTCCTCCGGCACTTAGTTTTATTCTCAGAAGGCTTAGAAAAAGCAGCACGTTTAGGAGCCATCGTAGGGCTTAGATAAAAATTCTCAGAAAGCGCATGCGTAGTGACGTAAGCGTGTATGAGAAAAATCGCGATAGAGTGAAGCCGCGAAAGTCGAAGCGCGATATAGCGAGGGATTACTGTATATTATATAGATAGATATATATATATATCTATTGTCACAGATGTACGGAGACACTGCCCGGCCGGGACGCCTGGTCAGTCCCCAACTGGGACAATACTTCTCCTTGGCCACGAGAGGGCAGCCGCCCAGGTCTATTTGGGAGCCACAGAGACGGAGCTGGGATGCCCGTGAGAGGACGTTGCCATCGCCAGGGGGTGCCCGGACAGTTGGAGAATCCTGGATGGCAGCACTTCCGCCACACTAGGAGGTGCTGCCGGAAATAATTCCAAGAAGACCCGGAGTGCTTCCAGGGGCTTTCCTGACACTTCCGCCACACCAGGAAGTGATGTCAAGGGGAGCACCTGGGGCTCATCCGGGTCCTGATAAAAGGGGCCGCCTCCTTCCAGACAATGAACCAGAGTTGGGAGGAAGGAGACAAAGCTAGTGAGGAGGAGGAAGGAGGTCAAGAGAGAGAGAGAAAGAGAAAAGAAGAAGATGACGACATTGGAGAGAGTTGGTGTGTGAACATTGTGGTGCAGTGGAAAAAGAAATAAACAAGTGTGTTTTGGACATCCTGGTGTCAGTCTGTCTGTGGGTATGGTTTCCACAACATATTATATATATATATATATATATATATATATATATATATATATATATATATATATACATACATATACACACACACACACACATTACATGTGTGTGTCTGACAGGCCCTACACAGTCCCAAAAACACACACCAAACTGGTGCGCCTCGAGTAGTGGCTGCAGGCTCTTCTTTTAGCCCACACGGAAGCGCTTCAGTGCTTCCGGTGATAATTAATTCAGGGTGCACCTCTGGATGTGGCTGCATTCCAGCCCACACAGGCTTGTTAAGCCGTGCAACTCCCCCTGGCGATGGCCACAGAGCCCAACAGAGATGAGCTTAAGTGTTCCATGATTGTGGCCCCGATGTAACCCAGTGGGGCTGCCACCAAGCGTTCCGGGGAACGTAGTTTGCACCCCATGGCTCCTCCACCGGATCCAGTGTCAAAGGGGCATCTCAGCCGGGCATGGGTCCTGGCCATCCGCCACAATATAAGAAGACGTAAATGTAAACATGTTTTATTCTTTTCACCATGGAAACCCATTTTGAAACTTAAAAGTATATCTGATTCAACTTTTGTTAGACCTACACACATTGCTTTTCTGAAAACCTATGTCACAAATGTTCATTTTCATGCATACGTGTGCATGCACATTTATATGCATTTACTTATCTTATAAAGCATGTATTTTGTGGTTTTACTGTTTTTAAATGTATTTTTTTAATATTATACATTGTAGGTATGACACCTATTGACTGTGACTTGAAAAATCAACCAATCAGTCATTAGACTGATTGACAACTACTCCTCTAATAGCATAGACCAGTAATTAGTCCAGGTTTCTTAAAAATGTTGAGTGTGATGAGACTACTACCAATAAATAAGCTTCTTCCAGTTTAAGAATTATTGTTGGCAATAAGATCTCAACATTCTGGAATCACACTTTGAAAAATACAAATTTTTAATGATATAAAGAACAATATTTCCTTCACAATCCTTTTCTGTCACCAAACATATCTTCAAAATGTGAAAATTAACAACCACAAAGATTTTTCTTAAATACACAATGTGTGCTAATCACCTATTTCAAAGTGAAAAAAATCATAGACCCAAACCCCCTACTACCATGACAAGCTAATGAAAATGCACTATGTTTCCACATTTGCTTCTTTCAAAATGTCAGTGAAAACATGTAAACACAGCTCATGGTCTTTTAAAACTGAATGGCAAACTATAAAAATGTACCTCTTTGCCAGTGCTAATGCAACCACTGATATCTGATATCACCCCTCTGCTCAGCATTTTGAAAAGAATCATCCGAGTCCTTGGATCCAAAACCTAATGGCGGTGGGGAAGAAATATTTTAGAGTACTTGTATAATAAAAATTAAAAAAATAAAGAGATAAAGAAAAAAATAAGAGTGTAGTCTTGAAATTAATGGGTCACCTAAAAAAAATGTTTTGTTAACAAAATACACAACTTTCTATCAAACCCATTTTAGCAATTAAATGTCATACCAGCAAAATACCCTAAACTGCCTATACTACTTATTATATTATAAACAATATTTTGTGAAAGTAATCCATTTTCAAAGTTATATACATGTTGACAAATGATATAATTACCTACCCATCAGTTTTTACGCATCAATTTCTGAACTCAATACAGCTGCATCAAAGCCTATCCTGGCAACATCAGGCAAAAGCACCAACTCACCAGGCAAATTCAACAATAACTCCATACACACTCACTTATACTGTATATACCCAAATTTCAGTCATTAAGCAAACTGACCACAAATGGGAAATAAGAAGTAACCACGGTTCTCAAGAGAAAACCCAGAAGATGTAAGACAGTAACTTCAGAACCAACTGAATTGATACAAGTGAGCTAATCACCATGTCAAGATACCACACACATGAAGTTGCCTAGTTGAATTTCAATGCTCCAGAATTGCAGAACTACGCAAAATATTTTTAAAATGTAACTATGTAATGTTATTGATTTAACTGTAACAATTACTGTAAATGTTCAAATTCCAATATACTTTTTCAGAAACAGCAAACACATAAGCAAAGTGAAACAATTAAATACCTGCTCCACAGTAGCTCTGTCAGATTTATCCTTAACTCTATACCTAAAAGCAACAAAAGTATTTCAGTTCAGGTTAAAATGTTGGAAATATCTTACACACTTCAGGAATGTGCTAACATTACAAAACAAATTAATTATGACTTGGATAACTGTTGTATAAAGTTCCAAGAAAGTCAAAAGCACAGTATATTAAAATAGTTGAAGATAACAAAAATAAACAAACATATTACAGCTCCAATTTAAGAGTGTTGCTTTTAAAATTCAGCATAGCAAATTTTACCATTGACATTTGTAAAGAGAAAATAGCTTAAGATCTCTTTGGTTCCAAAAATCGCAAATGTATATACTCATCCCAGTTTTGACATACTAGCAAAATGCACTACTATTTAACAAACATTTAGATTCAAGCTACAACCAATTCATCAATTTTGGTTGTGAACCAAATCTTGCAGGGGTCAGGTAGGAAAATACAACTACAATCATGCTTGACAAATAGTGAACACTTGAAGGTGATAAATATTTTACATATTATAGAGATATTATATGAGCTTGAACTGTGAATGAATATATAGAATGGATATCCTAAAGAACAACTTCCCTACATAAAAAGAATGTGACCTCTTAGGATTACTAGATGTGATTTTTGACATTGCATATATATTATTTAAAAAATTCACTGGTAATTTCATTTTACAATCATCTGAAAAAGTGAGATACATTTGCCAGTGAAGAACTGGCTTGACCGGAGATGTAAGGCTGCAAAACAAACTCCTGGAGAACTGCAGCTGTTTGAAATTAAATAAGTAATTTGACAGGATGAGAGTAATCCCATTAAGAACATTGCCACTCATTCAGCCCAGTGGCCACCTTGATCGTTATCATTAGTCATAACACCACAGCTGAGCAGAGTATAACTTAAAATGTTACATACAAAGAATGTTGAGGCATGCTGCAAAGGTGATGTACTGGCAAGTGTTTATGCCTGGGACAAAAAATTGTAACAAATAACTCCAGAGACAATATGGCCCTATCCAGAGCTACTTGAGGCCATGACAAAAACAGTGAGGGAGAAAGTTAATTTAAGAAAATATTCACTCTAAGGAAAGGGATTTGAACCCAAATTCTCAGTTTTTCCCTGTTTGAAAGGCCCGAGTGATATTACACTATTAATAACCTGTGTGGCACAGTTTTCTCTGTTGATAGATCACACTGTAAATTCATGCCACTTGCTCTGACCCTTAAGTTTTCCAACCCAGGGAAGGCCAAAATTAGGTATCAAAATCCTGATTTATGGTTAGAAGTACCTGTGTGGCAAATTTGCTGTGTACAATAGTATTTGATGATACAAAAATTTTGACTTTGGTATCAGTACTGAAATTGTACTGAAGCAAACAACAGATTAGTCCCCATAACCATGTAACAAATCTCCCAACTCAACCTGGTCGCACAATCACAAATCTACCCAGTAAGCCACAGAAACGTGTTTTTGCACCGGTTAAGCCACATAATCATATGCTTCCCTACTATACTACAAGCTATGATTAGTAACCTAGTATACAATCAAGCAGATATAATTTGCAGAACTTGTGCAACAAATAACTTCAAAATCAATACTGAGGGAAAAAAATGGAAAAAACAAAACCCTAACAGAACAAGAATTCAATCTCCAACAGAAAAAAATAAAGGAGAGCCAACAGCAGGGACATAAAGGAACACAAAAATAATATTTTTCTCCCCTATATCAATGCTTATTCTAAATTTTTTTCAATTAAATCTTACCTTATTTTAAAAGTTTCAGACAGATCCTCTACGCGAAAATTTCATTTTTTCAGTTTCAAATATGATAGAACGTCAGCTGCCCACTGACACTGGTAAAGAGGTGGGTTGGGATTCTTCCAGTAAAAGTTTAAGTAAGTGTAAGTAAAAGTGTACAGCTAGTAGTGTGATATACACTATTTCAATTTGATGTGATCGACTTTAAGCCCATGGCTTTGTGCCACAGAATTAAAAGCACTCTATGATATCAAAAATAGAATTTTTTTTACATAATGCTACAATAAAAAAGTACATTAAGTAGCAGCAGGCAAATCACTCTGCACATAATTCAAACGTGGGTGAACTTTTTTAATTTTACTACACAATCATGTGGTGACTCATCACAAAATTTGTGATCCATAGTTTAAGAAACACTGCTCTAGTGTGTCAAAAAGTTTGTCTTGCTTGCAAAGTATACAGTGCCTCAGACAGCAGATGAACAAAAGGACCACTCAAAATTCAGGTATTGTACCATTTTAAAAAATGGGTTTTTCAAAATTGTATACTGCGCACATAGAACAGAAATTGAGCTCGATATACAAAGAGATGACATTGTGATTTTTTAAAAGACAAAAAAACTAATATTTATATCTGCAAAAGTAAATGTACCTTTCTCAATCAGAAACCTGTCTCGCCTCCTTAAGAAACAATAGCTTTACAGAGTTTTCTCCAATAACCTCTGAAAATTCATCTTGTTGGATGGATATTTTCCCACTATTCTTCACAAGCCTCCACATCTCTAAGACATTTTAAAGGATAGCTTAAATAAACAACCATCTTCTGGTTCTGCACCAGCAGTCAGGACTTCAAGATAATGGTCAATCAGAGGTATGTCAGTTTCACCGAAATCTTCATAGCTTTCACAATAGCACTTGAAAAACACTCACAGTTTTCAAAAATTCTTTTCTTGATTCTTAAAAGTAATGCCTTATTACCTTTTCTCATTACTAAATTAAGATGTTCCTTTCATAATATGGCCTAATAACATAGTAGCACTACCTGAAATAGTCCCTTAGCAAACAGGGCTACCTTGTCACAACACCACTAAATGGCTCCAATGCATTAATGATTTAAAAAAGTCCAAAAGTTCTTCTAAAGAGGTACACACAGTAATTACAATAATATAATGATTCTGGATTAACAGCTTGCCATTCTTAATTTCATTAACATCCTAAATAAAAACTACTTTTTGGAAGCCATTAAAAAATATATATTTTTCTTTTTTATCCATCCATCCATCCTCTTCCGCTTATCCGAGGTCGGGTCGCGGGGGTAGCAGCTTAAGCAGAGAAGCCCAGACTTCCCTCTCCCCGGCCACTTCTTCCAGCTCTTCCGGGAGAAATAGTCCCTCCAGCGTGTCCTGGGTCTTCCCCGGGGCCTCCTCCCGGTTGGACGTGCCCGGAACACCTCACCAGGGAGGCGTCCAGGAGGCATCCTGATCAGATGCCGAGCCACCTCATCTGACTCCTCTCGATGCGGAGGAGCAGCGGCTCTACTCTGAGCCCCTCACCCTATCTTTAAGGGAAAGCCCAGACACCCTGCGGAGGAAACTTATTTCAGCCGCTTGTATTCGCGATCTCGTTCTTTCGGTCACTACCCATAGCTCATGACCATAGGTGAGGGTAGGACGTAGATCGACTGGTAAATTGAGAGCTTTGCCTTACGGCTCAGCTCCTTTTTCACCACGACAGACCGATACAGAGCCCACATCACTGCGGATGCCACACCGATCCGCCTGTCAATCTCACGATCCATTCTTCCCTCACTCGTGAACAAGACCCCAGATACTTGAACTCCTCCACTTGGGGCAGGATCTCCCCAACCCTGAGAGGGCACTCCACCCTTTTCCGCTGAGGACCATGTCTCGGATTTGAGGTGCTGATTCTCATCCCAGCCGCTTCACACTCAGCTGCGAACCGATCCAGAGAGAGCTGAAGATCACGGCCTGATGAAGCAAACAGGACAACATCATCTGCAAAAGCAGTGACCCAATCCTGAGTCCACCAAACCGACCCCTTCAACACCCTGGCTGCGCTTAGAAATTCTGTCCATAAAAGTTATGAACAGAATCGGTGACAAAGGGCAGCCCTGGCGGAGTCCAACTCTCACTGGAAACGGGCTCGACTTACTGCCGGCAATGCGGACCAAGCTCTGACACCGGTTGTACAGGGACCGAACAGCTCTTATCAGGGGGCCCTACCCCATACTCCCGAGCACCCCCACAGGATTCCCGAGGGACACGGTCGAACGCCTTTTCCAAGTCCAAAAAACACATGTAGACTGGTTGGGCAAACTCCCATGCACCCTCCAGGACCTGCTAAGGGTGAAGAGCTGGTCCACTGTTCCGCGACCAGGACGAAAACCACACTGTTCCTCCTGAATCCGAGGTTCACTATCCGACGGACCCTCCTCTCCAGAACCCCAATAGACTTTTCCAGGGAGGCTGAGGAGTGTGATCCCTCTATAGTTGGAACACACCCTCCGTCCCCTTTTAAAGAGGGGCATCACCACCCCGGTCTGCCAATCCAGAGGCACTGTCCCCGATGTCCATGCGATGTTGCAGAGACGTGTCAACCAAGACAGTCCTACAACATCCAGAGCCTTAAGGAACTCCAGGCATATCTCATCCACCCCCGGGGCCCTGCCACCAAGGAGTTTTTTGACCACCTCGGTGACTTCAGTCCCAGAGATGGGAGAGCCCACCTCAGAGTCCCCAGGCTCTGCTTCCTCATTGGAAGGCATGTTAGTGGGATTGAGGAGGTCTTCGAAGTACTCCCCCACCGACCCACAACCCGAAGTGAGGTCAGCAGCGCACCATCCCCACCATATACGGTGTTGACACTGCACTGCTTCCCTCCTGAGACGGCGGACGGTGGACCAGAATCTCCTCGAAGCCGTCCAAAGTCGCTCTCCATGGCCTCCAAACTCCTCCCATGCCCGAAGTTTTGCCTCAGCAACAACCGAAGCCTCATTCCGCTTGCCCTGCCGGTACCTATCAGCTGCCTCCAGAGACCCACAGGACAAAAAAGTCCTATAGGACTCCTTCTTCAGCTTGACGGCATCCTCACCGCCGGTGTCCACCAACGGGTTGGGGATTGCCGCCCGACAGGCACCGACCACCACGGCCACAGCTCCGTCAGCGCCTCAACAATAGAGGCACGGAACATGGCCCATTCGACTCAATGTCCCCACCTCCCTCGGGACGTGTTGAAGTTCTGCCGAGGTGGGAGTTGAAGCTACTTCTGACAGGGGACTCTGCCAGCCGCTCCCAGCAGACCCTCACAACACGCTTGGGCCTACCAGGTCTGACCGCATCTTCCCCACCATCGAAGCCAACTCACCACCAGGTGGTGATCAGTTGACAGCTCGCCCCTCTCTTCACCCGAAAGTGTCCAAGACATATGGCGCAAGTCCACGACACAACCACAAAGTCGATCATCACCTGAGGCCTAGGGTGTCCTGGTGCCAAGTGCACATATGAACACCCTTATGCTTGAACATGGTGTTCGTTATGGACAATCCGTGGTGAGCACAGAAGTCCAATAACAAAACACCGCCGGGTTCAGATCGGGGCCATTCCTCCCAATCACGCCCTTCCAGGTCTCACTGTCATTGCCCACGTGGGCATTGAAGTCTCCCAGCAAAACGAGGGAATCCCCAGAAGGTATGCCCTCTAGCAACCCTCCAGAGACTCCAAAAGGGTGGATACTCCAAACTGCTGTTCGCGCATACGCACAAACAACAGTCAGGACCCTTCCCCACCCGGCGGAGGGAGGCCACCCTCTCGCCCACCGGGGTAAACCCCAACGCACAGGCTCCAAGTTAGGGGGGCAATAAGTATGCCCACACCTGCTCGGCGCCTCTCACCGGGGGCAACTCCAGAGTGGTAGAGAGTCCAGCCCCTCTCAAGGAGATTGGTTCCAGAGTCCAAGCTGTGCGTCGAGGTGAGTCCGACTATATCTAGCCGAACCTCTCACCTCGCGCACTAGCTCAGGCTCCTTCCCCTTCAGAGAGGTGACATTCCACGCCCCAAGAGCCAGTTTCTGTAGCCGAGGATCAGACCGCCAAGGTCCCCCCCTTCGGCCACCACCCAACTCACACTGCACCCAACCTCCTTGGCCCCTCCCATAGGTGGTGAGCCCATGGGAGGAGGACCCACGTTACCTCTTCGGCTGTGCCCGCCGAGCCCCATGGGTGCAGGCCCGCCACCAGGTGCTCGCCATCAAGCCCCACCCCCAGGCCTGGCTCCAGAGGGGGGCCCCGGTGACCCGCGTCCGGGCAAGGGAAAACGTCTTCCACAGTTTTTATTCTTCATTGGAGGTGTTGAACCGTTCTTTGTCTCATCCCTCACCTAGGACCAGTTTGCCTTGGGTGGCCCTACCAGGGGCATAAAGCCCCGGACAACATAGCTCCTAGGGTCATTGGGACACGCAAACCCCTCCACCACGATAAGGTGACGGCTCTTTTCATATATACCTATTTTTTTCAGTGCTACGAGGGGTGTTCAATTATAAACAGGAACTTTCATGCTCTGTTCTTATAAATAGTGCAAGGTAGACCTGACTCATTGGACAAACACACGCATATTTGACGTGTTGTTAGTAATGCTAGCTGCTCTTTCCCCCCTTCCTGTCAGTTGTGATCAACAAGTTGGAGCAGGTGGTACACAGTAGCATTGCGCAGCGCATTATTATTTAATTTTTGACAAATGAAGGAGTAATTCCATCTCAGATTTTTTCAAGACTTAAAAAACAGTTTGGGGATGAGTGTCTCTCTCTCAGTCTAGAGTGTATGATTGGGGCAAGTCATTCAGAGAGGGACTATCATCTCTTCAGTCCACTTAAGGAATTTTTAGGAGGGAAGAAATACAAGCCGAATGAGGAGGTTATTGATGCTGTGCAAGATTGGGTCAGCATGCAGTCAAAAGACTTCTACTCTTCGGGGATTAAGAAGCTTCCTGAGCACTGGAACGTGTATTGCAGTGGCAGGAGACTATATAGAAAAATAGTGTGTAAGTCGTTTAATTGTATTCAATAAATAAAGCACAGCTCATAAATTCCTGTTTATATCTGAACGCCCCTCATATTAGGTACCTGGCCCTGATGATTTACTTGTTTTCAGACTTTTAGTATGTAGCAATACATCTCCCATTCAAATCTCTATATCATACCCCTGTAACTTCTGAGAGGTTTTTGACTTCACAGTTGTATTTGCAATTTGCTTGTCTCATACTTTATATATAAAATATATATATATTTAGATATGCTTACATTTAAAATCCGCGATGGAGTGAAGCGCGATATAGCGAGGGATCACTGTACTGTGACCACCAATGTTAAGTCAGAGCTCTATGTACTTGCTCTAAGCAACAGGGACAGGCTTCTGTCTGTGCACAAATTGACAACTAATGAGTGAAAGTGTAGTACAAACAATGTGGCTACAACAAAGGAACAAAGTTGGGAGTTTTGGACAAGCAAACAGAAAGAAGGCTAGTCTCTCTGATGTCTCATGTTTGTCACACCATGACAGAGTGGAAAAAGACAAAAGATATGTTTGCAGACACTAACGCTGTCAGGCAGCACATTAATTAACTGTCAAAATGTTAAGACCTCATGATACTTTGAAAATTGAAGCTGTGCTGAAAAGTCATCATGGAGTTATGTAATTGGTCAAACCCTGTTATTTTCTAGTTATGTAATCTAACATCCTCTATCAACTGCATTTAAATTCTGTTATTTTCAAGCACTCATAAGCCCTGCCAGTACTGCTGGAGTTATCTAACATGTACGTATTCTAAATCATTACTCTCTTCTAAATAAAATGTATTTTGCAATTGTATTCAAAAGCATACTGTAACAGAGTTCAAACATTAGTGCCCAGTATAGACAATTCTTTTATGATTTACCAAATGAATCAATGAAAGTGGACTATATAACCAGGTAAAGGCATTTTCCAGTGTCTGTTCCAATATTGGAAATCAAGAATGTATTACTTAGTTTTATGTGGAAAAATTAACCCAGTATGTTTTATTTTGCATGTTAAATAGATTAAAATTGCTCTTTAATATGTTAGTACAACTAGGTCACACACTTAAGTAAAAAGTCTGATTTTGACAGCAAAACGTTTCTAGTAAGATAATTTGATTTCTCTACTTGCTAGCATTGAGAGTGGAGTTGCTAAACTCATAGTCATAGCAACAGTTCATAAAATAAGAAATTCAGTCTATAAGCCCAGTAGCCAGATTTATCCAAAAATACACAAGAATGTATTAAATGTAACAAACATGCAGAAAACATTCAGTCAATCAAACTTGTTGTATAGTGTAATCAAATTTGTTGTACAGTGTCACATGTGCGACTAGGGATTACCTTTTTGACTCTGAGGTAAACGATACCAGCCTGTGGGGACGCTGTCATTAACATTGTATTCTTTTTTACCCACAGTTCTGAGAGGCAGCCCAAGAAAGAAGTATTGCCTCTGCAGGCTCAACCCCTTCCAGTTGGGACACAATAAAAATGGGCAGTCCATAGAGGTTAGCGGTTAATTCCAAAACCAGCAGGCAATGGAGATGGACCTCCCGCTAGCTAACATTATGATTATTTACTTTGAGACTCAATATGCCAAATTCTTCTACCTATTGTGTTTTCTTTTTGTTGTTTTGGCAAGATGCATAAAATTGAACGAGGTAACCTGACTGGCTCCACAACTATTTTCCTGGCTCCATGTAGTTTGTCCGTTTGTCGCAATAGGTAATAACTAAGATGTTCCAATATATCATCCAGGTTCTTCTTAAAGGTTGTCAAGGTTTCCAGTTAAACTAAATGACTCAGTATTTTGTTCCAGATTCCCAAAATTCTTTTCATAAAGAAGTGTTTCTTGACTTCAGTCCTAAATGTACTTCACCTTAATTTCTACTGGTGTCCTTGAGCACACAATTATCCTTTTATTCAAAAGAATTCTGTTGCTGTACCATAGATACCTCTGGAGTAGGTCCCCATGCAGCCTCCTCTGTTCAAGATTAAACAGGTTTTCTCTGAGTTTGTCAAGAGTACAGCATGTACCTAAATCTTGGAATGTACTTGGTTGCTCCCCTGTGTGCACCTTCAAGTGTCCTGGTGACCACAACTGTACTCTCCAAATGCAATCTAATAACTGCATTAAATAGTTTGAGCATAACCTTATATTCAATAGGTTTTACAACATAACTTGACATTTTTATTTGCCTTTTTAAACACTTTTGTGCATTGCTTAGGCACTTGTGCTAACATAAATCCTAAATCCTTTTTAGAGTTAATTTCCCTTTAGAACAGTATCTCCTATTCTGTATTTATAACTTAAGTCCCTGCCCAGTTCTGAAAATTGTACAAGCCCTTTTGCTCCCTCCTCAGTGTCTGCCTTTTCTTTAATTTTAGTATAATCTACAAATGTTACAGGTTCACTAACTATACCAGAATCTAAGTCATTAATTTAAATGAGAAAAAAATAATGGTCCAAGGATAAACCCCTGAAGAATTCCACTGATAACCCTATTCCATGTGGAGCATTTACCTCTCATCTCTACCCTCTGTCTCCTGTTGGTTAATCAACTTGAGATCCAGGTTTATATGTTTCTTCTGATGTTAAAGGATTCTAGTTTTAAAATCAACCTTTGGTGTGGGACTTTGAAACACTTTTTGGAAGTCATATGCTTTGTTTTTGTCAACTATTCCAGCAGTGTGCTCAAAAACATTTACGGTAATAGATTGTTCTGGTATGATCTTTCTTTCATAAATCAGTGCTAGCTTTTATTTAGTGTATTATTTTCCATACACTTCATGCATTTAAAGTACTATTCTAGTTTATTTCTTATTAAGGTGTGTTTAGAAATATTAATTTATTGGTTTTAGAGAAACACAATAAACCCCTTTCTTATATAAAGAAGATTTCAGCTTAAAATACACTCTTCATTTTTATACTTCGCACTGTTGCCTTATGAAATTATTTCTTTGTAGAAATTATTTTGAACAAGTGTTATCAGTTTACAGTTTTTACTATTTGCTTGAATTGTTCTGATATATTGATTATGAAATTTGGTATTTGACTATGAATTCATCCTATGATAACTATTACATTTAAAACCGGTCTCTATTCAGACACTAGTACTCCTGTCTTAAAACAGAGCAACATTCTGTGCAATCTCTGTTACTGATTTTAACTTTCCCCTTTTACACAGCTGAGAGTTGCTCTTGATGACAAAACAGATGCTCAACATAGGTGACTGAAACAGCAACAGAATTTTGCGTGTGTCCAGAAACTCAATGTCACAGATGGTTGCGTGTAGGTGAAAAAACAGATTTTGGTTTTCCATCGGGTCCTTCATTCAGAAATTTAAGTTTAAATACTATGAACTACAATTAGCCATAGACACTGAACAACCAATATCAAGTAATGGTAAATTTGCTGATGCAATTTCTACTTCACTCATATTGGATTCTGCCATTCTTGAAAATTATTTCAGTCACTACAAGCCTATTTAGGCCCCGTGTTTAATTATGGGATATTGTAAAATGCTATTAAAAACATGTATTTTAGGTATTCTGCTAATTGACGTAAATACATTTTGTTATTACTTATTTTTTTAATATAACTCACTGTTGCAAAAATATTTAAAATCAACAAAAATGTTATCTGTCTTTCATGAAGTACATCAATAAAAAAAAACATCTAATTTCAAAACTAAGTCCTAAACATGTCTAAATATTATCCCATGTGTATACTTTCCAACTTGTTAAAAATTCCAAGACTTGCTGTTTTATGGAGTCCTTACTTAGATTATTCTTTTAAAAACATTTTTCAATTTTTGCTTTTTGTAGCATAGTAATCTTCTATTTTTTGGGTCATTGTCAATATTAGGAGTTTTTATTTTCGATGAACAGCTTTATTATCCAATTTGTTGACAACCTTCTTACTTCTTTGGATATATTCACAAATTACAACTTTCACAACTTAATAACCATTTGCTTGTTTTCAGCATGCACTGTTTTATCACAAAGATGGAAAGGTAAATAATTTTAATCAATCACTAATCTAATGAAAGACAGAGACTGGCCTCTGATTATAAGATTGGCAGGAGTAAAGAACCAAAACCAGCAGCTTTAATATTGCCCTAGGATCAGAACCAAGCAACACCTTCCTGCATTTCTTTCTGCAGAAGCTCCAAGGTTAGTCAAAAAAGGACAAAAATGGATGGGATTACTATCTTTGCCCCAATGCACAATGTTCTAATAATTAATGGCTGCAAACATAGCTTTTATAAGGTTATTGTTAAGCACTTTTCTGAAGAAATGAATTCAAACAACATTTTATTATAAGTATCAATGGAATTTCTGTACAAAAATGTATCATGTCAATAGTCCCCAAAGACATGAACACAATCAATTTATTAACTTTGATTTGATACTACTTAACTTTGAATCAAGGCTTAGTCACACAAGTCATAATTTTCAATAACTAAGCTTAATACTTCTGGACTTTTTTATATGGACAAGTTTAATGGCTTCGTTTTAAACCTTTCAAATTTAATATATTAATAGTACATAATGGAACACAGTATAACTGTGTTTGAAATATTTTTGCGTACATTTTAATATATCACGACTCAAGAAAAAAAAAAATGTTTTAACTCTCAAAGTGACTTCTGTTCTTGCCGAGGTGGATGGCCTACCACTTAGTAGGGTCCACTAATGCTGACATACATAAACAGTAATTTTTTTTCTCTATCCAAAGAATATTTATTCTTTGTATTATTTTTTTGATGCATTCACTAAAGGCTGAAACAGGAACCAGACGGACACCTGGATCCAGAACACTAAAGAAACTGTTGTATATTGACGCTACCAACTGTAAACCATACATATATGTACAATTTACGTTTTTGAGACACTGAAGCGTTTATTCTTCATGCGGTTTTTAATATTTTGGGTTTTTTTTCTTTCTGCAATGTTTTATGCTGTCTATTTTTCACACTTGATTTGATGCTTTCCAATATACTTTTTTGTGTTACAGATTGAAGCCCCTATAAAGGGTGATCAAAACGTTTTAAGTAGGGATGCACCGAAATTTCGGCCGAAATAGCATTATCGGTTTCGGCCGAAACGTAAGAAAGCGCTGAAAATAAAAGCCGAAATTGTCGCCACGCCTCTCCCATCCTCCCGTCTCGTTCGCGCTGTCATTACGCATCAAACACGGAGTATGTCGGCGGTTTGGAAGCACTTCAAAGTTTCAGATGAGGACAGCAAAGTTGCAATATGCAACATTTGCTCTGCAAAAGTTTCAAGAGGGGGTTCAACAGCAAAGACATTTTCGACTACAGGTTTAATACACCACCTTAAGTCAAGACACGCAATTGAATTTGAGGAATACCGTCAAACAACGTTGGTTAAAACTAAGCCAACTAGCACATCAACACCCTCGGTTGCCACATTTTTCGAAAAAATTAAGAAATTTGCAAATGACAGTGCTAAAGCACGTGACATAACAGAGAAAGTAATGGAATTCATTGCTTTAGATGACGAGCCGTTTTCAGTCGTGGAGGACATCGGATTTCGTAGGCTAATACACCACATTGAGCCGCGTTACACACTGCCAAGCAGACGGTATTTTGCAGAGACCTCTCTACCTGAAATGTATGACCGTGTTGCAAAACATGTTCATGAGCTCATGACCACAGATATCTCTGCTCTAAGTTTTACCACAGACATATGGAGCTCTGACGTTAGTCCAACTAGCATGCTCAGTTTGACAGCGCAGTGGATAAACGCGGAGTTTAAATTGCAAAACATTCTGCTTCATGCACAGGAGTTTGTCGGCTCACACACTGCAGCAGCAATATCCGATGCTTTGGCTAACATGTTTGAAACTTGGAACATAGACAAGTCTAAAGTGCATGTGATTGTGAGAGATAATGCACGGAACATGATAAAGGCTATGGATGACAGTGGATTAAAGAGCATACCTTGCATGGCACACACGCTGCAGTTGGCTGTGAATGAGGGAGTGCTTAGTCAGCGGAGCATATCAGAAATCACAGCAACTGGGAGAAAAATTGTGGGACATTTTAAGCATTCTCCGCTTGCTTATTCCAGACTACAAGATTTGCAAAAACAGTTTGGGATGCCAACAAACGACTACAGCAAGATGTGGCCACTCGCTGGAACAGTACATACTATATGTTGCAAGGATTACTTGAACAGAAGCGGGTTTTAGCTGCATACATGACAGATCACGACCTGCCAGCAACTTTGAGTGCACATCAGTGGATGTTGGTGGAAAACATTGTCTCTCTTCTCGCCCGTTCGAACAGTTAACCAAGGAAATAAGCTCAGCTCAAGCGTCTGTTGCTGAAGTTATTCCACTGATCGCAGCACTGAAGCGCCTGCTTGGAAAAGAGGCGGAAACAGATCATGGCGTAAAAACAGCTAAAAAAACTCTACTGGAGGCTGTTAACAAACGCTTCCAAGACATTGAGTCCAACCCTCTTTACGGCATTGCAACAATATTAGATCCACGCTTTAAAGACCATTACTTTGACGATGAGAAAAGGCAGGATGTATGCGAAATGGTGCAAACAGAGCTTACGGCTCTTGAAACCTCTGGTGAAGCACAAGCCGCGACGGGGAGAACAGAGCAAACTGTGCCTGAGAAACGGTCACTTACAAGTGATGAGGCGCACATTCCTTCGCTTTCTGATATGTTTGACGAAATTTTACAGGAAAGCGTCCCAACCCACAGCGGTGTAAGAGCAAGCGCAGCCTCACAAGAAGTAGCAACCTATCTAGCTGAACTACCCATTGGCAGAAGTGACAATCCACTTGACTACTGGCGCGTGAACAAAGATCGCTTTCCTTTGCTTGCATGGACTGCGCGCAAGTACTTATCTGCCCCAAGCACCAGCACAGACAGTGAGAGATTATTCAGTGCAGCATCTCATGTTCTTGATGAGAACAGAAATCGTCTCTCCAGCCAGAAAGCTGAACAACTTTTGTTCATAAAGAGAAATCTGCCACTTTTGCTAAAATAAAAGCAGCCTAATTTGATGTTGTTTACAGTTAAAGGTTTGATTTATTTATTCTGTTATTGCAATGTTGTTTTGCACAGTAATTTAAAATTGAAGTAAAACGTTTAATGCAGGTAATATTTTGCACAATTCGTAAAGGCACTAAAAGCTAGCACAGACTGAGTGATTTTATTCAGTGCAGTATGTTCTTCATGAGAAGAGGAACTGTGTCTTCAGCCAGAAAACTGAAAAACTTTTGTTCATAAAGATAAACCTGCTTCTTTTGCTTAAATTAAAAGCAGACCAATTTAGTGTGTATAGTTATGTTGTTTACAGTAAGAGGTTGGATTTATTTATTTTTCTTCTGTTTGTGCACTGTTGTTTGGTACAGTAATTTAAAATTGAAGTAAAAAAGCAGCTAGCATTTTTTTTGCACAATTTTGTTACAGAAAGAAATTTTATTTAGTTTTGTTATTGTTAAACAGCCTTATTACTGTTATTTATTATCAATAAAAGTTTGATTGCTTAATTAATTTGTAGTTTTTTTAATACAAACAAAAAGAAAATATTTTAAACATGTTTTTTAATGAAGCCATTTTCGGTTTTGGTATCGGTTTTCGGCCAAGTGCATCCAAAAATTTCGGTTTCGTTTTCGGCCCAGAATTTTCATTTCGGTGCATCCCTACTTTTAAGTACTGTATAGTGCTAATTTTGTAAGATTAGCTTCAGAGTGTTGAAATATATTAACTTTACATTTCTAACATTTATGGTGTGCAGTGTATTTTCCTTTTTTAGAGCCAAGTTAACATGAATACAGAACACCACAAACTAAGGATTGTGCCATCATTGAATTTTTAATGATACAGAACAGTACTTATTTAGAGATTCGTTCTCACCTAATCAAAGTGCACCAGAACCTCTCCCCTTCATATGCCAAGTTAGGAGATGGGATGCAGAATTCCATTATGACAGAACATCTCTTTAAAGTGACACAAGGTCTGGGCAGCCTCAACATTGAGGAAAAGAGAGAGTTTTGCTGCCATGGAAGACACTATAATGGAGATTCAATGAGCATGAGATGACAGGCATTATCGGTGTTGATTAGGGTTTAGCTAAATCAATTCTCTATGCAAAAAAATATCTTCTATATGAAAAATATGTAATAAAATTACAAGCACAGGGTTTGGTCAGTGTTTCTGTATTCTGCATACATTCCTGACTCATCCTTTTTGACTGTTCATTTCCAAAATTATAACCCTTACTAAAAGGTTAGGTACACCTTATATTTAAGAACAGAACAGCTAGCACTTTTTGCCATTGTGATAGTCAAAATTATACTGTAGTCTTAATTCTGATTATTTGGGTATTTGAACCCTCTCTTCCAGTGCCAGTCCTTGCCTTTTTGCTCTCTGCTGCCAAAATGCACTCTGGCTTTTTGATGATATAACCGATTTGTGGAGGTCAAGTAAATGGATGGGTGGGTGGATGATTAAAGCATTCAGAGCCATGCAACTTATTGAAAGAAAAAGAAAAAAAAAACATTATACGTAACAGATAAAATATTATTTGGTCTATAGTGAATCCTTGAAATATACACTAAAAAGGGACACTCTCCACATACAAATATATTGCACATACTGTATCATGAACATATGACTTGGAACAATTTTCCAAAACCCACTATGCCAACACAGAAAGGGTGTGCATTAAAGGCGAGTCTTTTCTAGCAGCACTGACTAAATGTTTAGTTTGGTTAGCTCTGCTGCCTCATTTTACTGGATTCAAATCTTGACTTGCACATGCACACTACATGTACAATTTGCACTTTCCCTCTGTGGGCTTTTTTCAGTTTCTCCTCTCTTTCAAAAGATGCCATTAACATGACTGGCAACTTTAAACAGATCCCTTGTGATATGCCATATGTTCAGAGATCGGCTTGCTTTTCATCCAGGCCTGAATTCTTGCTGTTCCTCACATTGAATTATTATGCAAACTAATAAAATAAATGTTTGAGTAATGACACTACAAGGTGCCTCATCAAGACCATGACTTCGATCTGAACACTTCCCTAATGAGGTGCTTAGGAGGGAAGTGACAACAAAACAAAAGGTCCTAACCCTTGCAAAATTAAAAAAAAAATAAATAAATTTTACCTTGTCAGTACAAGAAAAAAGTAATTCGTACAAGATAATATATTCCATGGAGGACAGAGGAAGCCAATTTACACCTCCTTTGAAAACAAGTAAATAAACCAAAATTTCACATATGATGATTGCATTTCCCATCATCCATGCCATGCGGGTATAGCAATGGTAACAAAAAGGAAGTATTTCAATGATATTTCAATAAAGTAATGGGCAGCATTTATGTTATTAATCCACATTCCACATACCCCCTGCAATCACTCACACCACTAATTGGTTCTGTTAAAAAAACACTGAAAATAAAAATGATGAATGATACTTGATAAACGACAAATAAATACTGATGAATGGTACATATGGTACATAATGACTGAAAGAGGAGTACTGAGGAGTGACTCCTGATACATGATATGGAATAATACTGATGTTTGGTAACTGAGGAAGTAAAAAATGACAATGTCCTAAAATGGACACTAGACGATTCACTGCACAAAAAATAGCCAATTGTCTAAAGATAAACCTAAACGCTCAGTCTCTATTCAGCAAAGAACAATGGTGGGGAGCTTTGGGGTGGAGAGGGATGTTAACATGGAATACTGTCTTTCCCACTTTACACTGTAGATATTTTGGCTGCAGGTTAAGCAACCATTTATTGGTAATCTATGAAAAATTACATATTTAATGATTTCATAATTACAGGAAAAAAAACACACAAACAAAGTCAGTATCAGAAAATATAAAATCAACTCACGTTCCAGAATCCTTTTGTCTCTGCATTTCAGTTACTTTGTTTATAATAGAGTCAGCAAAATTTAGCTTATCTATAAAAGAAAACAAAAATGCATTTTTGTATCTATTCAGATTTGAAATATGGAGTCCAATGTATTATGATTCCTCATGTAACATACGTATATTTGCTAAGCTATACTGCACTGCATATACAGATGTACTGTATATAAAGTTTTTTTTAACCAAGTCTGAAGCACTTTATTATTAAAATCTGAAAAACAGAAGATCCAGTGATGTCATTTAACACTCAACACAACAAACTTGGTTAAGTTTAAATAACAAAAAATCAAAACAAAGTATTCAAAAGCATACCTTCCTCCATCCACTTATTTCTAAATTTCCTTAATCAAGTTTTAAGAAGACATTTCAATACTGACTGCACAATATACTTAAAAATAGCCAAATATAAGAGCTGCATTGACAAGTAGAGGTGAAAGTATCTTTTAATCTTTTCCACTGATAATCAGAAAATGTTTCATGGACATTTCAAAGTTGTTCCTATAAACACTAGCACTTGATAAAACCATTAATGAATTACCTATACAAAGAGGCACAGCAGCAGAGTGGATAACGCTTTTGCCTCACATTCGCAGGAGCATGAATTTAAATCCCAGTCTGGGCACTTTGTGCCACTGTCTAACCCAACATTGAACATCTGTTAATTTAACAAATATTTTTTAATAAATTAAAAGAAATTAGAATTTTAAAATACAAATAACACTTTTAAACTAATTTAATCTAATTCACGGTCAGGAGGTGCCAGCCACAGGGGATGCACAAACCAGTGTGTTTCTTCGTGCCGGTCCCAAGCCCTGATAAATGGGGAGGCTTACGTCAGGAAGGGCATCCGGTGTAAAATTTTGGCAAATCAATATGTGGACAACAATACAAATTTCCATACAGGATCGGTCAAGCCCCGGGTTAACAACGACCACTACCAGTACTGTTAGCCAACAGGGTGCTGGCGGAAATTGGGCTACTGTTGGCCGAAGAAGAAGAAGGAGAAGAGGGGGGAGGCGTGTCCAGAGGCAGGAGGAAAGTAAAGAGAATGGAACTGAGGGTAGGAACTTTGAATGTTGGCAGTATGACTGGTAAGGGAAGAGAGATAGCAGATATGATGGAGAGAAGGAAGGTTGATATATTGTGCGTGCAAGAGACTAAATAGAAGGGAAGTAAGGCCAGGTGGATTGGAGGTGGATTCAAATTGTTCTATTATGGTGTGGTTGGGAGGAGAAATGCAGCAGGAGTTATTTAAAGATGGCGGCGACTGGTGTGGCTGGCCGTCTGATTGTCTCACTAATCTATGTTTTATCTTTGTTTTTTGTATTAGTTTATCCCAACGGCCACTGTCCTACGATCATGATTATTTTACTTAACATATTTTCTTGCTTGCTTTCCTCTCAATTTTCATCTCCTATTGGGATATTACATGATCCTCCACCTTTGTTCTATTCATCTGCTGACTTCTTCACCTGGATGCCGGTGTTCACCTGTATCAGTGAGCTGAATGCCTCTCGTAGACGCAAATGCACCCTCCGCTGACATGGAAAAAGAGTCGGTATTGATGTTAAACAACGCCAACTCAAGTCCCAGATCTTGGTTTCCCGATGCCAGCAAGTTGCCTACGACCCATCTTCTCCTGCACAGGACTCCATCCCTGGTTCATGAGCGCTGGACACCAGATTTAATTTCTACATTTCAAGGCGGCATCACTTTTCCTCAGTGTGCTCTCTGGGAGTAAATGCTGCTAATCTTCACAGCGCGAGCGCTTCTACTTCTATCAAGGCTGCTCTCTTGAACGTGAGATTAGTGTCTAATAAAACGTTTATTCTCCAAAACTTTATTATCTCAAATAATCTGGATTTGTTTTTAATCACTGAGACCTGGATTGTAAATGATGACTCTTCATGTTTTACTGACTTGGTACCATCAGGTTATTCATTTTTAAACTCTTCTCGTCCGACTCGTTGTGGTGGGGGCATTGCCACTGTTTTTAAAAGTATGTTCTTGTGTCGAAGCCTTACAAATTAATGATATATTCATTTCTGAATTCTCTGATCTCTTGGCTGATATCACCTTCTCCCATGACAACTTACGGTATTTATTGTTGGTGATTTTAACATTCACGTTTGTTGTCAAGCGAAACCTTTGGTTAATGACTTTTGATCACTATTGGAATCATTTGATTTTATCCAGCATATTAATATGCCAACTAACTCTCTCGGTCACACCCTTGATCTTGATCACGTGATATTTCAGTTAATGATATTCATTTATGCGATGTTTCTTTTACTGATCACTTTTCTATAATGATGGATTTGAATATTACTGTACATGGCCCTACTACTAATTGTGCTTCACGCTGCTCTCGCTTTTTAAATCCTTCTATTACATCCGATTTTGAAACCATATTCTCTAGTCTTGATGTGCATGTCCAATATGATGGCATTGATGATTCTGTCTTAGAATTCTTTTTGTAAAACAGTATTAGACTCAATTGCTCCACTCAAGATACACTGTAATAAGAGAAGAGACCTGCTCCCTGGCCAAACGAAACTACGTGATCGCTGTGCGCGCCTGTCAAACTGCGGAACGGCGTTGGAAAAAAGATGGTCTGATTGTTTCTAAACAGATTTGTAGGACTTCTCTATTCAATTTTCCAGGTTGCAGTTAAGAAAGCTAAACATGATTTCTTCGCAAATTTAGTTTCCTGTCATTCTAAGAATCCTAGGGTCTTATTTAATTCAATTAATGCGGCCATTCTGCGATGGGATTAAATAGCACTGTTCTTTCATGTGACCAATTTCTTTCATTCTTTGTCAGTAAAATTGATAAAATTCGCTATGGTATTGTTCCAACTGACTATGAACTTCCTAATGTTAAACATGGTATTGTATTTGAATCTTTTGATCCTGTCTCACTTTCACAACTAAAAAGAACTATTGACACGCTTAAACCAGCTCCGAGTCCTCTTGATATAGTACCACCACGCCTCTTAGTGGAAGCCTTTGATGTTTTGGGTCCATCTTTACTAGCCATTAATGATTCTATTAGTGCGGGGGTTGTGCCCTCATTTTTTAAGCATGCTGCAGTGCATCCTGCTCTAAAAAAGGCAGAATTATTCCCTGGAGTTTTGGCCAATTTTTGACCGATTTCTCAATTGCCATTTCTGACTAAAATATTAGAAAGAATTATTTATAATCAATTGGTTGATCATCTTAACTCTAATAATTTAAGATCTACCAATCTGGCTTTAAGCCTTATCATGGTGTTGAGACGGCCCTCCTGAAAGTATTCAATGACATCTCTATTATAACTGACTCAGATGGTGCTACAGTCGTTGTCCTCCTTGACCTGTCCGCTTCAGGTCATATCTAACTGGTAGACACTTTTCAGTGTCTCTAAATTAATCTTTTTCATCTACTGCTCCTCTTAAATGTGGTGTTCCTCAGGGATCCATTTTGGGTCCTAACTTATTCTCTATGTACCTTCACCTTATTGGAGCTATTTTTAGGAAATTTAACATTTCTTTTCACTGCTATGCTGATGATACACATGTTTATATTCCCATCTGTAATGAATCAACTTCTGAACTAAGATCCTGGATGGCTAATAATTTTCTTGATCTGAATCAAAATAAAACGGAGGTGCTTATAGTGGGTCCATCAGCTAAAGCCCAAATTATTATTAGGTAAGATCAAGCCTTTTTATCTTCTAGGGATCTTGAAAAAGTTACTCAAGCTTTTATCTTTTCTCGCCTTGATTACTGCAACTCGCTGTATTCTGGGATTAGCAAAACCCTGATACACAGGTTACAGTTGGTCTAGAATGCTGCCGCTCGCGTTCTGGTTGGGGCAAGAAAGTATGATCCTGTTTCTCCAATATTAGCTTCTTTACACTGGCTGCCTGTCAGTTTTCAAATTGATTTTAAAATCTTGTTGCTAGTTTTAAATCTTTACATGAGCTTGCTCCTGCCTATTTATCTAAATTGTGTGTTTTACACCAGACATCCAGAGTGCTTAGATCTTCTGGCCAGTTGCCTCTTGTTGTCCCTTGTACCAAGTGTAAAACTAAGGGGAACAGAGCTTTTGCAGCTGCTGCTCCTCGCCTGTGGAACTCTTTACCTCATTACATAAAGGAGTCATCTACAATTGAACTGTTCAAAATAAGATTAAAGACTCATTTCTATTCACCTGCATTCCGTGACCTTCAGTAATACTGATGGTTTCCTCATTGTGATTATATAACATTACTTCTATTTATTATTTATTTTATTTATGTTCATGTACTTTATTTCTATCCTTCTATATAAAAGCGGTCGGGATTGTCCTTCCGTCCCGTGAGTGCTACGCAGGCGCGGAGTTTCATACACACCCCGTCCATTTTGCAATGCACGATGGGATTTGTAGTTTCGTTTTTCCAGGTAAAAGATGATTTTCTACTGCAGACTGTGTGAGATCTTTTTCTTCTTTCTTACTATATAAAAGCGGTCAGGATTGTCCTTTCGTCCCATGAGTGGAAAGCGCAGAGGTATTCCGCTTATCACAGACTTACTACTTGCAACTTGCGGTACGAAGCGACATGATGTGAGCAGAGTTCTGGTGCTCCCATCGTTCCCTTGCTTTTGTGCGCGATGTGCTGGAAAAAGACTAAATTATGTCTCTGGAAATAATTAATGTTGATGGAGTACAAATGCCTCACCGCGTAGTAAATATCAGGGGGGCTCAAAAGGGCGACCTCAATATAGAAAAAAAGTTTAAATTTCATCACAAAAATAACAGAAACTACAAGTATTAAAGTAATACCGCTCAAATGCAATATAACCAAATTAATGAGTTTGTATAAAATATCAAATTGATCTACATATTGAATTGCCTTAAGAACTGGTCAACTTAAAAGTCGGTCGCCTTAAAAGGCGGATGAGCCTAGTTTATGTTATTCATGTTAATTGTATGTTTTTCTTTAATTCTATAATTGTAAAGCAATATGCCACAACATTCCTATGTTGTTTTAAATGTGCTATATAAATAAAGTTGACATTGACATTATTCTGAAAGAACAGTATGTCAAGAGTAGATTGAGACAGAGTAATGATTATGAAAAAGGAAATTGGAGGTGTGATGATGAATGTTGTTAGTTCATATGCACCGCAATTTGGGTGTGCAATGGGTGAGAAAGAAGATTTTGGAGTGAGTTGGATGAAGTGATGAACAGTGTACCCAAGGGACAGAAAGTAGTTATTGGAGCGGATTTCAATGGGCATGTTGGTGAAGGGAACAGTGGAGACGAGGAGGTGATGGGTAGGTATGGTGTCAAGGAGAGGAATGAAGGTCAGAGGATAGTGGATTTTGCCAAAAGGATGAACATGGCAGTGGTGAATATGTATTTTAAGAAGAGGGAGGAACACAGGGTTACGTACAAGAGTGGAGGAAGATGCACACAGGTAGATTACATCCTATGCAGAAGAGTTGATCTAAAGGAGATTGAAGACAGCAAAGTGGTGACAGGGGAAAGTGTAGTTAAGCAGCATAGGATTGTGGTCTGTAGGATGACGTTGGAGATCAAGAAGAGGTACAGAGTGAGGGCAGAGCCAAGGATCAAATGGTGGGAGTTGAAAAAGAAAGAATGCAAGGTTGAGTTTAGGGAGGAGGTGAGACAGGCACTGGGTGGCAGTGAAGAGTTACCAAACAGCTGGGAAACTACAGCAGATGTAGTAAGGGTGACAGTAAGAAGGGTGCTTGGAGTGACATCTGAAAAGAGGAAGGAGGAAAAGGAAACCTGGTGGTGGAATGAGGAAATACAGGAGAGTATACAGAGGAAGAGGATGGCAAAGAAGAAGTGGGATAGTCAGAGAGATGCAGAAAGTAGACAAGAGTACAAGGAGATAAGGCACAAGGTGAAGAGAGAGGTGGCAAAGGCTAAAGAAAAGGTGTATGATAAGTTGTATGAGAGGTTGGACACTAAGGAGGGAGAAAAGTACCTGCACCGACTGGCTAGACAGAGAGACCGAGCTGGGAAAGATGTGCAGCAGGTTAGGGTGATAAAGGATAAAGATGGAAACATACTCACAAGCGAGGAGAGCGTGTTGAGCAGATGGAAAGAGTACTTTGAGAGGCTGATGAATGAAGAGAACGAGAGAAAGAATAGGCTAGATGATGTGGAGATAGCAAATCAGGAAGTGCAACGAATTAGCAAAGTGAAAATAAGGACAGCTTTGAAGAGGATGAAAAATGGAAAGGCCGTTGGTCCAGATGACATACCTATGGAAGCATGGAAATGTTTAAGAGAGATGGCAGTGGAGTTTTTATCCAGATTGTTTAATGGAATCTTGGAAAGTGAGAGGGTGCCTGAGGAGTGAAGAAGTAGTGTGCTGGTGACGATATTTAAGAATAAGGAGGATGTGCAGGACTGCAGTAACTACAGGGGAATAAAATTGATGAGCCACAGCATGAAGTTAAGGTAAAGAGTAATGGAAGCTAGGTTAAGAAGTGAGGTGATGATTAGTGAGCAGCAGCATGGTTTCATGCCAAGAAAAAACAGTTTAGAGAAGGCCAGAAGGAGTTGCATTGCGTTTTTGTGGACCTGGAGAAAGCATATGACAGGGTGCCTCGAGAGGAGCTGTGGTATTGTATGAGAAAGTCGGGAGTGGCAGAGAAGTACGTAAGAGTTGTACAGGATATGTACGAGGGAAGTGTGACAGTGGTGAGGTCTGCGGTAGGAGTGATGGATGCATTCAAGTTGGAGGTGGGATTGCATCAGGGATCGGTTCTGAGCCCTTTCTTATTTGTAATGGTGATGGACAGGTTGACAGACAAGATTACACAGGAGTCCCTGTGGAATATGATGTTTGCTGAGGACATTATGATCTGTAGCGATAGTAGGGAGCAGGTTGAGGAGACCCTGGGGAGGTGGAGATATGCTCTAGAGTGCCTTTTTTTACTGCCACTATACACATGTACAATGAAATTAAAAGCAGCTCCTTCAGTCCAGACATATATGTAGAACAAAAGTAAATAAACAAATGGTGCAAAAGCTGCAGAAAGTTCTGCAACGCTATATGCATATACATATGGAAAGAACAACAACTACTGCACTATTGGATTATTGCACATTATTTAAATACTGCAAAGAATAAATAACTATTGCACTATTGGGTTACTGCACATTATTTAAATATTTCACAATAATGATGATCATGTACAGTGAGTAGTGGATGTTGGACCCCGAGAGTAATGATATTGTACAGTATACAGATATTGCACAGTTATTATCAGTACCATTTAGATATTGCACAGTTGATGAATAGAAGGAAGTACAGGGGTTGGGGGGTTAGACTGTGTAGTCAGTGCATGTGTGAGTTTAGAATGGTTATGGCTTTTGGGAAATAAACTGTTCATGAGTCCGTTTGTCCTTGTTGTGTTGCACCTGTAGCTCCCCCACTTACGGCAACAGGTCAAAAAGATCAGAGCTAGGGTGGGAGCTGTCCTTGATGATGTTTTTTGCACTGCTGAGGCAGCAGGAGGTGTAAATGTCCATCAGGGAGGGGAGAGGGTAGCCATTGATCTTCTGTGCTTCCTTTACTACTCTCTGAAGCCTCTCCCTGTCTGCTATGGTGCAGCTGCCGTACCATACTGTGATACAATACGTCAGCAGGCTCTCGATGGGTGAGCGGTAGAAGGTCAGTAGCAGGTTGAAGTCCAGGTTGTGCTTTCTGAGGACCCTCAGGAAGTGTAACCACTGCTGAGTCTTCTTGATGACTGCTGTGAAGTTGTCTGTCCAGGAGATGTCAGTGGAGATAAGGACGCTAAGAAACCGGAACTTATAGACACTCTCCACACACTCACCGTTGATGTAAAGTGGGGCTAAGTCGGTGCTGTGCCTCCTGAAGTCGACAATGATCTCCTTGGTTTTCCTGGTGTCCCGAGTCAGATTGTTCTTTGAACACCAGGCTGCCAACTTCACGACCTCCTCTCTGTCAGCTGCCTCATCTCCCTTTGAGATGAGTCCGACCAATGTGGTGTCGTCAGCAAACTTGACGATGAGGTTGTTGTTGTGGGCCGGACTGCAGTTGTAGTTGTAGAGACAGTACAGGAGGGGGCTCAGCACACAGCTGTTTGGGGTACCGGTGTTCTGTGTGCGAATGGACTGTTCAAAGCAGTCCTGTAGATGGGAGAGTGCATTTTCAGGCCAGGTTGTAACAGTCTTTATGGTGGGGCTGGTGCTGAGTCTGAGGGGGGGTGTAGGTTGGGAAGAGCAGGAGAGAAAGATAGTTGGGGTTCGGGGAGGGGTATAGCTCTGTACGCGTGCTTGATGTTGGAGTAAACATGGTCCAGAGTGTTCTCCCCTCTAGTAGAACACTTAACATGTTGATAAAATTTCGGGAGTACAGTCTTCAAGTTGGCCTTGTTAAAGCCTCCTGCAATTATATGAGCACCGTCAGGGTGGGCTTGCTGTGGTTTATTAATGGTATTCAGCAAGAGAGAGAGCGCTGTGTTTACATTGGCGTCGGGTGGAATGTACACAACCATGACAATCACTACTGTTCGCGCTCTCGGTAGAAAAAAAAAGGCCGGCATCTTACAGGCACGTACTCGTGGTCAGGGGAACAGTGTTTGTCTGTAATTGTCCCATTGTTACACCAGTTCTCATGCATGTAAATACAGAGCCCCCCTCCTCTGCTCTTACCGGATTCCTTTGTCCTGTCCCAGCGGAGCAAAGTGTGACCTGCTAGCTGCATGCTAGCATCGGGTAACCCCGGGTGAAGCCAGGTTTCAGTGATAATCAAAACACAGCAATCACGAACATAGCGATTTACAGCGAGTTGTAATTCCAAGTCATCCGTTTTATGCACCAGGGATCTGGCATTGGTGAGATACGGGCTCGGCAGAGGTGGCTTATGTGGTTGTTTCTTTAGCCTTAGCATATCTTCGGCCCCGCTTCCGCTTTCTTTCCTTCCTTTGTCTGCGCTGTCTCCTTGAAACGACAACAATCCACGGAGAGCCTGCTGGTCTCGCTATGTTGTCTGGAATGGTGTGTGTGTGATGAAAAACATTACAAACAGATGTCTGGCATTGGACACCGATGTCTATAAGGTTCTGATAGGTGTAGCTGATGTTCGCCGAACCGATCGTACATAACCAAGCAAGAAGTACAAAAACAACAAAAAAGCACTGAAAAGGAGAGCTGCGAGTCACTGCGACCATGCGCGCCGCCATACTTTCAGCTGTAGAGAGAGGAGAGGAATGAAAGTGAGTAGGAACAAGACAGAATACATGTGTGTAAATGAAAGGGAGGTCAGAAGAATGGTGAGGATGCAGGGAGTAGAGTTGGCGAAGGTGGATGAGTTTAAATACTTGGGATCAACAGTACAGAGTAATGGGGATTGTGGAAGAGAGATGAAAAAGAGAGTGCCGGCAGGGGGGAATAGGTGGAGAAGAGTGTCAGGAGTAATTTGTGACAGACAGGTACCAGTAAGAGTGAAAGGGAAGGTCTACAGGATGGTAGTGAGACCAGCTATGTTAGATGGGTTGGAGACGATGGCACTGACCAGAAAGCAGGAGACAGAGTTGGAGGTGGCATAGTTAAAGATGCTAAGATTTGCAGTGGGTGTGATGAGGATGGATAGGATTAGAAATGAGTAAATTAGAGGGTCAGCTCAAGTTGGACGGTTGGGAGACCAAAGTCAGAGAGGCGAGATTGTGTTGGTTTGTACATGTGCAGAGGAGAGATGCTGGGTATATTGGGAGAAGGATGCTAAGGATAGAGCTGCCAGGGAAGAGGAAAAGAGGAAGGCCTAAGCGAAGGTTTATGGATGTAGTGAGAGAGGACATGCAGGTGATGTGTGTAACAGAACAAGATGCAGAGGACAGAAAGATATGGAAGAAGATGATCCGCTGTGGCAACCCCTAACGGGAGCAGCCAAAAGAAGAAGAAGAGTGTCAGGAGGGGCCACAGCCTGCAGTACCATTACACGAGACCCACATCAACGAGATAGAGGTGGAGGCTGGAGGGTTGTAAATTAACCTAACATACACAATTTTATGTGTCGTTTTACTTTTACACCTTATTAGGAAAACTGAAAACTGTGGAGGGAAACTACCACACAAAAAGAATAAACATTAAACCAAAAAAATTCTATAAATTAATCTATTCTGTTTTTAATAAAAGTAATGATTGTTTCACTCAGGTGACATACAGTGTCTTACACCTGATTACATACAATGTCTTGTGACGGTGTGATCTATGAAGAAATGCTATACAAAGTAAAATATATTTACATTTATATTTCAGATCAAATGAATGCGAAATGTTTTAGTGCATCTGGAAGCATCATTTATAATCATAACATCTCTTTTACCAACAAAGTTGTATTTAACAAATTATGGGGCTAAATAGTTTTAACTTTATGTTAAGCAAAAAGGGGACATCTCCTTGACTGTCTCTCAATATTTCAAAATGCAGAAGTAATTAAGGTTAGGAACACACACTGATGCAGTGCATTGCCGCACCCACCACAAGACAAACCATCTCAGGATACAGATTAGGACCCGAGTGCAGCCATGCAACGGGTGATACCTCAGCACCACACTAGTTCAGATGGAGTGGAACTGTGTGAGGTTTTAATAATAATACATATCCTGTTGAGTCAAATAATTCAGACTAAATATAAGTATATGAGCATGACTTGCAAAGGACAAACACTCCCATCCAGCCAAACTAGTTGTACAAAATTAAAATATTTGAAACCTCCAAACCATACTATGCATTTATAAACAATGTTTGCTTTGTATTGAAAAATAATTACAGCCAGACATACTGTACATAAAATACATAACTGTATTTTTAAAAACACAATCTGCAATGACGTAATCATTTATCATTCTGCCTTAGACATTTCTTCTGTCTACACTTCAAGTCAAGGTATTTTTCGGTCATCATGTCTATAATTTTTGTTATTCCTGGGAAATCTTTGTCACTGAAGCCATTTTAGTTAAAAAAAAAATCTCAGACTCTCTGCATGTTTGAAATGTGATTGCTTCATGAAAAAGAGTCCTTAATTATGGCATAATGGGGCAGGAGACGTGGAGATTCTGAGGAAATAAGCTACATGATTTGTCACTACTTTTACTTACTTTATTGTTTAAAAATATTTTTATGAGGCAATTCAGATTATTCATTCCACATTAAAATACAGTAGAAATCTGAAAACATGTTATGTTAAAACTTAATAAAAATGATCATGCTTTCAAAATTAAAGTTTTATATAATGGGTTAATCCAAATTATAAATAGGTATCACAGTAATCCAATCACATAAATCTGCAAATGACAATTAATACACATGTACTGTATTCTCAAAATAGTTTCCATTCATTGATATTTCTGGGTCTTTTTTCATCACACAAGTTCTATTAAGATTCAGTATATATAGTTTTTAATTTTTTGTTCCCTCAATACAGCACTGTCTAAGCAGCTCCACACCATGATGCTCTATCTGCCACACTTCACAATTGTGGAGAGGTTTTGGCGAGGGTAAGCGGTGCTTTTTCTTTTAAATGCAACATACACACGCACATATATATACACATATACATATATGTGTGTGTGTGTGTGTGTATTATATATATATATATATATATATATATATATATATAAAAATGGTACAAATTGGTTACATGAGATTTAACATGCAAAAATGGATTGCTTTCTGGCATTAAAAATTCAAAGAACAAATACAAAGAACAGTACTTTTACAGTTTGTAGCGTTCATGGTAACACTATAACCACAAATGCTAGGGCTAATTTCTGATTTTTTACAAACCTGCCACTGTAATCAAGGTCGGGCTCAAAACGTTTTGATCACCCATCATATAAACAACAACAACATTTATGTGGACGTAGCTCAGAAAGTTTTACAAAATTACTGAAAATAGTTTAAAAAAATCATTGACATGCTTGGAAGTTTTCCATATTTCATCATTACATTTTGTCTGAAAAATAAAATATCATTACAGTCATTGCAATTGACAAAAACAAAGGCTGGAAATATGTACCCTGCACTATTGTCCCACTCCTTTAAGAAAGTTAACCTTTTTTTTTTTATTTAACTTGCATATTCAAATTAAAATGTGATTTTTCAAGTCAACAGCATTTTTTAGTAAATGTACAAAATAACATACGCAAAGAGCTCTAAAAAACATTTATTTGTTATACATCTGTTATTATCCTTGGAAATTCCTAGTTCATCTTACTATCATCACTGACTAATATTATTGTAAGAAGTGAGGGAATCCCACACAAGTAAACTCACTTTTCTCAAAATTATTTCATTTTTTCTAGGTGCAGTAAAGCAATTTAAACTGTCCAAGGTCCTGGTGTGTATTTTACTTTTTATGGCCATAGAGCTCTATTGTACTCTACAACGCGATGCTGAAAGTGCTGACAAGTTACACTTCTAGTTATAACATAGTATAATGTTTTCAGCCTTGCTTACTCCATTTCAGGTCCACAACAGGACTATCCTAACGGTATTGGAAACAAAGCTGGAACCAGACCAACACATGATATCAGTCCAATTATTTTTTTTTTCCACTTCAATTTATGCACAGACCCCACACTCGCAATAACACAAGAGCCAATTCAGAGTTGTCAAGTATGCTAATATGCATGTTTTTGAGGACGTGGGAGGAAAAAAGAAGTAGAGGAAAGCCATGCAGATATGGGGGTAATATACAAAATCCAGATAAGTAACAACTGGGAGTGGAATTCTAACTCAAAAGGCTGGGTATGCAGTTCAGTGGTAGATTACTAAGCTACTGTGCCACCTCACATTGCAAATTATTTACACCTACAGTGGTGTGAAAAACTATTTGCCCCCTTCCTGATTTCTTATTCTTTTGCATGTTTGTCACACAAAATGTTTCTGATCATCAAACACATTTAACCTTTAGTCAAATATAACACAAGTAAACACAAAATGCAGGTTTTAAATGATGGTTTTTATTATTTAGGGAGAAAAAATCCAAACCTACATGGCCCTGTGTGAAAAAGTAATTGCCCCCTGAACCTAATAACTGGTTGGGCCACCCTTAGCAGCAATAACTGCAATCAAGCGTTCGATAACTTGCAATGAGTCTTTTACAGCGCTCTGGAGGAATTTTGGCCCACTCATCTTTGCAGAATTGTTGTAATTCAGCTTTATTTGAGGGTTTTCTGGCATGAACCGCCTTTTTAAGGTCATGCCATAGCATCTCAATTGGATTCAGGTCAGGACTTTGACTAGGCCACTCCAAAGTCTTCATTTTGTTTTTCTTCAGCCATTCAGAGGTGGATTTGCTGGTGTGTTTTGGGTCATTGTCCTGTTGCAGCACCCAAGATCGCTTCAGCCTGAGTTGACGAACAGATGGCCGGACATTCTCCTTCAGGATTTTTTGGTAGACAGTAGAATTCATGGTTCCATCTATCGCAGCAAGCCTTCCAGGTCCTGAAGCAGCAAAACAACCCCAGACCATTAAACTACCACCACCATATTTTACTGTTGGTATGATGTTCTTTTTCTGAAATGCTGTGTTCCTTTTACGCCAGATGTAACGGGACATTTGCCTTCCAAAAAGTTCAACTTTTGTCTCATCAGTCCACAAGGTATTTTCCCAAAAGTCTTGGCAATCATTGAGATGTTTCTTAGCAAAATTGAGACGAGCCCTAATGTTCTTTTGCTTAACAGTGGTTTGCGTCTTGGAAATCTGCCATGCAGCCCGTTTTGCCCAGTCTCTTTCTTATGGTGGAGTCGTGAACACTGACCTTAATTGAGGCAAGTGAGGCCTGCAGTTCTTTAGACGTTGTCCTGGGGTTTTTTGTGACCTCTCGGATGAGTCGTCTCTGCGCTCTTGGGGTAATTTTGGTGGGCCGGCCACTCCTGGGAAGGTTCACCACTGTTTTTGCCATTTGTGGATAATGGCTCTCACTGTGGTTCGCTGGAGTCCCAAAGCTTTAGAAATGGCTTTATAACCTTTACCAGACTGATAGATCTCAATTACTTCTGTTCTCATTTGTTCCTGAATTTCTTTGGATCTTGGCATGATGTCTAGCTTTTGAGGTGCTTTTGGTCTACTTCTCTGTGTCAGGCAGCTCCTATTTAAGTGATTTCTTGATTGAAACAGGTGTGGCAGTAATCAGGCCTGGGGGTGGCAACGGAAATTGAACTCAGGTGTGATACACCACAGTTAGTTTATTTTTTAACAAGGGGGCAATTACTTCTTCACACAGGGCCATGTAGGTTTGGATTTTTTTACTCCCTAAATAATAAAAACCATCATTTAAAAACTGCATTTTGTGTTTACTTGTGTTATATTTGACTAATGGTTAAATGTGTTTGATGATCAGAAACATTTTGTGTGACAAACATGCAAAAGAATAAGAAATCAGGAAGGTGGCAAATAGTTTTTCACACCACTGTATATCTAAATAAAGTATATACATTTTTTAGTTTGTGACATCAAGAACGTAAATAGAGAGTATCACAATATTGCATACAAGTTACTTTTATTTTACTAATGTGTGCATAGTATGTACCATGCTGAATTCCATATCCACAATATAGTAACAATGGCCAAATCCCCAGGTCACAGAAAGCTTTTCTGAAAATCTTAACTCACCTAAATTGATTTTGTGTTCATATTTTCTCAGCATCTTGTCAGAAGGTGTAGATATTTTTGAGGTACGGCTTGGGTTCTGGGGATTTGACTAAAAAACAAAAGTAAATAGGTATTAATAGGAGTAGGCCAATATCTCTCTATTACAAAAAAAAACTTGCGATGATACAAGACTTTTTCCCTGTGACAAGACGTGATCTTTTGAAGACAGACAGAGACACTTTCACTAACACATGCAGAGCAGGTTAGAGATAAAAAGTCTCACAAAAATGACAGCAAACATCGTATTAGTGCAAACAAACGGAAAATATTACTCGGTGAAATAATGGAACAGCAAAAAGAGATCGAATAGTGTCTGAGGATGTCTGGGGGAGAAGACAGACAAGATAGTTAGACAAAAGGACAGCTGCTGTACAGGCTTTTAAACATCTGATGCGTCGCACAGAATGTAGATCACGCGGCACGGCAGCAGCAAGCCAGCTGCTGATCGAGCAAAGAGAAGGTTAAAAAAAATGTATTTGTTTCCCATTGTATCACTGTTTAAAAGGGGTTTTCGGAGGAGTGGCTGCGTCTCCTTGGGGTGCGTTCAGCCCCTCCTCTTCACAACGGTACGTAGCACTGCTGGGGGTGAAGCTTCCTAATAATGTCAAAGTATTAAGAAAATACAGCAACAATTCAAACATACAGTGTCTGTCTGTGTTAGTTTGACATATTGACATATTCTCTAATAAATATATCAAAACATTCAGAAAATATTAAGAATGACATATTGAGAGATGAGATATTTTTTGTGTAAATCTGAAAAATTATTTAACTACAAACAATATAGGTACTTAGGAAGCTCATTTCTAGTAATCTTTTGAAAGCACATATTTAAATGGGTAATTAACTGGAAATTACCTGTTGGTTGCTCCCCTTGAAAGCTGCATATCGTTTTGTAAGATCACCTCCAGAATCTCCCCAATCCCAGTCATCCTCGACATCTTCATTTTCAAAATCTTCATCATTTCTTTCTTCCACTGAGGCATCAAGTGTTAGGCTGTTCACATTATCTTCTAATGTTATCAATGAACCAATATTCTTTTCATTAACATTGCCTTCACTATAAAAGAAAAAAACTTATTTTTTTTAACTTTTGAACGTACAAAGTTAAAAAGATTGATATTTTAACAATACAAAAAGTCCTCAGATTCCAGTGTACCAGGAGTTTGATCTACACCACTAAGATCATATGCTGCATCTTTAATAAAATAGGCCTTTTCTAAAAAGCAGTATTATATAAAATATAAGGGTAAAATAAACATAGCTCTAGTATCTATATATATATATATATATATATATATATATATATATATATATATATATATATATATATATATAATTCACTAAGGCAAGACAACCATGGAAAGCATGCCGGAAGGGGCGTGGATTCACTAAGCCGCCGACAAGTGAGACACCTATGCACGCAGGAAGGAGCCACGCCCACCAACTCCAAGGCCATTGGATACGAAGAAGACTTGCAGGGCCACATCCACCAACTCAGACGCGACGACACAGAAAAAATGGCGTCATTTATATTCGTTTGTCGTAGAGGCCACATGCGGTGCAGGTCAGGTTAATGTCATGTGCATGTCATGCACCTCCGAGCTAAGTTGGCTGTTCATAGAGGCATGTTTCTCGCAGAGGTGAATCACCATAGGCAGCGTGTGAAACAGTTTGCGAGGGGTATCCCATGGGATCCTTAAAAAAATCCTTTACAACTAAGGTTAAAGTACAATGAAGTAAGCATTCTTTAAAAACCAACTTTTCGGTTACGACGCACGACCGCATGCACCATAGCAAACTGTTTTACACGCTACATACAGCTATTCGCATCCGCGACAAACATGCGTCTTCTTAGATGCTCCTGCAGGAACACGGAAGACGTTTTCCTGCCCACCAACACTCCTTTTTCACCGGCCGGCGTCTACCCTCGCTCTCTAGGCATTCACACTGCCTGCCCATTTGACCGGACGCAAAAACTCAACGACCACCCAGTTAGTCCCTTTTGTCTGTGGTAAGAGTCAACATGCACGTCTGAGCCACGCAGCGTTTTGTTATGCCACGGGTTCACTATTGTGTTGTATTCTGCTCTCTCCAGAGTTCCATCTTTTCATTCACTTACTGTTGTATTCTCACACCAACCCGTTTTAGACATTCGTGTCTTTCCAGAACTGTTTAGCATTCAATAAATAATTATGCACTAGATTGACCACGTGCCTACCCAGCGCAGGGTGGCGTGAGTAAGCCATTGAACCCCATTCGGGCTGCAAGCCGTGGAATTCCCACTAAGTGTGACTCATACGCTCCCACTCATTATGTCCTTACCCTTTCTGAACACCCCCCTCTTACCGTGGTCGGGTATCTTGGTGGATTATATAACTGTCTTTCCAGAAGTGTTCAACCATCAATAAATAATTATGCGTCGTTTGTTATGCCGCGGGTTCACTATTGTGTTCTATTTTGCTCTCTCCAGAGTTCCATCTTTTCATTCGCTTACTGTTGTTTTCTCACACCAACCTGTTTTAGACAACCACGTCTCTCCAGTAGTGTTTAGCATTCAATAAATAATTATGCATGACACTGAGCATGTGTCTACCCGGCGTGGGTAAGCCGTTGAACCCCAATCGAATTCCCACTAAGTGCGACTCATACGCTCCCACTGCTTACGTCCCAACCCTTTGTATACACCCCCCTTCCAACTCGCTACTACCGTGGCCGGATGTCTTAGTGGATTATATATAGAAAAGCAGCCAGATCCGGACAAAGCAATAAAAAGTCTACGTCAGTCACACGTCATCTGGACTGTATAAAGACGATGACTCAAGTGACGAGTTGGAGGTGGGCACATGAGCGGGCAGTGCATACTGAACGAGAATCAGCAGACTAGCATGACGGACGGAGCTGAATGGACGTCCTTCTCCTCTCCTCCCGTTCCAACCTCCGCGCCGTGCACCCCCATCTCTCCGTCTGGCATTAGAAGGCGCGAGGACGGTCCGCCAGTTTTCAGTCACGGACAATTGTGTGTTGGTTCGTTCCGTGCATTGTTACAATGTTGCTTTTCTTGCTGATTTATTACATTAACGATTTTTCAAATGTTACTTTTCTCCCTGTGCTTAAAAATCATTAAAAAAACGGCCTGATTATGCGGCGTATGGTACGCCGCGGGTTGGCTAATTTATTACATTTTGAGAATTACCCTTTAAAAGTATTTGTGAGGGCCAATGATATTGTGGCTTTTTTGGGAGGCTGTTCACTTATGTCATTCATTTGTTTTCTTTAAACAATCAATCCATAACAAAGTTTCCTCAAGCTAGAATCAATACCATCAGCAACTTTCAGCAGCTTATTTACTTCAAGACACACTTTTGCACATTACGGCAGATTTTCAGTCATCTATTAACCTATCAAAAACATCTTTAAAACACAGAAGGAAGTAGGCACAAAGACAAAACTCTGTAGCTGTGTAAACCACATACAGAGAAGGATGAGGCCAGGAATCAAATCTGAGCTCCGGAAGTTGTAAAGCCTATAACACAATGTCAATGCAAGTTCTTTTTGGAAAGTTAAAAAAAAAAACAAAGTCTAAGCGTATTTTCCATATGGCTTTGAACAGTATTTAAAAGATGGGCTGACATCCCAAGCAGGAAGGAGGGTGGTCCTTTAATCAGATGGGAGGCCATAAGGGAAGGACTTCGATGGACAGGCATCCCAGGTGGGTTGATTGCAGGTACTTTTCCTGGCTGGGAAGATATTTTGGAAGGGCAGTGAAAGACTCCCTTAGTATATATCCCTTGGGTACAGCTCCTATTTGTACAACTGCAGGGCACCTTGTGAATTGTAGTGCTGACAGACAGCCCTATCATGATATATGGGAAGTGAACTTAGACATTTTAAGGAGGTTCCATTTGAATCGCAAGTGCTTTCAGTGTGTAATCATGTGGCACCAGAAGTATTCCCAGATCTGGCATAAAAGAAGCCTCTCAACTTCATCCAAGGAGTTAGAGTCAGGAGGTGGAGGACAAGGCCTGCCTCGAGTAGATTAGAGGAGTATTATTATTGAAATTGCACTTATGAGTACTAGTTTTGAAGAAATAGCCTGAAAAAGGTATCTCTGTATAATACAATTCATTATTTATTCATTACTTGAACCCATTGCTGGGTATGTGCAACGGTGTCCGGAACGCACCCTGTTGGGTCACAATTTTAAAAGGTAAGTTCTTAAATGACTTGTTGTAATGGGAAGGATTTTAGTAGAAACAAAGGTATCACAATTCGTGATTCAAAAAGACTTCTAGAGTATAAATATAGCATCCATACCAGAAGAAGATGCAGACCATTCATAACAAATAAAATGTTGAAATCCAAATTGAATTTGCAAAAAAATACAGCGATAAGACTGAAAGAGGCAGTCGTTAACAGCCTGGAAAAGCATATCAAAAGATGCAACCAACCATTTGGTGATGCCAATTAGGTGCAATGCAGCTACTGCACGTAAGGCATATGAAGTCACATATTAAAAAGAGTTATTTGACTACATTTATTTTAAGATTATCTGTTACTATATTTTTACTCACCGAATAAATTGGTGGTCTGCTGCAAAAAGTGCCATCTTTTTATATTGTTTAAAACATCTAGATGTCAATACCAGGATATAAAAGCTGAAATTGTGAACTCTCAACTCATATCCATCTTTTGCTCTCAAACCCAAATGTCTTCAGTATACAGTGCATCCGGAAAGTATTCACAGCACATCACTTTTTCCACATTTTGTTATGTTACAGCCTTATTCCAAAATGGATTAAATTCATTTTTTCCTCAGAATTCTACACACAACACCCCATAATGACAACGTGAAAAACGTTTATTTGAGATTTTTGCAAATTTATTAAAAATTGAGAAAGCACATGTACATAAGTATTCACAGCCTTTGCCATGAAGCTCAAAATTGAGCTCGGGTGTATCCTGTTTCCCCTGATCATCTTTAAGATGTTTCTGCAGCTTAATTGGAGTCCACCTGTGGTAAATTCAGTTGATTGGACATGATTTGGAAAGGCGCACAACTGTCTATATAAGGTCCCACAGTTGACGGTTCATGTCAGAGCACAAACCAAGCATGAAGTCAAAGGAATTGTCTGTAGACCTCCGAGACAGGATTGCCTCAAGGCACAAATCTGTTACTCCATCATCCATAAGTGGAAGAAGTTCGAAACCACCAGGACTCTTCCTAGAGCTGGCCGGCCATCTAAACTGAGCGATCGGGGGAGAAGGGCCTTAGTCAGTGAACCCAATGGTCACTCTGTCAGAGCTCCAGAGGTCCTCTGTGGAGAGAGGAGAATCTTCCAGAAGGACAACCATCTCTGCAGCAATCCACCTGTATGGTAGAGTGGTCAGATGGGACCCACTCTTTAGTAAAAGGCACATGGCAGCCCGTCTGGAGTTTGCCAAAAGCCACCTGAAGGACTCTCAGACCATGAGAAACAAAATTCTCTGGTCTGATGAGACAAAGATTGAACTAACTCTTTGGTGTGAATGCCAGGCGTCACGTTTGGAGAAAACCAGGCACCGCTCATCACCAGGCCAATACCATCCCTACAGTGAAGCATGTTGGTGGCAGCATCATGCTGTGGGGATGTTTTTCAGCGGCAGGAACTGGGAGACTAGTCAGGATAAAGGGAAAGATGACTGCAGCAATGTACAGAGACATTCTGGATGAAAGCCTGCTCCAGAGTGCTCTTGACCTCTGACTGGGGCGACAGTTCATCTTTCAGCAGGACAATGACCCTAAGCACACAGCCAAGATATCAAAAGAGTGGCTTCAGGACAATTCTGTGAATGTCCTTGAGTGGCCCAGGCAGAACCCAGACTTGAATGCGATTGAACATCTCTAGAGAGATCTTAAAATGGCTCTGCACTGACGCCTCCCATCCAATCTGATGGAGCTTGAGAGGTGCTGCAAAGAGGAATGGGCGAAACTGGCCAAGGATAGGTGTGCCAAGCTTGTGGCATCATATTCAAAAAGACTTGAGGCTGTAATTGCTACCAGAGGTGCATTGACAAAGTATTGAGCAAAGGCTGTGAATACTTATGTACATGTGATTTCTCAGTTTTTTCATTTTTAATAAATTTGCAAAAACCTCAAGTAAACTTTTTTCATGTTGTCATTATGGGATGTTGTGTGTAGAATTCTGAGGAAAAAAATGAATTTAATCCATTTTGGAATAAGGCTGTAACATAACAAAATGTGGAAAAAGTGATGCGCTGTGAATACTTTCCGGATGCACTGTATAGCACAAACAAATGAATCAGCCTTGCAGTTAAAAAACTTTCGAAGGGGACTGTAAATAAATACTTCTCATTTCTGTACAATTTTCTTGCTGCATATAGTGTAAATGCAGAATGTTTTTGTAAAGTGTAGGGAAAGATCCATCATTTTATGGAACATTCTTAAATATTTTGTTTACTGCAAATTATAGATCAATATGTTGACACCTCCTGTGGGCCTATCACCTGCTGGAGGAATAAGGGCCAGTTGTAATGTGACCTTGGCAGCAGTCGAAGGCAGAGCACTTGGCCGAGTGGAACTCAATCACATGACTTTTGGGACATGAAATGTCACCTTTCTTGGAGGGAAAGGAGGTGCAGTACAACTAACTAGATATAGTAGGCTAATGTTCACCTACACGCTTGGTTCTAAAACCAAACCTCTTGAAAGAGGCAGGAGTTTGGGGAGACCATGAAAAGAGAAAATTAATCAGGCTCAAAATGGTACTGGCAAACCATCAGGTGACTCATAAGGGGAAGGAAAGGCTTTACCAAGGCTGTTCTGAGCAAGGGTGGAGAAGGGCTGACCCAGACTGAGGATGTAGTCAGGCAGTGGAAGGAGGTCCTGAATCCAACAGACACGTCCCCTGTGGAGAAGGTAGAGCCAAAAGCTGATGGGGGATCAATGCCCATTTCCCTGTGGTAGTTTAGCAACGTTGCTGTGGCAAGACCCTGGAGGTGGATGACATCAGTGCAGAAAGGCTGAAGGCTCTGGACATTGTTGGGCTGCCATGACTTTTCAATGTTGTGTGGTCATCAGGACCTGTGCACCTGGAGTGGCAGCCCCCATTTTTAAAAAGGGGAAACAGAGGGTGTGCTCCAACTACTTGGGTCAGCCTCAGCCTCTCTGGAAAAGTTTATGCCATGGTATAAGAAAGGAGACTCCGTCCATTTGTGGAACCTCAGATCCAAAAGGAGTAGTGTGGATTTTATCCAGGCCGTGGAACAGTGGGCCAACTCTTTACCTTCGTGCGGATCCTGGAGGGGGCACCAGAGTACGCCCAATCTGTTTTGTATACTTACAGAAGGTGTATGACCATGTACCTCAAGGGATTTTGTGGAGGGTGCTGGGAGCGGACGGGGTTCTGGGGCATATAAAAAGTGAGAGCTCTGTCTGCATACTTGGAAAAACATCAGCACTGCTGCCAGTAGGGGTGGGACTCACCAAGGGCTTTGCTTGGTCTCATATCCCATTTGTGATTTTCATGGATAAGACATCAAGATGCAGCCAGAGAGGAGAGGATGCCCAGTTCAATGGCCTTAGAATTGTGTCATTGCTCATTGCAGATGATGTGGTCTTGTTGGCTTCATTGGGTTGTGAGCTTCAGCACACATTGGAACAGTTTGTGATTGAGTGTGAAGCAAAAGGGATGACGATCAGCGTCTCCAAATCTGAGGCCATAGTCCTCAGTAGGGAAAAAGAGTGGACTGTCCTCTTTGAGAGGGAAGTCAGTTACTGCCTCAAGTGAAGATGCTTAAGCACCCCAGGGTTTTATTTATGACCGAGGTGAAAAGAGGTGGCGAGATTGACAGATGGATAAGGGTAGCAAGAGCAGTTATATGGTCGCTATACCAATTTGTAGTGATGAAGAAGGAGCTGAGCCAGAAGGTGAAGCTCTCAAAATTACCAATCGATCTATGTCTCTACTATGGTCGTGAGCTTTGGGTAATGACCTGGCTAAATTGAGCTTTCCGTGCTGGGTGGCTGCACTCTCTCTTCAATATTGAATGAGAAGCATAGATATCCAGGAGAGGCTCAGAGTAAACTAACTGAACCTCTGCATCAACAAGAACCAATTTAGATGGTTTGGGCATCTGATATGGATGCCTTCCTGTGGAGTGTTTCATGGACACAAACAGTTGGAAGGAGACCCCAGGTTCACTGGGAGGATTATATCTCCTAGGTGGCCTGGGAAAACCTTGGGATCCCACTGCCTGAGGTGGTAAGTGTGGCTGGAGAAAGGGACACATGGGCCTCACAGCTAATACTGTTGCCCCACCACCCACCAAGTTCGTTTGGATTAAAAGTTTAGCGCAAACTTACCGCACACAGCTTCTTTTCGAAAAGAAAACCATCGCAAAACTTTACATAAAACAATCCAGTTTAAATGTCAGCTAAATAATTATATCTTATGTTGGGTAAAAATAAATCGGCTGCCAACTAATGGGCACTGTGTACATACGGATTAAGATGTATCAGCAAGCAAGCATATTTCGACTTTTTTTGACTAATGTAATTAATCGTTATGGTAAAGTAATTCACTTAAAATGTAAACATATTGATAAGAACTTAAAAGCGAAAAAACTACAAAAAAGTAAATGCAAAATTTGACATCTACCAGTATTACAGCGAATAAAGAAGTCATTCCAGTTCGTCTCTTGTACCAGTGGTTCTCAACCTTTATTTCTCCAATGACTCTCCATAAATAAGACTGGACAACCGCACGTTTTAGCGTACGTATCGATCAACGATTTTCCTTTTAATAAACCGATCCATAACACAATTGTATGATATAAATAATTAAAAAATATTTTTGTAGCAGCTGAAAATTTAGTAAATAAGGTTATAAACAATATTGATACACCTTTTTCATAGTACTTTTGAAACTACAGAATTACTTGCGCATTGGTATAAAATGTCACCCATTATTAAACATAAATAGTTTACAGTTAATGAAAAGAACATACCAATCCGATGACTCTGCGTCTTCAAACTGACCCACCACTGCGTCACTTAAGAAACTACTAACATCAGCCATCGCCAGTAAACTCTTGCTCTCCACATGTAACAGCAGCGAAATACGGAAAAAAAACAGTAATTAGCACTCTACGGAAGCTCAATGTGGACACACTTACTGTGTGACGCAAGCAAAAGAAAAGAAATACTTCCGCTTGTGAACGGAATATAATGTATCAAAATAAAAGTATCTTAAGGCCTTTAGATGTCATTTTGTTGGATGACGCATTTTCAAATACTGTATCTTCAAAGAAACGAAGTATACAGAACTGGGTTCTGATATTTTGCACTATACAAACCGCTTCATTTTTGCGCAGTGTCGTCCTGGATCTCTTTTAATCCATCATATAAATTCACAAAGATGGATACAAGAATGTTTTTTCAAATTAAAAGTATGAAAAATTAAATAAGGCAATTAAAAAGAGATTAATTACAAATGACATAAACGTAACAGAAAAGGTGTCCAGACACACAATGTACATTACAGTGTTAACAATATCGACCTAAAATAGCTATTCAGTATATAAGGATTAGTACTGTAAATCGTACTTTTCGAATTTTAATAACTCAAAAAACGAGATTTGTGGCAATGTAAAACAGGATTAGATTGTAATCAAAAACAGGAATAAGTGTCGCTCACTGTTCCTGTAACCCTGTCAGTAAGACTTCACCCAGGCATTATAACAGACACAGGCATTTTTCTAATTTGAATATTTCAAAAAATATAAGGATCGGCAAAGCATTAAACGGGTGTCGCAATCTACTGAAACTGTTTTATTTGGAGCAATTATCAGTCATTGAAGAATTATGTTGCTGTGTCATAACCAGTAACCACAACATGGCTATTCTCCACATTGGCGTTAGGGCCATTTTTAGCTTGAATATCTCACATATAAGGATTTCGAGAGCATTAAAATCTATATTAAGATCTCCAATATTAACATTACTTAAACATGTGAGATTTATGTCACAGTCTCAACAACATCAACCTTAACATTTTGCTTTTCTATATATACATGGGGCTTTATGAGAGTATATCAGGAATTGAGAATATCTAAACTAAATTTCTTTTACTTAATTTATATTCTTAAAATTGCAAAACATATTCAGGTGTGTTTGCTTGAAATCAGTATACAACAGATCAGGTGTGAAAATTCTTTTAAAGATTAAAAGGACAATAAACAGTAAGATGCAAAAATATGTCTGGTGAAAAAGATAATTAAAACAATGATTCTTGTTTTACCCAAAAAGCAGAAGAAAGGAACATACCATAAAGTCAGAAGAATAAGCATAGAAAAGAACAGTAAAAAAAAAAATCCTGGAATTAAAAAAATCATATAACATTTAAAATGTAAATACATAATTAATTATTTAAAATAATATATGTGTAGATTAGACAGATCAAATGACATACTGAACACAAAGGTACACCATGGTTATGTAGTAAGGACCATTTTACAAGTTTATGTCCGCTTTTTACTTTTTACCTTTGAATTGTTTCCGACATCTTCCATAAAACAAACCTGTGCTGAAGGTAAAGGCAAGGAGACCATGGCCAAGTCAGTGATGACTCCATATTGGTCTCTGATCTGGGAGAAAGTATAATGTAGTTTGTAGTTTTCCATAATATAGAAAAGTATCTGTAGATGCCATATCATCAAGCAGAACATTTTTTTTTTAATTGCAGGCATATTCATTAGGTTAAACATACTATTTTATTACTGTCACACACGTGCGCATGGGAGGCAGCTAAAGGGCTTGAGTGAAGGCAGTTCAGAGGCATGCCGAGGTGTGGCAGAGTGCACTGATTCTTTTTCTACCTTGCCTGTAGACCATTCCCAGGGGATTTCACCCGGCTCGCCTGACATCACTTCCGGGACTGAGCCAATGGAAGTCGGCCACACCAGCTCCAGTCCCTCTTATGTCACGTCCGGCTATGAACCAATGGTGGAAGACCACGTGCCGGATCCATATGACGTCACTTCCTGTCTCCCCCTTTAAAACCTGCCCCTTTTCCTTTGTTTCCTCAGTCTTGTTTTGGACTCAGTTGTATGCACTTCAGTGCTGATTATTTGTTAAAACGACTTTTGCAGCCAGGATACCACATTATACGGGTGGCTGCCCCAAACCTTTATCTGTCCATGTCTCGTTCTTGTGACATTACATATAATATCAGAAAATTGCCACACTATACACATTTAGGTAATTGATATTATTACAATAGTATAAATGTTTATAGAAACACTAAATCAAGCAATGTTAAGTATTTGATATAACTATCTATTACATGACTGTAATAGTCCAGTCTAACTGCAGCTGCCATAACGTCCTTGATCCCAAGACTGCCAATAGTCATGAACAGAGATGAGCCAGTGCAATGAAAACACATAACAATAAGGTTCAAAAGTTGTTTATGATTTAATTTTCACACAAATACCAAAACAGTGCACTGCATTTCAATAAATAAATTAATAAATTATCTATGATAAAATCTGGTGCTCTTTAGTGGAGGGTAAAAGTCACAGCAAATAATCCAAATAGTTAAAATCCATCACAGAAAGGTAAAATCAACACATTTCATCAAGACCCATGGGCATCTTAAGGACACAGCCCTCCGTACCCTTTTGACCTGACATCTCATTTGGTAGCCCCTGACCGGGAGCTGCCACTGCCATCAGTCAATGCAACGCCTTCCCAGGTGCCATGCCCTTGATTGAACATTGCCAGATCAGGACTCTTACCTTCTTCCTGTCCCCTTGATCTCTCTTACCCACTTGCTAGTTCTGGCTTGTCAGCATAACTACTGTGAGCATAGCCACCACTTGGAGCTACTCCAGCCCACTGCATGGCTACCAGTAAAGAAATCAGCAGTGTGGTAATGTCCAATCTGTCCTTCCACTATTTACCTCTTTTGTTTTCGGTCATCATTAAAGCCAACACTACTGTGTTGGCAACACTACTCTGCACTAACAGGCACTACAGCAAGTTGTGTTGCCACTAAATGGATTAAACAGTTAAAACCAATAGTGTCTCTGTCGCACTGCCACAGACCCCTCTCATCACTCACCTCCCTCCACATGCAAGTGGCTTTTCAATATCGTGGCCATCTCGCACTGCACTAAAATAGCTAAAAACACAAACATATCAAAAAAAAAACCCCAAGCTTCCCTTTTAAAACATGTAAGCACAAGGCATGAGTGGTCTTTTGGTGATGTGAGTAAAACAGAATAATTTGTATATGACAGTGCACCCCTCTCGCCCCGGAGTGGTCTCATTTACCTTTGCAGAGCCCTGAACAAGATCCTCAAACACACATGCGTGAAATACTAAAGTTTGTTCCTAAAGGGGAGGGCAGAGGTCAAGTGCCCAGGAAAGGGTGTTGTCGTTGGCATGGAGTGCCCCTTGCCTGTACCACACCACAAACTTCAATGTTTGTAGATTCAAGAACAAGTGGGTAACCCATAGGTTGGATTCCTTGTTGGTGTACAGCCGCTGCAGAGGGATGTAGTTGGTCATCAGCACAAACTCCCATCCCAGGGGGTAATACCTAAGTTCAGTTATGGCCCATTTGACAGCCAGAGCTTTCTGCTTAATCGCATCATACCTGTCTAACAGTTTCTGGCTGAGGTACATGATGGGATGTTTGGCTTCATAGACAGCTTGGCTCAGCATGGCACCGAGGCCGTTGTCCAAGGCATCAGTCTGAAGGAAAAAAGACAAAGTAAAGTTACAGGTAATTAATTCATGAGCAGACGTAAGAGCCTATTTTAAGTCATTGAGATCTGCCATCACCACAGGATTCAACACTACAGTGTTGGGGGCTCGCTTTAATGTAATAATGTAATTAAAGGCATAGCCCCTTCTGAGAATGGTGGCACAAGCTTTCAGCAGTAGCCTGCAAATCCCAAGAAGACATGCACTTGTCTTTTTGTTTGTGGCCAGGGCAGGTTCCAAATGACTGCAGCCTTTAAACACAGGTTTGACACTGCCTCCTTCCACCACGTAGCTCAAGTATTTGGCCTTGTCCCATCCAATATTACACTTACTGGAATTGATCCACAAGCCGGTGTCTTGGATGGTTCAGAGGACAGTCAAAATGTGTTGCATATGCTCCTTACAGGTGCTGGAATAGATGATCATGTCATCAATGTAAGCAGCACAATAGGCATTATGGGGCATAAGCAGTCTGTCCACTACATGTTGGAAGGTTGTTGGGGCCCTATGATGCCCAAAAGGGAGGATGCAGTACTGCCAATGTCCACTAAGGGTGGTAAACACATTTTTTTCTCTCGCCAAGTTGGCCAAGGGGATTTAGCAGTAGCCTTTCATCATATTGAGGGTGGACAGAAACTAGGCATTACGTAATTGCTTCAGGAGATTGTCCACCCTTGGTAATGGGTAGACATCAAAATGGGAGTCCTGGTTAAGTTGATAAAAGTTTTTGCAAAAACGGCAGTTCTCTTGAGGTTTGGAGATAAAAAAAATATCATTAGACTAGGGGCCATGGCTCTCTTCAAAAACCCCTACCTTTTGCATCTGTATAATCTCCAGCTTCATCTCTGCCTTTGTCTCCTCCTGGAGACAGTATGGCCATTCCCTAACCATGACACTCAGTTGCATTACAATGCTGGGGAGCTCGGGCAGGTTTGGGATCTACTGCTTATGTAATGGAGTCACTAGCTGCACCAACCTTGTGTTTCCACAGAGGGCTAAGGGTCTCTCTAAAACCAAGGTCACTGATTTCTGCAAAGTATGCCTCCCCCTAGATATGAAGAGGTTTATGTGCTCTTACTTTAGGAGATTGACATGGCATTTTTGTTCCCGCAGGCATTGATTAGCTAACATATGAGATAATCCACCAATCCCCTCCACTCCCACACCTAATAAGGACCCTGTCAATATGCAAGGAGTTTGGAGTGGGAGTATAAGGACCTTGACCCTGTCACCTGGGCAGACGTCTGGGCCTGTGTGTGCCTCTCCTTCCATGTGTTCCTTCACTATGGGCTGCAGCTTAGAAAAGTGGTCATGTAAGATTGCAACATACCCTGTTATCTTACAGGAAGGTGAGGGCTTTTTTTTCCCCGCATACTCCTTTAAAAGGTCTAGTAAACGGAGTGGATGTCTTCCACAGAGGAACTCAGGAGAGAAGTCTTAAGAAGCTTGCAGTACTTTGCAGATGGCAAACAAAATAAGAGGGAGGAGTTGGCCCTTGTCTCTCCCATTTACTCTCACCACTCTCTTAGGAATCTGGTTGAGCAGCTGCTTGAACCACTCAACCAGACCATCTGTCTGAGGGTGGTACATTGACATTTTGGGGTGGGTGATGTAGAACAATTTAGCAACTTCCCAGAATGTCCCAAATGTGAAAGTCATCCCCTGGTCTGTAAGTACCTTTTTTGGGTATGCCGATCTGCATAAAGAATCCTATCAGTTCCAAGGAAATAGTCACATGAGAATGGCCTCTGTGTAGCAGGTGATGTAATTGACCATGACCAGGATGTATTTGTGGCTCTGTGCCAAAGGTTCAAGATGCTCAACAACATCTTTGCAGATTTGCTAATATAGGAAGTTAATTACCAGTAGTGGGACAAGAGGTACCAGGTCCTGTCGAGTATCTCGGTCAATCGGCACTCTGGACTCTGGACAAGACCAGCATAAACGATATATCTCCTCATTTATGCTAGACCAATAAAATCTGGCTTTAATCCTCTAAAGGGTCTTTTCATAACCCAAATTGATCCCTAGGATGTGGGCATGGGCCATGTCAAAATCTCACACTGATAGTGCTGCAGGATTAGGAGCCGCCACCACCCGGTATTTCTTCTCTTCTGGCCTTTTCATCTGAAGGGTGGAAAGGTGCCACTCAATAGTGTTGATTAGGTGCTCAATGTCCATCCATGATTGCCTTCTTACTGGGTGAACTAGAAGGTCAGGGAGGGTGTGAATGAGGAAGTTGCAAAAGATCCTCTCAACCACTCATTCCACTGCATTTTCCCCAGGCCAGGGCCACTGGGACACTTTCCTCAACAGGTCAAACACCATCTATATGCCACAGAAAACAGTGTTATAATTTTATAAATTATAATACAAATTATTTCTAGTGGGTACTTATATATTTAAATATATTACTATGAGAGTTACATTTTTAAAAATAAAATATTGAGGAATAACCCCCTCCTTGAACCGTCATCTTATTGTGGTGGAGGGGTTTGCGTGTCCCAATGATTCTAGGAGCTATGTTGTCCGGGGCTTTATGCCCCTGGTAGGGCCACCCAAGGCAAACTGGTCCTAGGTGAGGGATGAGACAAAGAGCGGTTCAACAAACCTCCGATGAAGAACAAAAACCTTGGACGACGTTTTCCCTTGCCCGGACGCGGTTCACCGGGGCCCCCCTCTAGAGCCAGGCCTGGAGGTGGGGCTCGATGGCGAGCGCCTGGTGGCCGGGCCTGCACCCATGGGGCTCGGCCGGGCACAGCCCAAAGAGGTAACATGGGTCCTCCTTCCCATGGGTTCACCACCTATGGGAGGGGCCAAGGAGGTTTGGGTGCAGTGTTAGTTGGGTGGTGGCCGAAGGTGGGGACCTTGACAGTCTTATCCTCGGCTACAGAAACTGGCTCTTGGGACGTGGAATGTCACCTCTCTGAAGGGGAAGGAGCCTGAGCTAGTGCGCAAGGTCGAGAGGTTCCGGCTAGATATAGTCGGACTCACCTCGACGCACAGCTTGGACTCTGGAAACAGCAGTTTGGAGTATCCACCCTTTTTGGAGTCTCTGGAGAGGGTGCTAGAGGGCATACCTTCTGGGGATTCCCTCGTTTTGCTTGGAGACTTCAATGCTCACGTGGGCAATGATAGTGAGACCTGGAAGGGTGTGATTGGAAGGAATGCCCCCATCTGAACCCGAGTGGTGTTTTGTTATTGGACTTCTGTGCTCGTCACGGATTGTCCATAACGAACACCATGTTCAAGCATAAGGGTGTTCATATGTGCACTTGGCACCAGGACACCCTAGGCCTCAGTTCGATTAGAGGGGCGGAGCTGTCAACTGATCACCACCTGGTGGTGAGTTGGCTTCGATGGCAGGGGAAGATGCCGGTCAGACCTGGTAGGCCCAAACGTGTTGTGAGGGTCTGCTGGGAACGGCTGGCAGAGTCCCTGTCAGAAGTAGCTTCAACTCCCACCTCCAGCAGAACTTCAACCACGTCCCGAGGGAGGTGGGGGACATGGAGTCCGAATGGGCCATGCCTCTATTGTTGAGGCGGCTGACTGGAGCTGTGGCCGCAAGGTGGTCGGTGCCTGTCGTGGCGGCAATCCCTGAACCCATTGGTGGACACCGGCGGTGAGGGATGCCGTCAAGCTGAAGAAGGAGTCCTATAGGACCTTTTTGTCCTGTGGGTCTCTAAGGGCAGCTGATAGTTACTGGCAGGCCAAGCGGAATGCGGCTTCGGTTGTTGCTTTGTAAAAACTCGGGCATGGGAAGAGTTTGGAGAGGTCATGGAGAATGACTTTCGGATGGCTTCGAGGAGATTCTGGTCCACCGTCCGGCGTCTCAGGGGGAAGCAGTGCAGTGTCAACACCGTATATGGTGGGGATGGTGCACTGCTGACCTCGACTCGGGACGTTGTGGGTCGGTGGGGGAGTACTTCGAAGACCTCCTCAATCCCACTAACATGCCTTCCACGAGGAAGCAGAGCCTGGGGACTCTGAGGTAGGCTCTCCCATCTCTGGGACTGAAGTCACCGAGGTGGTCAAAAAACTCCTTGGTGGCAGGGCCCCGGGGTGGATGAGATACACCCGGAGTTCCTGAAGGCTCTGGATGTTGTAGGACTGTCTTGGTTGACACGCCTCTGCAACATCGCATGGACATCGGGACAGTGCCTCTGGATTGGCAGACGGGGTGGTGGTCCCCCTCTTTAAAAAGGGGGACCGGAGGTGTGTTCCAACTATAGAGGGATCACACTCCTCAGCCTCCCTGGAAAAGTCTATTCGGGGGTTCTGGAGAGGAGGGTCCGTCGGATAGTCGAACCTCGGATTCAGGAGGAACAGTGTGGTTTTCGTCCTGGTCGCGAACAGTGGACCAGCTCTACACCCTTAGTAGAATCCTGGAGGTGCATGGGAGTTTGCTTAACCAATCTACATGTGTTTTGTGGACTTGGAAAAGGCGTTGACCGTGTCACTCAGGAAATCCTGTGGGGGGTGCTCCGGTAGTATGGGGTACTGGACCCCCTGACAAGGGCTGTTCGGTCCCTGTACAACCGGTGTCAGAGCTTGGTCCGCATTGCCATAAGTAAGTCGAGCCCGTTTCCAGTGAGAGTTGGACTCCGGCAGGGCTGCCCTTTGTCACCGATTCTGTTCATAACTTTTATGGACAGAATTTCTAGGCGCAGCCAGGGTGTTGAAGGGGTCCGGTTTGGTGGACTCAGGATTGGGTCACTGCTTTTTGCAGATGATGTTGTCCTGTTTGCTTCATCAGGCCGTGATCTTCAGCTCTCTGGATCGGTTCGCAGCTGAGTGTGAAGCGGCTGGGATGAGAATCAGCACCTCCAAATCCGAGACAATGGTCCGCAGCCGGAAAAGGGTAGAGTGCCCTCTCAGGGTTGGGGGTCAGATCCTGCCCCAAGTGGAGGAGTTCAAGTATCTCGGGGTCTTGTTCACGAGTGAGGGAAGAATGGACTGTGAGATTGACAGGCGGATCGGTGCGGCATCTGCAGTGATGCAGGCTCTGGATCAGTCTGTCGTGGTGAAAAAGGAGCTGAGCCGTAAGGCAAAGCTCTCTGTTTACCAGTCGATCTACGTTCCTACCCTCACCTATGGTCATGAGCTATGAGTAGTGACTGAAAGAACGAGATCGCGAATACAAGCAGCTGAAATGAGTTTCCTCCGCAGGGTTTCTGGGCTTTCCCTTAAAGATAGGGTGAGAAGCTCAGTCATCCGGAAGGGGCTCAGAGTAGAGCCGCTGCTCCTCCGCATCGAGAGGAGTCAGATGAGGTGGCTCGGGCATCTGATCAGGATGCCTCCTGGACACCTCCCTGGTGAGGTGTTCCGGGCACATCCAACCGGGAGGAGGCCCCGGGGAAGACCCAGGACACGCTGGAGGGACTATGTCTCCCAGCTGGCCTGGGAACGCCTTGGGATTCTCCCGGAAGAGCTGGAAGAAGTGGCGGGGAGAGGGAAGTCTGGGCCTCTCTGCTTAAGCTGCTACCCCCGCGACCCGACCCCGGATAAGCGGAAGAGGATGGATGGATGGATGGAATAAGCATCTTTGTAAACATTTTCCTAAAGCATTGAAGGCTGCTATTACTAAGCCCCTTTTGAAGAAGAGCATCCTGGATGTTACAGCGCTTAATAACTACAAACCCATTTCAAATCTTCCTTTTATAGGTAAGATTGTTGAAAAAGCTGTCTTCTTACAGCTCAACAAATTTTTTAAATCTAATGTCTGCCTTGATGATTTATAGTCTGCCTTCCACCAACATTATAGCACTGAGACAGCGCTTATCAAAGTTTTACATTATATTTTTTTTATACACAGACTCAGGAAAAAGTCCTGTTATTGCTAGACCTCAGTGCTGCCTTTGATACTTTTGATAATGGAATACTTTTAGAAAGGCTTAAACTGGGTAGGATTATCTGGAGTAGCTCTCAGCTAGTTGCATATTTAAGAGGCAGTGGTTACTTTGTTGAAATTGGTAGATATCAGTAGGCAGACATAACATGTGGAATACCACAAGAATCTATTTCGGATCCTCTTTTATCTAATCTTTACATGCTCCTGTGTGGTAGATTGTTACAAGACAGAAAGCTTAACAACCACAGCTATGCTGACAACACCGAGATTTATTTGCCTATTTCTTTGATTTCATTTCTGTTAATGAACTGTGTGATTTCCTGCAGCTAATTAACATCTGTGTGCAACACAATTTCCTTCAATTAAACAAAGATAAAAAAAAACCTGAAATTATACTATTTGGCAATAAACAGGATATACTTAAAATTGCTTCTTATTTAGAGTCGAAGGCACTAAAGGCTGAAAACCAAGTCAAAAATCTTGGGGTACTTCTGGATGCACATCTTAGTTTCAGTAAGCATATTAAAGCAGTAACTAAATCTTCATTTTATAATCTGAAAAACATTTCTAAAATCAGAGGTTTGATGTCAAAAACAGACTTGGAGAAACTTATCCATGCCTTTATTTTCAGCTGAGCTGCAGCACTCTTTTCTCATGTCTTCCCAAAAACACTCTTAAAGAATTGCAGTTTGTTCAGAATGCAACTGCCAGAATCCTAACTAAAATTAAGAACCGAGAATGCATTACTGCTGTATTAAGATCACTACACTGGCGTACAGGATTGATTATAAGATACAGGTTTTAGGATATACTAAGTCAATAAATAGCTTAGGACTAGTATACACCACAGAGATGCTGTTTATAGACAAAATAGACCTCTTAGATCTTTAGGGACTGGGGAGCTGGTTATACCCAAACTGAGAACAAAACAGAGTAAAATGGCTTTCAGCTATTATGCAACATAAAAATGGAACACTCTACCAAAACACAAGAGATGCCCCAACAGTAGAAACATTTAAATCAAAATGCAAAACTTTTTTTTTATTTTCCTGTACATTTGATTGATTGTTACTGAATTGTAACACTGATGTGTCATTGTTTTGTTTTCTTAATTTTATGTATTATTTTAACTTTCTGTCATTTTACTGTCTTTATGACTATCATTTGGTTGTATTTTTATTGTATATTATTCCTACTATGTAAAGCACCTTGAATTGTCTAATGATAAGAAATTTGCTATATAAATAAACTTGCATTGCTTTAAAAAGATGTGTAATTAAACTTGAATTACAATTAAAAATATATAATATGTCTTAATGCCTCAAGCCACTGGCCTGAAGAAAGGCTTGCCATTCAAAGGACAAGAAATGAAGGGTTACACAAAAATGTCATTACTAAAAAAGTCTAAACCAGCAAAACAACAAAACCAAGGTGCTCTACAAAAGTCACAAAAGGCAGGAATCAATATAGCAAAGTAAGGACAGAGCAACTGTAAACCTTTTAGAAATATCTAAATACTAGGGTAACCAGAGTACTACACTACCATCTTTTATATATCTTCAGCCATGACATCACAAGTCTCAACATCTTTGTTACATAATTCAAAATAGATGCTCAAGCCATAACCAAGATGGTCACTAAAAGAAAATGGCTCCATCATAATGACATCAAAAACAGCAGAGCATAAAGGTACAAAATAACAAATTAATTAGCATACAGTAATTCACAGTATGGATACACAGAGTAGAAAATAAATGTATGGATGGTTTAATTGATTATTTTAGTGTACAAAATACACTTGAAAAAGCAAACATACATCATTATAAAGCTGACAATTTTCCAGGTGTGCCGATTGCCATGATGCTGAAATCAGGAGCCAAACGTCTTCAGCTTTTGCTCATTTGTACTACGATATTTGTAAACACAAAATTTAAAAAGCCATTAAAACACAAAGTAGGCCTACTTATTCCTAAAAGACAAAGCCGAACAAAACAGAAAAAAACAGTTTCTTTTAATAACAATAATGTTTATTCAAAAAATAAACAAGAAGTGAATTCAAAAATCATAAAGGAAAAGAATGCATGTTTCCTTCAAGAGACAACCCAAAAAATAAATTAAATCTAAATCTGCAATTCAAAAATCAAATCTACAGACAACAGTAAAAATCCATGAACCAAATAATTAAAACAAGAACTTACATTAAACTTAAGGGATAAAATGAATCCTAGAAAGGTGAATTGACCAACAACAGCAGGAGGCATCTCAAGCATTATATAGGCAGAGTATGGTCCCCACAGCTTGAGTGTAATGAGCTGCACTCCTTTTAGCTCAAAATATAAAAGACCAAAAACAGAAACCAAGGACGGTTCCTTGTCTGATCCATAATATTTTAAATTTCAAGCTGAATGGAATTGAGTGTGTACACTTTTGTATTACTGTTGTCTGTTATCCAAAAATATAATTTATCTTTCTAAACAGCAACTGTCACCCTCCTGTTGCTCATTACAGCTTAACCTACGTATGTGCATTCATTTGTGCTAGTGATGCTGTTTCTACCTTGCAGATGAGAGAAAACTGCTAAAGTGAAATACTGCAAAAAAAATATGATATACACCGTATATAAAGTTGCATACTGTTTTTGTATTCAGCTAGGGTTGTTTGTTTCCAACATGCTACTCTGACACCTTTAGTAATGAGCATCAAGATAGAAGACACAGATATACCATATAGTGTTAGTATTTCAGCTGTCTTGTATGGGTATATTTATGGTTTAGACAAGCAGGCTTCTGACACTCTTGCCATTTTCTAACATCTCATTAAGCATGTTGTCTCCTCTGGCTCCTTCCATCCTCCTTAGAGTCCCTCTGCATGCATGCTCTTGTTGTTACCTCCTTCCTCTGAAACCTGGACCATCTTGTATATATATACTTCTTTCTGTAATGGTTCCTGCCACTCCGGGTAGGAAACACACTATTTCATAGTACACCAACAGTTAGAAATTGGTAGTGGTAGCTTGATAGGGCAGGAGCACTTTGCTGCCCAAGAACTGGGTCAAATCACTATAATGGCAGGAATCACACCAGAGAAGTGTAGTTGGGTCATAATTGCATGCCTCCTCTTAAATTTAATAAATAAATGAATAAAAACTTGATACCATGCAACATATACAGTATATACAATATATATATTATGTTTATATATATATATAAAATCCAATGTGTGTCTGTCTGTCCACTTTTCATGAGAGAACTGCTTAACAGATTTAGATTGGGGTTTTTCCTAGAATTTGCTTGAACATTCCGGTTGATTTTGCGACTTCTCTCATTGCACTAAGTATCATAGTTCGGCTGTGGCACCTCATTTACGGGCCAGCCTCTTTTTGAGTCGCTCTACATCTCGCCATGTGTTGGAGGATATCTTGCCCCTGCTTAGCTAGCGATACCTATTTGTTCAGCAAACATTATCATGTAGAGATTGTTAAAGAATAACATTTGACAGTTTTGAAAGAGAGATCACAGCTACGTGTGTTTTAGAGGGTACCTGCTCATTGGCAGAGATATCATGGCCACGTGCTCTTCTCCCCAGGCGGGGGACGCTCTCCCATCAGAGCTGAACAAGATCAGATACAGTGACAATGTTTTCACGATACCTTGCCAATATTTTACATTTTTGTCAAAGGGATCACAGCTACATTTTCACCCCAGATAGCAAAACCAAAAATATTGTATATCAAGAGGCCCTCGGATACGAAATCTATCAATATAAATTCTAAATCCAAATTATTACCTTTTTTATTGATTTTTAAAGTTTGTCCTGTTTCACTACAACACGGGCAGAGCCGTGAGGGACAGCTAGTATAAAACATATACAATTTTTATCATGTAAGCTATTGACTGTCAGAAACTTGTCTTCTGATTGTGTTGTAGCCTAGGTCTGCCAGATCTGTTACTGTCAGTGTTCTCCCAGGTTACATGATTCTTTCGATGGTGTAGGAAACTGTACTCACTGACTTTTTTGCAATTTCTCTTTATGAAAGGCCTATACTTTTAAAGGTTACAAAAAGTCTGTCTGTTTTCTTTTGTTAATTGCATTTTTTTATATTGTAGGATTTTTGATCATTAATACTCAATAAGACAAACTCCCAGAAGGATGCCATATAATGTGGGACTTGAAAAACAAGATTTAACTTGGTTAACTAATTATCAGTTTTGCTTTTGGCAATATTGGTAATTAAACAAATAATTTGTCAGGACTCCTACTTTATTTACTTTACCTTTCTCTGTTGTAGGAGGCGGGTCTCCTGCCTTCAGACTTATATCAAGGTAACTGAGACACATTTGTTTCAAGTGACCGAATAATGCAATTTATTGAAAGACACAATATTAAACAAATATGACAACTGCATATATATTTTGACATGTTAAGTCTGGATGCAGTAGGACTTAACAGACAAACATATATCATAGTAGAGGTTGGCTGTTTACTGGTATTTAGAGTTAAAGTTCAATTTTATCTTGGCACAGATGAACAATTTTTCAATACCAGCTCTTTATGGATGATGTCTGATGTTGTGTGGAGATGTTGCTTTGTTGTTGCTGTGGGTTCCAGTGGAAGATTCTTCATGCATTGAAGAGCACCCTTTCTCTTTGCTTCATGATCCTTGTTGGTGCTATGCTGCTGCTTCCTCAGCTTGTCTTCTGCTGTCATTTGTCACTTCTTATTGAAAAGACATTACTCATTCTCTCCAAGAGTTTAGATGCTGAAGTTCCCTTCTTGAAGTTGTGTAAATAACGTGTTAATATTCAAAAGACTGCCATGTGACACTGGGTTTAAATTCACATGGCTGTATCAGGTTTATCTTGATATTTTTGGTTATCTTTTCTTTATATTAACCCATTTCTTTCAGTGCAAGTATGCAGGAGCCAAAACCTAAATAATAATGTTTGTTATAGAGCCCTAAAGCTGACAACACCAGAAGTAAAAAGGTAATATTATTTTTCTTTTGTTGTCTTTACTGAACAATCTTAATACATACAGCATATGTAAAATAATTTCATATTGTACTTCTAGATCATACTATAATAATTTCATGCTGAACATCCAATACACAAAAAATAATGGTTGTTTTGGCTATAATGTGAACTCTTTCTGTTAAAATCCATGTAATGAGAAATGTTTTTTTTGCATTTTCATCCTGTTAAAATGTGTCACTTGTGACCATCTGACATAATCAGCAATCATGGACTCACTTTTTCCCAAATTTAGGAATATCATAATAATACTAACATTACACTCAAATTTTGAATGAGATTAAAATCAGAGAGATAAAAGTGGGAATTAATTTGTGTCTACGATTAAAATACAACAAACCCTGCTCTGTAAAGTGCCTCTTCTCCCCTTCTGGGCCACTGCCCACCAAAAAGGTATTTGCACGTTCCTGCTGCTGTAGGTATTTCTCTTACTAGTTAGAATCATGTTTGGAAATATCCTGATTTGGTGAATTGTTTGTAATGATTGACACTCATTGTGTTTGTTTTAATTTCTTATTGATATATTTCATTGGAGCTGTTAGCCAAGAGCAGTGTCTCATACTTGCTTCATTATTTTACTTGAGAATTTTTTTAACAAATTTCTGGCCTTACTTGATTATAAAATTCTCTGTCTACTTTAATTTGTATTTCACTATAATTTAAACCACACATGGCTATTTTTAGTCATATCCTTATCTAAAGCTGCTAGACACATTCGTTACTGCAATATTAAACCAGAAAACAAAAGTGCAACGCAGAAACACACAAAACTTTACTTGGTCATCTAAAATCTGTCTGTCCCGTTAGTGTGATCCCTACTGAACGAGCCAACAATTACCGGTAACTGATGCACCCTCTCGTGCAGCATGCGATCACCTTAAGATGCAGTTACTTTAGTGATTATAGTACGACACATAAAGTTTTGTTGTTTCTGAATTAAGATGGAAGGATCCACAAGTGATTCTGCCACAACCCTACCTTCTTTAAACTCAGTTGCAGATGACAAAACAAACATTTCTTGGAAAAAAAAAGACCATATTTAAAAGACATATTTAGCTTTTAATGAAATGTGTTTTATCAAATGAAATACTGTTTTATGAAGACTTCATCAAAAACATATACAGTAGAAGGCTATCGCTGTCTTTCTTGCCTGAACAAAGACTAGGAATGCGTCCAAAATCGCTTCCCATCGCACAAAGGAGAATGTCAGAATAGCATGGTAGATTGCGATCTCAGACGCAGCCAGCTACATAATGGAGTTAAACAGGTAGCTGGATGATCTGGCCTGCATTATGTTACAAAAATATATCTCACATAAAAAAAACTTTTTTTTTTCCTGGAAAATGTTATTAAGGCCATGCTTACGGCAAACATGTAGGAATACGATAATTTAATCCATCCTTCCTTAAGCAGCTTTCTGTATTATTGGCTTTTCTTGAAACAGAAAATACACGTTATTCTGGGTGGGCGTTAGGGGGCTGACGACTAGGAGGAAAGAACAAACTGCTTTGTTTTCAGTTATATTACAAAAGTAGACTGCTGCTTTTTTTTATATACTGTACAATGTTTGACAAAATGAAACCAGTCTGGATTATTTTTAGTGTGTAAAAACTTTTTGACTATATACAAAATAAGAAAAGCTCTTATATCTACTTGAAATTGTAATGCTTAATTAAACGTATATTGGTAAAACTTATACTTAAGTAGTTTTCTCATGGGCAAATTTTTCTAGAAGGGGTATCTCTACGTTTACTCTGGTACGGCTGTTGGGCACTTTATACAACACTGGCCAATGTGGCTTGCAAAACCACATCTGGTCATTCATAACTGACAGAATGACTCTTGGATAAAGAGTCTGATTTATTAAACTGTTGAGAATTCAGCTGTACCGAGACCTGCCTGTTTGAAGGCTACTCTCTTGATCTGACCCTAAACGTACACCATTTTAATCTGTTCTTCTGTCACTACAACATCTGCAGCTTTTTTTTTCGAACTAACGTGGCAATTTCGGCTGCCATTTTTTTTGATTGAAAACTCCCGTTCTTTTCTGGATTTGCATATTACAAATACTCACACACAAACAATATTAATTGGATTCAAAATATTTTGACTAACTAGATATGAAATACACTAGTGTCCGATTTTGTTTCATTTGTTTTGTTTCTTTCGTTTTCAAAGAAAGTAATGATCCATATCTTCCATCACCTAGGCCAACTTGAGAGTCTGCAGTTAGAAGCTTTGTACAACTACTGAAGTACTACGGTGTTGTACCGTGTTAGCCATTATGAATGTAGAGAAAAGCCAAGCAAAATAACACCTTTTATTGGCTAACTAAAAGGATTTTTAGTTATCCTTTTAGTTAGCCAATAAAAGGTGTCATTTTGCTTGGCTTTACTCTACAACTACTAAGAAATGCGTTTATTAATGTTAACTTGTTTTTTTCAATTTTGCAGATTAAAAGCAAAAAGTCAAGTTGCTTGTCCATAATCTGTTTTTCTGCCCAGACTGAAAAAGATAAATTACGTGTTTCTTTCTGGCTCTGATGTTGAAAATTAAACTGCTTGAAGACCTTTCCTCCTGCTTCTCAAGTGTAACAATGGACTTACCTAAAAGATGTAAAAACAGAACCTAACAGACAAGAGTAACTGAATTATTTAGAAAGTTGCATAGAGAAAGTACCAAACTTTTTGAAAAGCTAGATTCTTTGATAAAGGTGAGTTTGTGCGGTTGCCATATTTTAAGTGGCTAACACATTGCTTTATTTTCTAACATGAGTGATATGTTTTGCCTGTTACTTGGGACTTACCAATATAAAAAATGTATGAGGTACACTGGAGATGACGTGGATCTGTGTGATACACTAGAATTAAGTCTGAGGTGGATTAAGTAGTCCATGAAAATGTGAATTTTCAGTTTGACTTAATGTGACTTTTACTTCAATGTAACTAAACACCCTTCACGAGGCTAGGAGTTACATATAATTAGATCATTCTAGATGCTGTTCAATGTAATGCCAAGTTAAAAAACATACTTGAAATAATGTGGCATAATCTGACCCTATAATTGTTTTACTGTAATTCTGATAAAATACAACTGCAAAATTATTATCTAAAACCCATTTTAGTCTCATGCATTAAACTCTAAAAATACTGCGAAAACATTAATTGTTAAGAAAATTTTTATTTCTTAATTTCTATAATTTGACGAACGATCACTTTTTTGTTTGGGATTAGAGATACGTGGCCACATTTCATTGTCCTGTTGTGTACACTACTCAGCGAATGGCAAGATCTTTTCCTATGCTTTAACCAATTGTTTAAAGCGAATCTGCAAGCGTTCACAATAGAGTTGGATCTCATTTGCACTAACAAAATGGGCAAATCTGACCTGGAACAAGTTAAATTCTATTTAATACTTGTCTTTAGACTCGGTCTTGGACTCGACAAAAGCGCACCTAACTACAAGTCTACATGTGACTCCCTCTTCGTAATGAGAGCGGTAAAATGGAATACTGTAGTAACTTACCAATAATTAAAGGCGTAAATCAAATGGCACAATACATTTGACCCTTGTGGCCTTCCGTAAACGTGTGACTAGACAAGATGGCGTAGTTAAAGAGCAGCTCCTCGACGTAATTTCCTGCCTGTATCTTTCCTTAACTCTGATTTGAATCACACTCTCAGTGGGCGGGACTAAGAGGTGTTCGATACCCGGATGCGTAGTACACGCCATTAGCCAGTGAAAGCCGAATGGTAGTGTCGTAGGAAATAGCTTTTCGGTAGTAGAAGTCGGTTTATAAGACAAATTTAACTTGGAAGATAGTACACACAAAGATGAAATTACTACCTAAGATTCTTCTTATCGCTTTGCTAGCATTTCCAGCAACTCTTCTTTTGAACAGTAGAGGTAAGGCTTGTTGTCATCTATTAGGGCTTGAAAGTATGAAATTGCCATGTGTCGAGTTTCTGATGTAGGAATCTTGCACAGATACGAATAATTTGCTTTTTCTGCTAGTTGTGGGGTGGTACAGTACAGTGCAGCTGTTAACGTAAATATAGTCGAGATTATAAGAGGAATATGCCTCTGTGTTTTTCTATTGCTGAATGAAAATGCAAGACACAGACAGTTCCTCCAAAAAATTAAATAAATAAATGCATAGTAATAATTTGATTAGAATGGCCATTTGGTACTTGTAAAACAAATGCACTTATATTAGTTATAATGCGAGTTTAAAAGAGTAAGTCCACGGGACTTAAAGGCAGCACGGCCACAACTGTCTTTTCATGATGACGTGTCCTTAATTATGCTGTAGCCGAAATCTGGGAACTTGGGAAGACCTACCTATTGTATCATTCGTATTCCAGACCTCGGTATAGATATGCGTTTTTAATGTTTGTATTTTATGATATGATGTTTTCGCATAAAGATTTTGTTAACAAAGCACATGTACAATTTGGCGAAGCCGTTCAGAACAAATTGCTTTTCTCACTCCCTTCCTACGTTCCGTTTTTCAATTCATCTTTGAATGAAACTTTCATATACTTCATTTACATAGCAAGTCATATGTCCGTAGCTGTTTGTTTTTATATTCTGTAATTTATTTTAAAAATCTTAGGAAATAAGCAATGCAATTACAGTAATAGAGAGTGAACATAATATAGGCGAATTGATAGGGGCTTAATGGAGAATACTGCAGGAAACGTAGAATAGAGGATATAACTGAAAACTTTACAAACTAATGGTTTTCGCAGTTTAATTTGAAATAGTCTTAATAGGCAGTTCGCACTTAGTTTTCGAATATAAAAACATGTAATTGATAACGTTAGATTTATAATTGTGAAAGTTTGCCAATATAAGAATAATTAGGTAATATTCTTTCACTTTTATATATTTTAAACTTGTAATAACCCATTGTGATATCCTTAGAGAGAAAGAGAATTCTTAAGTAACCTTTCTTTTAACAAACCTGGAAAAAAACTTTTCCAAATACTTGTAGAAACGGGTGCAAAATAAGGTTAAAGCGGTTTTATTTATATATATATATATATATATATATATATATATATATATATATATATATATATATAATTTAATTGATCATGTAGCTTTTGTTATATATAAGTGTTATGGTCTATACCTCCTTCCAGGCAATATTGGATTTAATATAAGATTAACAAGTTGTATTGCATGGTAATAGCATGATATCAGTTTGAAGGATAACATTTCTAACAATACAGATTTTAATTTTGGTAACTGGAAAATTTTATGTAGATAAAGTCTATGCAGCTGAAAATACTGTCCGATTTGAGTAAATGTGTAGCAAAATATTTTGATTGAACAGTTACTAAAAACTACTGATTTTGAAGTAAAATATCATGATTATTCCATACAACATACTGTACCTATGAGGGGAAAAGTTGTTTGCATATTATGTGCCAAGTTAAAAATCTGTTTATGAAAATTTGGTAGTGTGCTGAGTATTTTACTAATATTTAGTTGTACCTCTATAAGAAGGATGAACTACTCATTTTAACAAACATAAATTTGAAGTAAAATTTCGGATACTTTTGGAATTAGAAAATTTCCCATCATGTTAATTTTAGACATAGAATTCAGAAAACGAAAAATCAAGAAAATTCAAACCATCAGTGTCAGTGGAATTCATAACTACCGAGTCTTAAATGTAATGGATCTTGTTTTTTCATATAAATCTAAAAGTCATTTTGGTTGGTTTTGCCTAACCTTTTTTCTTGTTGATTAATAAGCTTAAGTTTAGGATACATCTAATATTTATATTTTTTTAAAATAATTCCCAAATAAGAAACCTGATTTTTGACTTGGATGTTGTATATTTGTGTTCATTATTCATTACATTAACTGCCATTTGCTCACATGTATATGTAATTGTGGTTAACTTTGAATCAGTTATATGTTGATGATTCAGCAAAATAACCCATTTTGAAAATAAAATGGCTTTATACTTTTTTGTAGTTTGTGGAAAGCATTAGTAAAATTTTCAGTTTGCAGTCCCTAATTTTTCCTCAAGTAAATACGAATTGATTTTCAATTATTAATGATGCTGTGACTGAAGTGTCTGTCTGTCCATTTGCAAGGCTACTTAACATAGTTCAGGTACTTATCTTTGCAGCATCATGCTCAAGGCAGAAACCAATTTTGCCAAGGAAAATTGCTTTTAGCATATGGTGGTAAAACAACTAAAGACTGACCCACAGCCTTGTTCATTAGAGAACGTAGTTATCCTTGCACCTACAGCAGGCAAATTTAGAAATGCAGATTAATATTACCGTTCTTCATACAGCATACTCTCTTTGCATTTGAGCCAGTAGGAGAGCAGGGGTTAGGGAGGTCAAGACCTAGTTTTTTCCATGGCCACTTGATCTGTCATATAAGCACTTGTGTATGTATTATGAATAGAAAAAAACAAGCATTTATAATGATTGAATTAGGTTAAGTGGGTTGGAAAGTATAAGTAACTTAAAAGGTCCCTTCACCCTTTAATAAACATTACTAAACAATATAACAGGCCACAATGAAGGTAATGACAGATGCATCTAATTTAACTATCCATCTGATTCTTAACCCGCTTATCCAGGGCAGGGTAGTGGGGCACATGAAACCAATCCCAAGGCATAAACGACACCAGGACAAGGCAAACACAAACCTACACACTAGGGCCTGTTTAGAATTGCCAGTCCACCTAACTTTCATGTGTTTGGACTGTGGGAGGAAACTAAACCACCTAGTGGAAATCCATGTTGAAATCAGGAAAACATGCAAACTCCACATGGGGAACACATGAGTAGCAAACCTTGGTCTCCTTGCTGCAAAGCAACAGTGCTGTCAATGTCCCACCATGCTACCAATCAACCGTAACCCTTAAACAAAAAACTGCTTGTTTATATTGTGTATCCTTGATAAGACTTTTTTTTTTTTTTATTTGTAATGTGAGATATGAATGAAAATGACAATGGTAAAGTGGTTAGTGCGGCACCTTTGTAGATTCATTTTCATGTGCTTAGAGTTGCAACAATTTGACATTATCAGTAATAAGTGATTATTAAAAACATTCCCAACAGTCACTTTCATCGATTTTGTTGGTGGCATCATGAGTATGCTGTGCTGCGCAATTGCGTTACTGCTTCATTCTGTTACGAACACGTGAAAAAAGGCAGCTTTGTAAGCAAGTGGTAGAAAAGGCAGTATGACCTAAGACTTAGTTTGGGGGCGCTTTACCCTGAAAGCAGGAAAACAAAAGGTGTGTTGCAAAATGTGTAGGTCTGACATCCTATGGTACGAGAGCACAAGGAAGATGCACAAACATTTAAATAGGAAACATCATTACAGGCTCTGTGGAAGAAGACAACTCGCTGTTACCACTAAGTTGAATCACTGTTACCACTAAGTTGAATGTCAACTTCAGCGTTATGGGCTACAAATACATAGGCATAATGACATGACTTTTGGATTGAATTGAGGAATAATTTGAGTCATAGTCCAGCCCCCACTAGCATATACAACAGAGTTTTTTGATAGGCGACTAAAAAAAAGTATGTATCATTAGCCACTACCTAGAACACATTCATACTCTTGTCCTTTTTTGACTCGGTCAGTCTGCTAAATTATAGTGCTGCATTACATACTGGCAAGCACTTGTAACATTAGCATGTGTGTGTTTGCAAAAATAGTGATGCAGAGAAACTTAAGTCCATGCCTGAACAGAAAACTTTTCCCCACATCTTTTGTGCAAAGGAAATCACAATCTCAGCGAGAGTGAACCTCACAGCATGTCAACTGCGACTGACAGCTTTATCGTTTTTTCTGAGTAAAAAGATAGGAGCGATGTGGAATAATAAAAGTTCTAGACTAGTTGGCTATTGGACTGCAAATGGCTTTTATGCAACCTGCAGGAAGGCGCGATAATCTGCAAGTACTGCTACAGCAAGCCTAGTTTACCCGGTAAAACAGATTTTGTGGGCGGATTACAGTTTTAAAACGTGAAAATCAAATGCCACTCTCCTGAGAGCAAATGACATGCAGCAGGCTGTGACAGTGTGTTGGCTGCAAACAAATGTGCCAAATAATTTGCAGTGGTAAAAAGTTTCCAAACACAATAAAAACGAAAGATGATGCAAAAAGATACAAACTTTCAGTTAAAATAAACTCTACGTATTACAGTGATCCCTCCTCGATCGTGGGGGTTGCGTTCCAGGATCCCCTGCGAAAGGTGAAAATCTGCAAATTCATATGGTTATTTTTATATATTTTAAGCCCTTAAAAACTCTCCCATACTCTTCTAAACATTTCCCGCACAGTTATACAGCATGAACTCTTTGTATTTTCTTAGATATTAGGTAAGATTAGTTGAAATTATGTATGTAAACACACTGTTTATATACAGTAAAACCTAAACATTATTTTAAAGATATCGAGCGTCTCCGATATCTTATCACATCTCACATATGTTACAGCCATTCTAAAGTAGCCTCTTCAGGCGACTCTGTAGTACCACCGTTGTTCCGGCACAAAAGTTGACTCTTTACACAGCGAAACACGTTGATATGTAAGCATATCTAAATATATAACGTGGATTTTTCGCTGCTTCGTGGGTTCTGCGGAAAATGGGTCATTTTACTTCCTGTACATGCTTCCTCAGTTTGTTTGCCCAGTTGATTTCATACAAGGGACGCTATTGGCGGATGGCTGAGAAGCTAACCAATCAGAGCACGCAGTTAAGTTCCTGTGTGCTGATTGGCTCAGCGATGGAGCACAGAATTCGATTCCACTGTGTTAACCAGGAAGTCTCATCTCGCTCATTCAGCATCAACGTGTTTTGCTGTGTAAAGAGTCCACTTTTGTGCTCTTTTATGTTTATCGCTGTGCATAGTCAAGCCCTTCATTATGGCTCCAAAACGATCTGCTCCTGCTTCAGGGGCTGTGCCCAAGCACCAATGGAAGATGCTAATGATTGCCGAAAAGGTATACGTTTTGGATATGTTGAAGGAAGGGAAAAGCTACACCGCTGTAGGGCACCATTACGGCATCAATGAGGCTACGATTCTTTTTATTTAAAATGTAGGAAAGGGATACAAGATCTATGGCAGCAATGTCCTTTTAACCAGGGTGCAAAACGAGTTGTAAGTGGATGTAATGAGGCAGTAGTCTGGATGGAATCTGCTTTAGTGATTTGGATTGAAGAAGAACGGCGGCGGAGCTACACAGTCGCCTGAAGAGGCTCCTTTAGAAGAGCTGTAATGCTCTCCTTTGTTATGCAGTAAAACTAAACTCATCGTTATCGGACAAGTCATCGTGTAATTGTTGGTTAGTAACCATAATTTTCCTACTTACAGTACTTAGTACATGTACGTACATTTAATGTCACTGTACACACATTTACTGTATACAATTTTTCTTGCATTGTACGTATTTATTGCTGGTTACCTGTCTATTGTAATGGCTGTAATATGTGATATCGGAGACACTCGATATCTTTAAAATAATATTTAGGTTTTACTGTATATAAACTGTGTTTACATACATAATTTCAATGAATCTTACCTAATATCTAAGAGAATATAAAGGGTTTATGCTGTATAACTGTGCAGGGAATATTTATAAAGTGTGGGAGAGATTATAAAGGCTTAAAATATATAAAAATAACCATACAAACGTATGGTTTCTATTTCGCGGATTTTCACCTATTGCGGGGGGGACTGGAACGCAACCCCCACGATCGAGGATGGATTACTGTACATACGAAAATTGCAAGTTTAGTTAATTTATTGATAACAGTTGTGTTTTTAAGGAAATCTTGTGTGTTTGGGTTCATTGCACAACCAGATGTGCTACTGTTTAATTTCTTTTTATTACTATTTATTTGCAATGGATTGTTACGTAAATGTTGCATAGAAATCTATATTTAAAATATCTACACGTAGTTCATTAAAAAATACATTTCTGAATTTTATGCAAATATGTTTATTTGGTGAAAAGTTCCATTTTATGCATTTTTTTCCATCGTGGGTGCCTCCAGCCATGGTTTAAGCCTGCATTAGACTGGCAGCCAACCTAGGGTGCATCTTGACTGCCTTCTCGTATGTTTCATATCCTAGTGGCCCTGCATTGGAATAAGCAGGTTTGCATATGCTATGCTGGATTTGAATTTGCTACAAAACCATTTAATATTTACACTTGCTGGCCACTTTATATTATTTAACATTGATCTAGTACCAAATAAATTCCCCTTTGCCTCTATAACAACCTCAATTTTTCAAAGCTTGAATTAAGATGCTTGAAATATTACTTATTTTGTTCAATGCTGACTCCACAGCATCACACAGATGTGGCAAACTGCAATTGCATCTTGAGAATTGGTGTTTGTGCGCATTGAAAAATGGTAGACTTAACAGGAATGCTTAGATATGCTGTGGCATTCAAATAGTGCTTATTGGGTATAAAATGTCCAAAGTGTGGCAGGAACAGATTTCCCACATCATTGCACTATTTCCACCAGCCTATACCATATATACGGGAATTGGTTTATCCATTGATCTATGAGGTTTACATCACATTCTAACCCTGATATGTCTGAGTTTTGGAGTAGAAGTCAAGATAATGTTACACTGGAAACATTTTTCCAATCCAGTAATCTAGTTCTGCTCGTCACCTGTCCAGAATAGTCTCATATTCCTGTTCCTAGTTATCAGACTTAGAACCTGGCATGTTTTTTTTTTCCTGTGCCGTAGCCTGTCTGCTTCAAGGTTTGACTTGTTGCTCATTTAGTAATGTCTTTTTGCAACTGCATGCGACTGTTGCAAAGGGCTGTTTGAGCATTTTCTTTCTCTGACTTCTCAGTAATAAAGTATTTTTGCAAATAGATCTGCACACACTAGGCATTTGTATTTGTTGTACCATTCTCTCTCTCTATAAAGAAAATTGTGCTGTGATATTTCCAGAGGGGCAACTTTTCAAGAAGCTGGAGCCACCACATCTGTTGTCAACAATTGTACCATGATCAGAGTTGCTTAGTTCCTGCACTGGACAGTTTTGTTTTTTCCAAAGATTTTTCCAAGTATGTTTGCTTGCCAAGGTCTTTTTTGGTGCTGAAAAATGTTTTAAGGTTTTGGCTCCCATCTGTTTTGTTTCAACAGCCATAGCCTTTATATTATTCTGTCGTTTACTGCCTAATGTATAAGTAGCATAATACGTAAATTCTTCATTAACCATTTCTTTGTGTACTATCCTGTAGACACTGATTTGAATGTTATGCTCTTTCCTAGTGAAGTCAATGTGTAAATAGGTGAGATGCAATTGAGAGATCACATTTGGAATACTGTGTGCAGTTTTGGTGTCTTAATTACAAACCGGCCATAGGTTCTGTAGTAGAAGGTCCTGTGGAGAGCTTATGGATGTTTTATGCCAGCATGTACTGCAAGTACTGCACTTCTCTTAAACTAGTAGCGGAAAATGAAACATTGCAGAAGTTCTTAAAATTATGAAGAAAGTATATAACCCAGAAAATGTCATTTGCTTACTTACCTGTTTAATTATAGGGCCACTGGTTGCTGCTCAAGATGCAACTGAAGATGAGGAGGCAGCTGAGGACATCATTGCAGAGGAGGAAGATGATGAAGCTGAAGTAGAGGATGATGAAACTACAGATCTGGTTGGTGTGGTTTATTTTTCAGGATTGCACCCTAATATATTTTCAACATCTTGGACAGATAATATATCAAATAGAAAATAATCCTGTCTTGTTCAATGAAACTTTTTTTTTTAAATTGTCTAGTAACTCCGCCATTAAAAAATACTTGCATTCAAATATGATTATTTGCTGGACTTTGCAGATACTGACAGGAAGTAATGGCATATCTACAGTAGTGCAATTAGGCCTTTTTCAGCTAGTACAAGGTTGGTAGCCATTTCATAGTTTCAGGGCCTTGCTGTTGATTTTGTTTGGGGGGTCCTTATTATCCATGTGAGTGACACATCTAGAATGTAGTTTTTAAGCCATGACATTGTCATCTGAGAGCAGAAATTGTATTAAAAGCACCTAGTTTGTTACAAAGTTCGACCACTTTCTGAAATCATGGTTGAAAGACTTTCATGTGTTTTTGGTCTTTTTTTGATTTTATCCATGTTAATTTTTTTGGGGGGGAAAAAAAAAGTTCTTGCAATGTTAAGCTAGTCTACATTTAATGTCAAAGGACTTCTTGCTGCTTCTGCTTTTGTTACACAGATCCCATTGTAGCAGGAACCATTTAGAGGATCATTTGTATAACCGAATTAGAAGTGTAAGTTAGAATGTAGCCTTGGGAATTTTAAGCTGTTGTTGAAACACTCTGAAGTGTCCATACCAACACTGTAGTCCTGTTTAGTATATGTGTGGTCTTGCATAGAGCATGTCAGTTTAAGTAATTGGTGGCCTTCAAATCAATTTAGGTGGCATGCAGAAGGTGGTTAACCTCTGTGTATATTTTAAACAATTTTTATAATGTTGAATGACTCTTTGTAAAACCTGTTTGATGTTTTTACTGCAAGAAGCAGTTGAAAGCAAACCAGAATGACTTGATTAAAAACCTTTCCAGGAACTGGCAGTAGTGCTCAGACAGTGATTGCAGTAAACATCACAGCCTTTTGTATCACTTGTATAGTGAATAAAATTGTGGCGGCTTTACTTTCCATTAGGATCATGCCTAACAAAAATATATAGAAAATTTTATCTTTTTAAATAGGTTTATAAAATATTTTACATTTGTCGATAATTTATTAAAACCACCTAAGTGCGAATGTTACATGTTTGTTGGAGTTCTTGCATAGTGCTACTGGTCATTGTCGGGTTTTGTGAGTATCGGTGCCAAACCTGTAAATTTAACTGCAAGCATAATAGATTTTTGGGCAAAGAAGAAAAAAATATTAGGATAGTTGCTGAGGGAGTGCTTGACCTCTTTGAATTTAATAAGGTTTTTGGACAAAAGCTGTTAACTTTACTATAAAGATACTAGATAGACAATTTTCAATTAAAATACCATGTAAGAGAGTGCGCAATAATTCAAGTTTCCACCAAGGGTTGTGTTTAATTTTAAACATAAAAACAAAAGAAAGCAATACCCATGATTAAATAAAACTAATAAATGTATATGTAACAGAGAGCAGTATAGACATAAGGCCATAGCTGGGTGGTATTAAAAATGCAGACTGTTTCAGTAGATATAATAAATGTGTACAGCCAATTCTCAACATTCATGTGTTTTTACTTTTGCAACTTACAAATAAGTTTTTTTTTAGTTGAAGTGTTTGCAACTGTGTATTTTATTGGGGTTCCAAGATACACACACAATACAGAAAAAAATAATTATGTTTATAAAATAAACTTTCTCATTCTTCGCATGCCAGAAACTGTAATCTGTTAGCAGAATATCTTTTAAGGATTTTCCTTTTTCCAGTTTAACATTTTACATTCAACATGATTTTATTATATTACAACTTACACATTTCATTTGAATTTTCGGATGTTTTATAGAGTCATAATCAGAACTGCGCTTGGCCGGAGTATTTAAATATTTGATGGATTATCTAGGTGGGATGCTTAGTAATTCTTGGTAATCATTTTACAAATGGCATGTGTTCCTTGTGTAGGTAGAAGAAAAGGAAGATGACGATGAAGATGTATCAAGCGAAGCCAAAGCCTCTCCAAATGCTGACACCACTATCCTTTTTGTCAAAGGCGAAGGTAAATTATGTAGAAAGTAATAACTTTTTGCATGCTCAAAGGAGCAGTAGAAAAGTCTGCTTTTTTTAGGTTTGTCCAAGTCTTTTAATGTGCAAAAAATACCAGGTATTTGTTTGTGAAAGTTAAAGAACAGCCATTTTGCCAAAAAGTGTATGCTAGATTTCAATCACTGTCCTTTCAAAAATGGTTGAGCATACGTCTTGTTACAAAATAATGACATTATGATCATGTTGAGATAATTTAGCTAAAATTGACATATGATCCATTTCATCAGCAGGTCAAATGGGATTTGTTAAAGGTAGACATCCAGTATATAATGTATGGTTGTTCAATAATGTGTACACACCTTATTAACAGCTGTCGTAGATCATTAGATGGAGCACAGTCTTTTGACAGATTGAAATTGGCCTATTGCATTTTTTGTACTATACAAATTGTAGTTTATACATGTGTGCTTGGTGCAAATTGATGAATTCTAATCCAGAAGCCTCTATTTGTGTAAACAGTATTAATTCTGAATTAACTTTACTGGCCAGGTACACTTGTGTGTACTTGAAATTTGTCTTGATAGTATTGATGCAACATACAAGGACAACACAAAATACAAAAGATAAATGTAAGTAGGTAAAGTGATAAAATTGAATGCAGCATACAGGGCAATACAAAAAAGAGATGGGATTAAAATGTCCAGGCATTGTAGTGTGCAGGTAATAAATACAGTAGATACCGAGTAAAAGCTTAGACCTGATTAAAAAGAATAACTGCACATGGAGAAGTAACTTTTTAAGTGGTGTTTTGGCTTGCATTGCACAAAGATGTTTGCTGGAGGGAAGTCTGTGGAAAGGTGATTCCCTGGGTGATTAAGATCATTAATAATCTTTGCGGCCCTCTTCCTTACCCTGGTTTCATATAGGGCTTCAGTGTGCCATAAGTTAACATGCTTTGATGATGAGTTGTAGATTGGACTGAACAGAGTTGGCTCCAAACTGTTATAGTTGATGTCAGAATGGACTTGATGGCTGTGCAGAATTGGACCAATATTGCTTTTGTTGGCTGACGCAAAAGGAATGTTCTCTGATGGGGTTTAATAATGTATGTGATGATATTTTCCCACTTAAGATTTTGTGATAACATTGTGCCTAGAAACTTAAACGATTCTGTCACCCCAGCGGTTGAGCCATTTATAGCAAGTGTAGGGATCTACACTGGCAATCGGAAGGTTGCCGGTTCGAATCCCATAAATGCCAATCGGGACTCTGCTCTGTTGGGCCCTTGAGCAAGGCCCTTAATCTGCAATTGCTGAATGCTTTGAGTAGTGAAAAAAGCGCTATATAAATGCAAAGAATAATTAAAAGAATTAAGTGAGTAGGTGACTGTTTCTTGAAATCTATGATCATCTCCTGAGGCTTTTGAATGTTAAGGTCCAAGTTGTTATGGCTGCACCTCAATGTCTGTATATGGACTCATCATTGTTTGATATGAGCACTATTAGTGTTATGTCATCTGCAAATTAAAGAAATTTGGCAATTGAATCGCCAGAGGTACAGTTATTTGGATAAAGTAAGAGAAGTGGGGGAAGGATATATCCCTGCAAAGCACCAGTACTACGTGTTAATGGGTCATACGTATGAGCCCAACTGCATGTACTGTTTCTAATCTGTAAGAATGTCTGTAATATAGTGGCAGATTGAACTAGGTAGGTGAACTAGAAAAGTTTATCTAGGTGCCCTGGGGTGATTGTATTGAAAGTAGAACTAAAGTCCACAAACAAGATCCTCGCATATGCCTTTGGCTTCTCAAGTTGTTGGTAAATAAAGCTCAGACCTTAATTTGCTGCATCATCTGCAGACTGAAATGGGCCCAGGAAGTCTTTTGTAATATTCTTGAGGTGTTCATTACCACAAAGGTTAAAGGTTCTGGGGCCTCGTGCATAACGCTGTGCGTAGAACTCACACTAAAACATGACTTAAGCACAAAAGCCGAAATATGCTTACGCCAACTTCCGCATTCTTCCACTACATAAATCTCGGCCAGCGTGAAAAGTAACGCTCATGCATGCACCTGCTGTCCCACCCCATCTCCTCCCAGAATTACGCCTCTTTGAATATGCACATCAATATAAATAGCCCTTAAGTTCAGTGTTCTGTGGAAAGACAATGGCAAAAGCACAAGGGAAAATAGAATATCAGCGAATACCAAGTGGAGGCAAGGAAAAATGTACTATTTGTTGGTTTAAACAGTGGTATAAACAACAAAAGGAAGTTGATTGACTGACATAGCGTGTTGGAGAAACTCGAAAGTTCAAGTTCACAAAGTTGCACAGAGCCCGAAATAAAAAAGTTGTCAGATAGCAAAGTCACCGTAAAAAGGCGAGTTGTAGCCCACCATCGGAGTGTCATATGAAAGCTTATTAGGGTACAGAGAAAAAAAAAGCACACAGTGGGGGAAAAAGCACGAAATGTCAACTTCAATCTCGAAATTTCCACTTTAATCACGTAGTTTATTTTGTGTTTAAAGTAGAACATCATAAACTTTCGTTTAATTAACCAGTTTCTCAAATCTCATTGTAATTAAAGTAACACATTAAATGCTTTGTTTTGTATATGTTCTATGTGCTCTGTGTGTGTGAATCACTACATGCTTCTTAAACCGGCTTTCTCTCTGACAGGACACAGAAACCATTACGTTCGTGATATTACAGCTCTCTGAATAATTAAAATACTGAGATGTATATGTGATAACATTTTCATGATAAGAGTTAAAGCACGTTATTAAACATGGGTTTCACGGTGGCGCAGTGATTGTGCGCGACCTTCGATGAAATAATTTATTGCAGCAGTCCTCGGGGGCGGCTCTAGGCTCGTGGCTTCCCTGGGCAGAGAAAGAATCGGTGGCCCCTTCGTCTGCCAGTTTCAGTATGGTATCTTAAGCACAGCGGATGACCACATCCGTTGCGGACACTGCATAGCCCCCTTGTGCTCATGACACAAGCATTGTAACATTTGAGGAAATTTTTCGCTACGTTTTTAGCTGTGTCGTTATTTTCTCTTTCTGTTTTATACTCAATATATACTGTATTGGCTTGGCGGTCATGTGCAGGTGCACAGTTTGCACATGCCTAAGGCCGCCCCTGTAGTACTGTCTCTTTCAAACGTACTAACCTCCAATTCCTGTTCCTTTTCTTTCTCCAAGTAACTGTTTGCCACACTATCAGCTCTGTAATAAACGTTAAGCCATCTGTAAGCTTATGACGTTGATTCTTCAAACCTTTTAAGGAACATTGAAATATCTTCATAGTACATGTTTAATTATTCTATCCTTCACACCAGTCCCAGTGAAGCATACAGTGTGAAGCAGGAACAATCATGAGCGGAGTGCCAGATCCTTGCTAGCATAGCAACACCGTGTCCTTTAATTATTAACAATATAGGTTATTTAAATGAAGTTAGTTTTATCTGTATAATACACATTTTGCTGCATTTCATCTTAAAAATATTGTCATCATATGTAAATATGCACTTTATAAAGTGGCTCAGGTTGTGCAATATTATAACTGTAGTGCAAGTTTACAGTGAAATGATTGTACTTATAAGTACAGACAGTTCTACAAGGAGCACTTGATGGACTAATTGAGTGCGTTTAGAGCTCTTGGGATGAAACTTTCTGAACAGTGAGGTCCGTACAGAAAAAGGTTTGAAGCGTTTGCCATGTGACAAGCAGTTCAAATAGGGAGCATGGCTGAGGCAGCATATGCTTGATGCTGTATACTGATGATTCTCTTTCCGATCAGCTGCTCCGAGTGGTGCAGTGAGAGTAATATGGAAAAAGATGATCTGCTGTGGCAACCCCTAACGGCAGCAGCTGAAAGAAAAAGGTTCAGTGAGAGTAACAACTTTAAAGCAGTTATGGTATTTGGAATATTTTGACCATTCTGAGGACCATTATATTGTTACAGGTTAATTACAATCGGATACATTAAACTAATGAACAATATGCGGTTAATTTCAGTGTATTTATAAAGCCGCATCAGGAAAAGAAAGTTTAACCACACAGGAACAGTAGCACCGATTTGACGCTGGGTGCCGCCAGTCTGCAAAACCAAGCGGAGAACTTGCGTACGACAGGGTTTGAGGTACCGTGGAAATGCGCGTGATTTTACGCCAAGTTCAGGTTTTATACATCGCGATTTGAACGTGGAAACATTTCTGTGCTTAAGCATCGTTTATACATGAGGCCCCTGGTCTGTAGTCTTTTAGGCCTTTAACGTTTTGTGCTACTAGAATGTTGTTGGAGGTCTTGAAGCAAAAAAAACAGTGTATAGATCCAGAGATTGGTTAAAAATGTCTGAATGTACTTTAGACAACTTGTCTGCATGGTGTCTTAGTATGCAAGGGGAAATAAGGTCCGGGCCTGCAGCGTTCATATTTTGCTTTTTGAATAAGCTGTAGGCGTCTCCTGCAGTGATAACAGGAGGGCAAAACTGTTAAGTGATGTAGATTAGTAATAGTGAGACCATCGGGTAGATTTATGTCCCATTGTCTTTCAAAGTGACTGTAAAAATGATTTAACTGATTAGCCAGACTGGGATCAGCAGAATTATTTGTTTATTTCATGTAAGTTAGTGACCTGTTTAAGGCCTCCCCAGACTGATTATCTTGTCAATTGCAGACAATTTTTTCTGCAGCTTATGCAAGTACTTTTTTTGTCCTTTTGATCCCTTTCTCCAAGATATACTTGGCCTTCCAGATCTGCAAGCATGCTATCTCTCCTAATGCAGTCGTCTGAGCTCTGGGGTGAACCAAGGCTTATCATTGCTAAACTTCACAGTTGCTTTTGTTGGAATCACAAAAGCCAATACAGTGGTCCCTCGCTATATCGCACTTCGACTTTTGCGGCTTCACTCTACTGCGGATTTTAAATGTAAGCATATCTAAATATACACTCACCTAAAGGATTATTAGGAACACCTGTTCAACTTCTCATTAATGCAATTATCTAATCAAACAATCACATGGCAGTTGCTTCAATGCATTTAGGGGTGTGGTCCTGGTCAAGACAATCTCCTGAACTCCAAACTGAATGTCAGAATGGGAAAGAAAGGTGATTTAAGAAATTTTGACCGTGGCATGGTTGTTGGTGCCAGACGGGCCAGTCTGTGTATTTCACAGTCTGCTCAGTTACTGGGATTTTCACGCACAACCATTTCTAGGGTTTACAAAGAATGGTGTGAAAAGGGAAAAACATCCATTATGCGTCAGTCCTGTGGGCGAAAATGCCTTGTTGATGCTAGAGGTCAGAGGAGAATGGGCCGACTGATTCAAGCTGATAGAAGAGCAACTTTGACTGAAATAACCACTCGTTACAACCGAGGTATGCAGCAAAGCATTTGTGAAGCCACAACACGCACAACCTTGAGGCGGATGGGCTACAACAGCAGAAGACCCCACTGGGTACCACTCATCTCCACTACAAATAGGAAAAAGAAGCTACAATTTGCACGAGCTCACCAAAATTGGACAGTTGAAGACTGGAAAAATGTTGCCTGGTCTGATGAGTCTCGATTTCTGTTGAGGCATACAAATGGTAGAGTCAGTATTTGGCGTAAACAGAATGAGAGCATGGATCCGTCATGCCCTGTTACCACTGTGCAGGCTGGTGGTGGTGGTGTAATGGTGTGGGGGATATTTTCTTGGCACACTTTAGGCCCCTTAGTGCCAATTGGGCATCGTTTAAATGCCACGGGCTACCTGAGCATTGTTTCTGACCATGTCCATCCCTTCATGACCACCATGTACCCATTCTCTGATGGCTACTTCCAGCAGGATAATGCACCATGTCACAAAGCTTGAATCATTTCAAATTGGTTTCTTGAACATGACAATGAGTTCACTGTACTAAAATGGCCCCCACACTCACCAGATTTCAACCCAATAGAGCATCTTTGGGATGTGGTGGAACGGGAGCTTCGTGCCCTGGATATGCGTCCCACAAATCTCCAACTGCAAGATGCTATCCTATCGATATGGGCCAACATTTCTAAAGAATGCTTTCAGCACCTTGTTGAATCAATGCCACGTAGAATTAAGGCAGTTCTGAAGGCGAAAGGGGGTCAAACACCGTATTAGTATGGTGTTCCTAATAATCCTTTAGGTGAGTGTATATTACGGATTTTTTGCTGGTTCGCGGATTTATGCGGACAGTGGGTCTTTTAATTTATGGTACATGCTTCCTCAGTTGCTTTGCCCAGTTGATTTCATTCAAGGGATGCTATTGGCGGATGGCTGAGAAGCTACCCAATCGGAGCAAGTATTACATATGAAATAAAACTCGGTGACATACGATCTGCTTCCCGTGCAGCGCTTAGCATACTTGAAAGCCCAAACAGAACATTTTGATTATTTGCTTGTCTGTGAGCAGAGGGGCTGTTTACGCAGAGGCTGTTTGGCTAGAGGATACGGACGCTCCTCCAAAAAATGCCGAAAGAATACCTTCACATTGCTGCCTTTCTTGTAGCTGCTTTGTCCGGTGGTGCCTCGCAAACTTAAAAGCCCTATTGATTTTTGATGGTTTGCTTTTCTTTCTCTCTCTCTCTCTCTCTCTCTCTGACATTTTCTGCTCCTGATGCACACTTTGAAAAGGGAAGATATGTTTGCATTCTTTTAATTGTGAGATGGAACTGTCATCTGTCTTGTCATGGAGCACAGTTTAAACATTTGACTAAAGAGTGTTTTTTCATGTCTAGAAGGCTCTAATGATGTTAGAAAATGTATTTGAAAGGTCGTAAACAGGTTTTCTATGCTCTAACTGCGAAAATATTCGATTTATAAAGAATCTTACTTCGTGGAAATTCATTTATCGCGGCAGAGTCTGGAACAGATTAACCACGATAAACGAGGGTTGACTGTACATGAAGTGTGTTGGAGGTGGCAGTTTTGAAGCCACTCCAGTCTGTACAGGCAAAGCAGTCCTGAGGCTCCTATATTACCTCGCTTGTCCACTTTATTACTGTTCTTTTTACTGACTTTACAGTGTTCAGCTTTTGTTTTTAAGCAGGAGTAAGGTCAATGATAGAATGGTCACCAAGGGGGACACAGAAAAGGGCATGATAAGCATCCTTAATAGCTGCATAGCAATGGTCTAGAATATTTCCATCTGTTAACTGCATTTTATTTGCTCTTGATACTTAGGAAGGGCCTGGTTAAAATCGCTCAAAATAATTTGAGTCCAGGTTTTTTTTATTAATCTCACTGATTACATCAGCGATTCACTTTGTTTGCATTCATTCGAAGGGAAATGTAAACACCGACTAGATTTACTGAGGGAAAACTATCATGGTAAATAAAATGGCTTCAATCAATCAATTCTAGGTCGGGAGTGCATGATTTTGAAAAAAGAATGGTCACATCGTTACACCAGGTTTGATCAAAGTAGAAGCACACTTCTCTCCCCTTTGTTTTGTACAGTATGAAGTCAGGTATGTCCAATATCCAAGAGTTTGGAATAGTCATTCAGCCACATTTCAGTAAGGAACGGAGCAGATAATACATGCTAAAACATTTTTATTTATTTTTATTTTTTTTTTAAAAACAGCTGAAGTTCTTCAACTTTGTTTGCCACATTAGATAGACATATTCCAGTTAAAGGTTGCTTTCGATCCAGGAAGCCAGCTATTCTTCTGTCGTGCTACCTGCTTGGCTGCATGAGCACCTTTCATGACAAAATTGTAAGATCCACAGATGTAGTAATAATATCTGGAGTCGCATCACTTTTATAAGAGCAGAGGGTATATTTCCATGCTAATGTGGTACTCTTGGATGGATCCAAACTTCTCAATGCCATTCGTATTAAATGTATTGGTAAAGGATTTTGATGTTTAAAATTAATTTGAATAAAAACATACTTTCCCTAGTTGGATCTTTTTGCGAGTCAGAATAAGTTAGGTCATTTTCCATTAACTATGACTACTACTTGTCTAAAATATTTTAAAACACTCCTGTTAAAATTTTAAAGATCAGTTCAGATTTAGTTACTGTGGTGGAATTTATCAAACAAGTTGGTCATCTCTATCTTTAGCTGGGGAGGATTAATATGAGTAAAAATGATTATCTTTGGGGGAGAAAACTTTTTCAGAGTATCGCTCTATATATAATGTACCTCGTATATACTGTATGTGTGTATATGCATGTATGTATACTTTTACAAATCCTTTTTACTTTCTTGTTTATGAAGTATAGGTAAAGTAGTGTAATAGTCCAAAAAATCTTCCTTGAGATTTTGCTGAATCTCTACACTTTAGACCTCCCTGAGTCTGAAAATACTATTTTTGGAATTGTGTATGTAAACACGATAACGAGTACACTTTCACTTAGGCCAACAAAATTTTGCATACAAGTTTTGGGTACAAAATGTAGATATCTTTCAACTTTTGAGCAATTTCTGCTAACCGGAAGTGGCACTTTTTTATTCATGCAGCTGAAGAGTCCAATTTATTCTACTTGTATAATAATTATTCAATATATTTGTTTTGGTTAGTTGTTGATGGTTCTTTAATTTACATAATATAAAAATATAATAATTGTCTTGCAGTTTACTCCTCAATCCATCCCTATATTTGAGTATATGAGGAAGTTTAGGGGAAACCACTACATGGTATTTTTTTAATACACAAATCCAGTGATTTAAAAATCTCTCAAATGTATCTAGAAAAATCTATATGCAGGAATCTGTGTGTACTCCAACTTTTCCGCTACATAAATCCCGGTCAGCGTGGAAAGTAACGCACGTGCACACGCCTGCTGTCCCGCCCCAATTCCTCCTAGAATTACGCCTCTTTGAATATGCAAATCAATATAAATAGCCCTTAAGCTCAGTGTTCTGTGAAAAGACAATGGCAAAAGCACAAGGGAAAATAGAAGAATTTCAGCAAATACCAAGTAGAGGCAAAGGAAAAACATACTATTTGTTGATTTAAACAGTGGTATAATCAACAAAAGGATGTTGATTGAGTGACATAGTGTGTTGGAGAAACTCGAAAGCTCAAGTTTACAAAGTCGCACAGTGCCAAAAAAAAAGTCATATATCAAAGTCGCAGTGAAAAGGCGAGTTGTAGCCCACTGAGTGTTGTATGAAAGCTTAGGGTACAGACAAAAAAAAAAAAATAGGCATACAGTGGGGGAAAAAGCACAAAATGTCAACTTTAATCTCAATTTCCACTTTAATCGCATAGTTTAGTTTACTTCATCTTTAAATCGTTTAATTTACTAGTTTCTCAAATCCCATCAGTAACTAAAGTAGCATGTTAAATACTTTGTTTTGTATTTGATCTATGTGCTCTGTGTGTGAATTACCGACAGGATACAGAATCCATTGCATTCGTGATATTACAGGTCTCTGAATAATTTAAAATACTGAGATGTATACGTGATATCATGATGATTGGAATGAAAGCATGTTAAACATGGGAACACGATGGCGCAGTGATTGTTCGTATCTCACAAGATGCTGCTGCACCGTGCGCGACCTTGAATGTAATTTATTTTAGCGGTACTGTCTCTTTCAAACGTACTAACCTCTAATTCCTGTCCTTCCCCCAAATACCCAATCGCCACACAATCAGCTCTGTAATAGACGTTAAGCCATCTTTAATCTTACGACGATTCTTCAAAACTTTTAAGGAACATTGAAATATCTTTATAGTACATGTTTGTTTATTCTATCTGTCTGTCCTTCTAGTGTCGCGCCAGCCTTAGTAAATGTACAGCGCGAGGCAGGAGCAATACCTGAACTTGCTAGCGCTGCGGCACCTTGTCCTCACATGTTTAATTATTAACAATACAGATTATTTAAATTAAGTTAGTTTTATCTGTATAATATAATCAACATAGTTTTCTGCATTTAATCTTAAAAATATTGTCATCATATGTAAATATGCGCTTTATAAAGTGGTGCAGGTTGACAATATAACTGTAGTGCAAGTTTACAGTGGGGTAATTGTACTTATAAGTACAAACAGTTCTGCAAGTAGCAATTGTGTGCGTTTTATAGTTCTTGAGATGAAACTGTTTCTGAACCGCAAGGTCCTTACAGGAAAGGCTTTGAAACGTTTGCTGTGGCTGAGGCAGCGTGTGCTTGATGCTGTATACCGATAATTCTCTTTCTGATCAGCTGCTGCTGTGATTCCCCATTCAGATACAGTGACATAAATACTCCGAGTGGTGCAGTGAAAGTAATATGGAAAAAGATCAGCTGTGGCAACTCCTAATGGGAGCAGCTGAAAGAAGGTGCAGTGAGAGTAACAACGCTAAAGCAGTTATGGTATTTGGAATACTATGACTATTCCCTGGACAATTATATTGTTACAGGTTAATTATAATCGAATGCATTACACTAATAAACAATATGCGATTAATTTCAGTGCATTTATAAAACCGTGCCAGGAAAATAAAGGATAACCACACAGGAACAGTAGCACTGCTTTGATGCTGGGTGCCGCCAGTCTGCAAAACCGAGCAGAGAACTTGCATACAACAGGGTATGAGGTACTGTGGAAATGTGCGTGGCTTTATGCCAAGTTTAGGTTTTATACATCGCGATTTGAACGTGGAAACGTTCTTACGCAACATTTCTGTGCGTATGCACCGTTTATACATGAGGCCCCAGATGTGTATGTTGACTTCAGGAATTGCTTTGCATATGTATTCACAAGTGTTACACTGATGTGTTAATGGTGAAGAGTGAGGAGCACAAGCATTTTCCCAATAAAAATCAGTGTATTCCATGCATTTGACAGTGGCATTTGAATTTCTAAGTCCCAATTTGTAGTCACTGACTAATTTTTGAGTCTGCCTGAAAAATGATGGGGGTTGCGATGCCTGATTTCATCTTACAGTTGTGCCTTCATACGATTAGAAGAATTTCTGACCTAGCAAATATCAGTCGGCTACAACTAACAAATTTCATTGTGATTTGATCACAGCATTTTATACATTGGGTATTCATCCCCCTGAGATGGTGTCCTTCAGGATATGTCTACACATCACTTAATTCATGTGGTTTTGGTGTAGTGGTCAGTGTACAGCTAATTCAACTTTTGCTTTTTGGAACTTTCATTATTTTTGGTCTGCAATTGGTTTAATCTGCAGATTCAGAACTCTCAAGTATTGCGGTCCAACTGTACTTGAGTATTTAAACAGGTACCTTATCATGTTCGTTTTCATCAGAATCTCTTTTCGGTTTCACTGTCTCAGTTTTACTGCTAGACTGCTTGTATCACTGTCATGAGTGTGCAAAATCTTGGCTGCTGAAAAATATTTGCGGCGCTATAATGTAAGACTCGGCTATACTGTTGTCCAAGTAATACTCTGGACTAATAGCACTTTACAATCTGAGTAATTCTTGGGTCTAACGCTTATGCGAGACACGTTTATACAGTTGCCAAAGTGACACTTGAAACTAACGCTAAGAAAGTTAAAGGCTGCTTGTACTTCAGTCATCTCCTCCTGGATATTAAAGAATTCACTGACATCTCTATCAGTCCTAGCATCCTCTGTGAATGTTCTAGAAGATAGAAAACTCTGTTGTGTAGTGAATGAATATACATAAGTTGCTGAACTTTAAAGGGTTCTGCTAGATCTGATATGCAACTTTGTATACCTGCCTTCCTGCAGCTGATTTTGCACTATAAACTACTACCAGGATATTTTCTCTGTAATTGAATTAGTTCTGAAAAAAGAAACCACAAGCAGATGCAGGCACCCTCTACAAGTGAAGTTTTTAAAACACCACTTCTCCTTTTTTTTTAATTGAAATATACGCAGTTCAAGTCCAGTGAATGGCCTGAAATTGTTTAGTTTGAGTTACCATAACTGAAAAATTTTATTTTTTAATTTTATTGGAATAGTACTTAAGGACTTTTCAATATCTTCACACAATGTAGTGGCAGAGGCTTAACTTCCAAATCAAGATTTTAATTTTTTTTTTTTTTAATATAAACTGTGTTCAGTTATATAATAAAAATAAGTGGTTTGTTTTTTTTTTTTTTAGATTTCCCAGCCAACAATATTGTCAAATTCCTTGTTGGCTTTACTAACAAAGGAAATGAAGACTTTGTGGTTGAATCTTTGGATGCTTCCTTTCGGTATCCCCAGGATTATCAGTTCTATATCCAGAACTTCACCGCCCTACAGCTGAATACCTTGGTGCAGCCTCAACGACAAGCAACCTTTGAATATTCCTTTATTCCAGCTGAGCCAATGGGGGGCCGTCCTTTTGGCCTTGTTATTAATCTCAACTACAAGGATCTTTCTGTAAGTAGCTAAAATGTATTGGCAAATCTTAATGATGCATTTAATAAAGCTCTCTTTTCTCAAGAATTAAAACCAATCTTGGTTTAATATGGTGAACCATTCTTCAGCAATTAATCAATATTAAGATGAGAGCAATCAGTTTTTGGGGTGCAAGGATATGGTTTTTGAAAGGATAATATGAATGATCACATAATTACTTAATTCAGGGGAACAGATAATAAAGTAGTCAGAGCAATTAATCAATGCAATTTATTTACATTGTCTTAAATAACACTTGAACAAAACTTTTTTTTCTTTTTTTTTCCTCAGTTATACATTGCTTGCAAACTCAAACACAATATAAAAAAACAGTTCAACTCCTCTTCATTTAACAATTCAATAAACCAAGTAAAACAGTAGCTCAATTATTCTTAAATATATGCTCGATTTGTATTTTACCCAGTGACGGGATCAATCTACATGAATAATCTGGTGAACTGACCAGTTTGAAGTGTTTAATACTACTGACTGACATCATGCTGAATGTCTACAACATGTCTCAACCTTTGGACATTTTTTGATATTCTTAAAGTTCTCAGTGGTCCAATTAACATGTCATTCACTGGTAGATTGAATCACTTTAAAAATAATATTACATAAAGGAATTCTTCCTTGCAGAAGCATGTTAAACTTTATGCAAAATCTGTTTTGCTGCTCTGTTACAAATTTGGGTTCGATGTATGCCATAACGGAACAAATAATGAAGGACTGAGCAATTGTCCTTGGCCACTGAATTTGTTTTTAGTATACAATATGTATACCCCAACTCTGTTCATTCGCTTTTCATGAGCACTTAAATGTCGCACAGTCATTTTAATTGATATTAGCAGTTAAACACTTCTATACCTCAACTTATAGTTTTGAATTATACACGTCTTTTTTGTTCCCCCACAGTATACCAGCTAGACATTCCTAATGTAATTATAAATATGGATTACTATTTTAATTATGCAGTGCATTTCTTTTCAAAGCTTATACTGTATGACGCACACAAACAATAAAATGCATATTAATGTTTATAAGTTGTTTATAAGGAAGATGCAAGGATAAATTTCCTACGTTTGCAAGTAAAATAGGCTCATTTTGTTTTTAAGCTAACAAACCCATTTTCAATCTGCAATTTCAGGTTCGTTCTTTTTCAAATTGAAAATGTATGCTGGTGTATTAAACACGAGCTTGCTCTGCATTTAAATTCGAACAAAAGATATCTATTTTAATTAAAGAGCAAAATTAAAAGGTCTGAATTAATTAAAAACAGCTTTTCTTGCCATTTGTCTTAATTGCACAGCATGACTCCTTTGATCCCATCTTCAGTTTATTACTCCACTATCTTTGATATAAAATCTAATATTCCAGAGTTCTCTCTCACTCTGGTAAGTCTGCCTTGCTGCTCTGTTTATAGGAAGTTCACAGCAGATAAAGACACATGCACTAGTCAAACTACTTTACGTAAAAGGGCACTACATCTGAATTACTATAAAGCTTAGAAAAGCAGATACAAAAACCTAATTTTTTGTGAGACAAATTTACTGATTGCCACTAGTCCAATTGACCAGTTTAGTTCGGCCATTTGATTGGAGCATTACTAAACTGCACCACAGGATCACAAAAATTCTGAGAACTAATAAGCAGAAAGTTTATATTTTTAAGATCTGTTCTTACTTTTTATGGAGTTGCTGTGGAATTTCTAAGAGTTCTGCCGACAAAGTAAATTTGACTTTTAAATATGTTATAATAACAACAACAACATTTATTTATATGGCACATTTTCATACAAATGCAGATCAAAGTGCTTTACATGATGAAGAAAGAGAAAAAAGACAAAATAAATAAGGGAACAATTAACATAGAATAAAAGTAAGATCTGATTGTAGGGAATCCATTCCCGGGGATGAAACTGCTGTAATTCCCGGAAAACCGGGGACGGCCAAGCTCGCATATATAGCGTGTAAAAATCGATCAAGAAATAAGAGTTATAGTTGAAAATAATTAAGTGGCACAGTTTTTGGGCCCACGGTGTAATGTGTTGCCGATTAATTCAGTCCGCAACAGACCAGCAGCAGTCTGTCTCCCGGCTCCGACTAAGACTGAGCACAGTGGACTGGGAGGAGTCTGCACTCTGCAGCTCACGAATTCCAGGACGGGGCAGACTTCATTGACGTCTGTCAGACAACAGCTTTGAACAGCAACTTGAAATTGCAATGCGTCTGTCTGTTGCATCCGCATTATCTGTACCAAGAAACTTGCCATCGCAGAATGATGACATGAAACTGGATGCATCAGTAAAAACTGAAATGCCGGTGTTTCAGAGCAACGGCAAGCACGGGCGTTGTTTAGAACAAGTGTGTCAGTATCTGATGACTCTGCTGCCTACTTCAGTGGAGGCAGAGCGTGCTTTCTCAGCGGCTGGCGTACTCTGCACGAAGGTGTGCTCTCGCCTGGACGACCGCACGCTGAACACGTTGTGCTTTTTACACTCTTATTGTCCTAACTAGATCGGGGTGCCCGATGCGTCAATCGCAACGGTAATGCAGGTAGATCGCGTTGCATTCAAAAAAATTTTTAAACATTAGTCTATCATATATCCTCCCTATGGCATTTGCCACTTGATTGACATACAGGCCAGTCTGAGATCTCTTTTCTTCTAGCACACTGGTCATACCACACATACAATCAAACGCGCGAGCTACTGCAAAACTATACAAGTGATCTAGCTAGCCTTCCAATTTATATAGACTAAAGAAGGGATTTAAAAAAAAAAAAAAAAATTGTTTTGGTATTGGCTGGATGTGGAATTGGAGGAAGATTTTTTTGTTCTCACAATGTCACAATCGAAGTATGTTTGTCTGATGTCCGAGGTTCGCTCCCCGATGAAGGGTGCAGTGGAGTGTGTACGCCTGACGAGCCCAAAATAGGGCGAAACACGTGTTGCGTACTCTTTGCGTTATTTGACAGTTAACTATGTAATATTCTATGATCTGCTTTTCGCAACTGAGAAGGGAACCGGGTGGCGGATGTCTGCCGACTTGCAGACCAACCACACGCGTTACCTGGTAGGTCTTTGACCTGGTCATTTTAAAAGTGGCTTGCAAGCTGAAAAAGTGGGCACCCCTGAACTAGATACATGTGCTTATATGACAGCATGAACTTCTTGTAGATAAGGTTAGTCTTTTATTGGTGTCAACATATTGCAGTAGTCTTATTAAAAATTAAGTGTTGGTCATTCTAAAACTGTTCACATGTGAGATGCCAGTGCACTGTGTCATCCCCGGGAATGACATGCAGGATTCCCGAATTCCCGGGAATGGATAAAGCCGTCCGGGAATGGATTCCCTAGTCCAATGGCCAGGGAGGACAGAAAAAACAAACTCCAGACAGCTAGAGAAAAAAATAAAATCTGCAGGAGTTCCAGGCCCTCGAGACCGCCCAACCCCCTCTAGGCATTCTGCCTAACACAAATTACCTCAATCAGTTCTCATGGGAAAAACTTGATGATGATGGCCATGTGGACTTATAGCCTTTAAACCATTAATGTAGGGACATCATGGTGTTTTGATCAGGTGGTGGTGGCGGCGCAGGTTGCCACCCCAGAAAACTGGAAAAAGAACAAGAGAAAGTAGGGGTTAGTATGGATTTTGAATATGAATACCATTAATAATAATAATGATTAATTGAATATACAGAGCATCAGGATTAAACTAAGATGAGGCTATGAGAAAGCCATATTAAAGTAATGTGTTTCAGCAGTTTTTTTTTTTTTTTTATATAAAGTGCTCCACTGTATTAGCCTGGCAAAATTCTTATTGGCAAGCTATTTTAGGTGCATAACAGCAGAAAGCCGCCTCACCACTTCTTTCTAAGTAGACTCTCATTTGAAGATCTAAGGTTACGATTTGGAATGTAAGAAATTCAGAAATATAAGATGGAGCGAGATTATTTAAGGCTTTGTAAAGTGTAAGCAGGATTTTAAAGTCCATTCTAAATGACACAGGTAACTAATGTAGTGACATCAAAACTGGAGAGGTGCTCAGATTTTTCTTTTCCTAGTTAAGATTCTAGCAGCTTGATTCCGCACTCATTTCAATTGATTTATGTCTTTTTAGGATAGCCCTGAGAGGAGTGCGTTACAGTAATCTAGTCGATTGAAAACAAAAGCGTGAATTCATTTCTTAGTGTCTTGCAATGTTATAAGAGGTCTAACTTTTGCTATATTTAAGTGGAAAAATGCTGTCCTAGTAATCTGATTAATATGTGATTTAAAATTCAGGTCAGAGTCAATAGTTACCCCTAAATTCTTTACCTCCGTCTTGACTTTTAATACTAATGTGTCAAGTTTATTTCTAATAACCTCATTATATCCATTATTGACAATCACTAACATTTTCTGTTTTCTCTTTATTTAGTTTGAGAAAATTATTACACATCCATTCAGAAACACAAGTAAGACATTGTGTCAGTGACTCGAGAGTGACGGTCGTCAGCATAGCTATGGTAGCTCACTTGATGCTCCGAGATAATCTGACCTAACAGAAGCATGTAAATCGAAAAGAGCAGCGGACCCAGGATAGAGCCTTGTGGAACACCATATAGAATATCATGGGTCTTTGGAAGTATAATTACCACAAATTAGAGATTTTTCTACCTGCCATGTAGGATTCAAACCAATTTAAGACATTGCCACAGAGGCCCACCCATTGACTAAGGCGATTTCTAAGAATATTGTGATTAATTGGTATTAAATGCGGCACTCAGATCTAAGAGGATGAGAACAGATAAATGGCCTCTGTGATTTGTTCTGAAACTTATCAAGAATAGCATGTTTATTGAGGTGGTCATTAAGCTGCATAATGACTGCCTTCTCTAGAATTTTACTTAAGAAAGGCAGGTTAGAAATGGGTTTAAAATTTTCAAAAGCAGAGGGGTCAAGATTATTTTTCTTGAGCAGGGGTTTAACTACAGCATTCTTAAGACAGTCTGGGAAGACCTCCGTATCTAATGACAAGTTTACTATGTCAAGATTGCTATCAATTAGCACACCCGATACTTCTTTGAAAACACTTCTTGGTATTGGGTCGAGGATGCAGGTGGAGGGTCTCAGTTGAGAAATTGTTTTATATAAATTGGATAAATCTATCCTGGTGAAAGAATTTCATTTGTTTATAAAGAAATACTAGGGTTTAGGAGGATCCGCAGTGTTGGGGAGATATACTATATTATTCCTAATATCATTAAATTCTTTGATTGAAGAATACAGCAATACCCTCGCAGGTTTCACTGGAGGTATTTTGGAGGCATTCCTTTGTGTTAGAACATTAGAACATTCTAGACGAGAACAGGCCATTTAGCCCAACAAAGCTCACCAGTCCTATCCACTTATTTCCTATGGAGTACTGGGGTTTAAGTGGTTCAGTATTGGGGAGAAGTACTATATTATTTCTAATATCATAAATTTTCTTTATTAAAAAAATACAGCAAAAGCATCAAGTTGCATTGGTAGTTTTTTGGAGGCATTCGAGTGACCTGGATTTAGCAGACAATCAATCGTAGAGAATAACACTCTGGGATTACTAGCATTGTTATTTAGAATTCTAGAGAAATAACCGCGCCTCTCAAGACGGACTATATTGTTTTATCTTTCAACATTTCATAATGGCCAGTCAATTTAGTTTTTCTCCATTTACGCTCAGCTCTCCAGCATGTTCTCTTAAGATCAGACACTCTTTGGGTCTTCCACAGTATAACGGTACTAGAAGATTTTTTAACTATATTTTCAGGTGCGACTATGTCAGCAGCAGCTCTCACCTTAATATTAAAATTTTCCACATTACTATTTACATTATTCTTATTATTGTAGTAAGCACTACAAACAGACTGGTTGCTTAGAATGTTTGTAAATGTTGAAGCTGCTGATGAATCAAAGAAGCGTTTAACAATACACTTCTTGTGAATATTTTCTATCATTTCTTCATTAAATAGTAACTGAAAATGGTCTGCTAGACCAATATCAATGATCTGCTTCACATCAACTTTTAGTCCTTTAGTAATTACTAAATCTAACGTATGACTTGCTTTATGTGTGGGCTGACTAATGTGCTGGCTCTTGAACCAGGAGGTTCATGAATTCTTTTACTTTCACACGGATTTTCAATATGAAAGTTAAAGTCACCGACTATTAAGAGTGTGTCATAGTTCATAATTACAATTGACACCAAGTCTGAGAATTCCTCAAAGAAAGACGCATTGTATTTAGGAGGGCTATACACGGATAATACTAGAAACTGAGAAACTCCACGAATAACAACAGCAAGATACTGAAAGGACTTGAATTTACCAAAACTGACATCTTTACACTTTAACCGGCTCGAGTAAATGTTTGCTGAACCGCCACCTTTTTTACCTTGGTGATCCGCATGAGCAAAGCTGTAATTTGAAGGCGCAGGTTCGATTAAAATAGCTGCACCATCAGAGCTAAGCCATATTTCACTTAGTGCAATAAAATCAATCTTCCTATCACTAATAAGATTGTTGATGGAAAACGTCTTGTTGGTTAATGCTCTTAACATTTAATAGACCCATATTTAATGTTTCGGAAGAGCAGAAGTGAATTGTATGTGTGTAATGGATATTTGAGATAGAAATTAAGTTTTTATTAGCAAAGCTCTGTGTGTAATTTTTTTTTTATTTAATCTATTTTTATAGTTTTAACTCTTAAGGCAATTTTTTTTTTTTTTTCTCTCTCCCAGGGCTAAATATATTTCCAAAAACTATCCATTTTTTTTAAAAAGAACACAAAGCAATTGTTTAACATATCAAATCAACAAAAAATTACTTTTGACAAATGTTACTGTCTAGCATGTTGTATAGTATGATTTCACATACATGTTACACAGCAAAGTCCTGCAACGTATGATATCGCTTAAAGCAGCCAATTGTATGCATTGCCACATTGTACTGCTTACAATATGTGTTGCTTTGGTGCCTCCTTTTCAATTGTCTGTTGCTGCACTTTCACACATATATTGTTAGTGTGTACTGTAGAGAAACAAGTCACCCGTTCAACATCGTGCCATGCCACTGCCACCAGGTTTTCTGCCAGCATAAAAACTGTATTGTCACCTCTTCATGTTCAGCCTGTCTGGCTTCAACTCCAATTCCCCTGCTCTGTAGCTCCATGAACAATTCTGGGCATGTGTAAAAACTATCCATGTACACAACATGACCCAAATGTTCATAGTCCTGAAGCAGCTCCAGCACAACCTGACTTGTCAAGGGACCGTTCTCTCTTTGAAAGAAATACATTCCTGTATATATAATTACTTTCAGGCGGAAACCAGTGTTTTCAGGGGTGGGGATCGATTTGTTCTTAACTCAATTTTTCTTTTTGTAAAAACTTGATTGATTTGTATGGATTGTAATAAAATTAATAAAAAAAAAAAAAAAGAAACCAGTGTTTTCTTCTGCCAGTACAAAATCCTTTATGCCATACTTTGTAGGCTTGTCTGGCATATATTGGCAGAAACAATTTTTTTTATATCATAGATTCATGCACAGACAAACCACAGCCAGGCTGATAAAATTGTTTATATGTTGGTTCCACAGTGTCAAGCAGCGGCTGAACTTTATGCATGGGGTTATAGCCTGGCTCACCCCTTGGGGATTTGCTTCTGTTTACTACAGAAGTGAATAAAACTTTGCACCATCACGTACCTATCACGCGGCATAACCTGTCCAAAGCCACCAGGGGACAAAGCACATTTGGACCAATACTCCCTGAAGTTATATCACCAGTCTAGTCCCATCTCTATTTGTAATGCCGCCACAACGCCCTTCATCTCATCTTTTGCTGCGGGTTTCCACTTTGAAAAACGAGAATGCGATGCAAGGGCAGCCTGCAATTCAAAAAATTGCTCTGCATACCTATTTGTCTCGTTTTACAGTATCTGAAAAGCGGCATCGAGAGAGCAGCCTGAAGTAGTCCAGCAGCTGGTAATCTGTCGTGTCCAACAGCAAGCCATCCCATCTTGTGAAGTCTGGTAGCCAGTTCGGCTCCCACGGATCAACGTATGGGTATTCCTCCCATGCGAACCTTGCTGTAGGTGCATTGGCTGCGCGAATGCGCTCCGCTGGCAGCCGATCAGCTGGGGCGGCATTGGTTGGTGTCCAGTCAGCTGATGCCGGCTTCTCACGCTCTTGCTCGATCTCCTGGGGCCTCATGTATAACACAGAAAAATCAAGATGTAGGGAATGTGCGTATGTACAGAAAAATCCAGATGGAGGAATCTGTGCGTACGCAAAATTCCACATTCTTCTGCTACATAAATCCCGATCAGCGTGAAAAGTAACACGCGTGCATGTGCCTGGTGCCCCACCCCCAACTCTTCCCAGAATTACTCCTCTTTGAATATGTAAATCCATATAAATAGCGCTTAAGCTCAGCGCTCTGTGAAAAAACAATGGGAAAAGCACAAGGGAAAATATAAGAATTTCAGCGAATACCAAGTGGAGGCAAGGAAAAACTTACTATTTGTTGGTTTAAACAGTGGTATAAACTACAAAAGGAAGTTTGATCGACTGACATAGTGTCGGAGAAACTCAAGTTCACAAAGTTGCACAGTGGCAGAAATAAAAAAAGCTATCAGATATCAGTCACCATGAAAAGGCGAGTCATAGCCCACCGTCTGAGTGTCATATGAAAACTTATTTGGCAGACAGTGGGGGGGAAAAAAGCACAAAATGTCAACTTTAATCTCAATGTCCACTTTAATCACACAGTTTATTTTGTCATTAAAGTAGAACGTCATAAACTTCATCTTAAAATCATTTAATTTACTAGTTTCTCAAATCCCATCGTAACTAAAGTAGAACGTTAAATGCTTTGTTTTGTATTTGATCTTCTATGTGCTCTTCGTGGGAATCATTACGTGCTTCCGGGTTTTCTCTTCCTCCGACTGGACACAGAATCTATTACATTTGTAATATTACAGCTCTCTGAATAATTAAAATACTGAGCTGTATACTTGATATAATTTTCATGATGATAGGAGTTAAAGCATGCTATTAAACATGGGAACACGGTGGTGCAGTGATTGTGCGTGACCTTCAATGAAATAATTTATTGCAGTAGTCCCTTTCAAACGTACTAACCCCCAATTCCTGTCCTTCCTTTTCTTTCACCAAATACCCAATCACTACACAATCAGCGCTGTAATAGACGTTAAGCCATCTGTAAGCTTAACGCCAATTCTTCAAAACTTTTAAGGAATATTGAAATATCTCCGTAGTACATGTTTAATTATTCTATCCTTCACGCCTGTCCCAGTGAAGCATACAGTGCGAGCCATGAACAATCTGTGAATGGAGCACCCGATCCTTGCTAGCGTAGCGACACTATGTCCTTTAATTATTAACAATATAAATTATTTAAATGAAGTTAGTTTTATCTGTATAATAAAGATATTTTGCTGCATTTCATCTTTAAAATGAAGATAAAGAAGGTGCAGTGAGCGTAGGAACGCTAAAAAAGCTATGGTATTTGGAATAGTTTGGCCATTCTGTGGACCATTATATTGTTACAGGTTAATTACAATCAGATACCTTAAACTAATAAACAATATGCGGTTAATTTCAGTGTATTTATAAAGCCGCGTCAGGGATGTGGATCTGAAAAAGAAAGATGAACCACACAGGAACAGTAGCACTGCTTTGACGCTGGGTGCCGCCAGTCTGCAAAACCGAGTGGAGAACTTGCGTACAACAGGTTATGAGGTACCATGGAAAAGTGCGTGGCTTTACGGCAAGTTTAGGTTTTGTACATCGCAATTTGAACGTGGAAACGTTTGTACGCAACATTTCTGTACGTACGCACCGTTTATACATGACACCAGTGATGATGTGTCCAGGCTGCACCAGAAGGTGTGTGAAAATGCTTAACCACACATAAAGAACAATAATGAGACAAATTTCAGTAACAATTTTTATGTCTTTAGTGTGTCTACATAGTTACTTAGTAACATGCATACACATGAAATGACATTTAAGAATCAATACTTGATTAGTAATGGAACAGTTAACATTAGTATTTGCAAGATGTGGAACTTTTTCTTTTCTTTCATAGCATTGCGTTCATTCAGAATTAACCTTAATTTAGCAAACATTTGTCACTCCTTGTTTTACTACAATGTAATGACATCAGTTTTATAAAATATCTATTTCATCTTGCAAATAATAAAAATATATTGCTGCTTAAGTGATAAATGTTGTTCAGTAAAACTTTAGCCAAATTTATTACCCTGTTGGACATTTTAAACTAATCTTGAATTACTTGAAGTTAAAGATACAGCAGAAAGACTTGCGTCTTTCTGTAATTATACGAGTTACACACACATTCAGTTGATAAAATATAGCAGTTGCGTTAATCCATCTGAGATGTGTCCTCACAGTTCCATATCGGACATAAAAGGAAGTGATTTTTAAATGAAGATCTAGTGCTTATGTATGTTCATAGCAGTGTTGCATGGATGGAACATAAGACAACCAGCCATCATGACTGATAAATCTGCTAATATGATCCATGCGGTACAGCTTATGGAGCTACTTCATGTCAAGATTTCTCCCAGTGTGACTAACATCTGCCACAGGTTCCCTCATTTCTAATGTAGTGAACATTTGATAGTCACATTGAACAGCTGGACATTCAGGGAATTAGATTTCTAAATTAGGGCTGTGCTCTCCACTGACCTGAGAGATAGATAGATAGATAGATACTTTATTAATCCCAAGGGGAAATTCACATAATCCAGCAGCAGTATACTGATACAAAGAAACGATATTAAATTAAATAGTAATAAAAATGAAAAGAATTAAAATAAAATTAATGTTCGCATTTACTCCCCCGGGTGGAATTGAAGAGTCGCATAGTGTGGGGGAGGAACGATCTCCTCAGCCTGTCAGTGGAACAGGACAGTGACAAAAGTCTGTCACTGAAGCTACTCCTCTGCCTACTCCCATCTCAGTCAGCTTATCCCTAAGGAGCAGAGGTTGGATGGTGTTGAAGGCGCTAGAGAAGTCCAAAAACATAATTCTTACAGCACCACTGCCTCTGTCCAGGTGGGAGAGGGATCGATGAAGCATATAGATGATGGCATCCTCCGCTCCCACCTTCTCCTGGTATGCGAACTGCAGAGGGTCGAGGGCGTGACGGACCTGTGGCCTCAGGTGGTGAAGCAGCAGCCGCTCCATGGTCTTCATCAGATGTGACGTCAGAGCAACAGGCCGGAAGTCATTCAGCTCACTAGGATGTGATACCTTTGGGACAGGAGTGATACAAGATGTTTTCCAAAGCCTCGGGACTCTCCCCTGTTCCAGGCTCAGGTTGAAGATGCGCTGTTGAGGACTCCCCAGTTCCAACGCACAGGCCTTCAGCAATCGTGGCGATACACCATCTGGACCCGCTGCTTTGTCTTTTCAGCTCTCTGCTCACCTGGGCTGCTGTAATTGTGGGTGGGGATGTCTCACCTATGCTGGTATCAGCAGAAGGATGGTTGGAGGATGCAGTACTCCGAGGTGAGAGTGGGTTACTGTGATCAAACCTATTAAAGATGTGGTGATGCTTTGCTTTAGTACCTCATAAAGCCTAGGTACAATAAGTCAATTTGATTTCTATTTTGTATTGCATACCGCAGTTCCAAAACCTAGCCTCATATCTTTATTTTTTTTTTTTTTGGGCACAAAGTGAATAAAATGGAGGCTTGGATCTAAAAGCCATCTCCAGTGTTGATTGTTGCAGCTCTACTTGTTATCCCAGTCGACATTCAAACATTTCTGGGTGATATCAGGATAAGTGATTTCTCAAATTTATGTAACAACAATACTTCTGAGTTGCCAAACTTACATATGGCTTTGTTTTTATCCAGTTGTTCTTTACTGACACACTGATGGAATCTGTAGTAAGTCCACATGTCTGTTTTAAGTTAAAAGGTGCTGATTTTATGTGAAGTAGTAAAGTGCTTTTTCCATAGAAAGCCTTAACATGCACATTTTGCGACTTCTGCTGAATTAGATGCCAAAAACGAAGATAAGCAAAAACCTACATATAGTAATAGAGCAAGATAGAGATCCACTAGCTCAATCTTGAGACTTCAAAATGGAATAGTTTAAACAAAAGATAATTGATCAGAAAATCTATATTTTGCCCAGGCATAATTGGTAATGGGTGGGTTAATCACAATATTTGTAAATACTGTATATCAAATAGTCTAACCAGTAGGTCATAATTTGATGGCAGAAAACAGCCACAGTATTTGCCTGCAGTTTTAATCCTCAGTTGAAGTATTTCAGTTCTCTTCATAACACTGCTAATCAACATTCAGGAGCTATGCACACTACTGCCACCAACTGGTACACCCTGCAGTGCACTCTCGTGCTTGTAAATGCCAATCCAGTTTGTCCTTTTAAAAATCAATTAATCACAATGAAAAACCGTCATATGTAAAATTTTCCATTTTAATGACTTGGAAAAATTAACTATTTAAAGATGTTCAGTGTCCTTAATATAGAGTTCATTTTACTTATGTCATGCAGCTGATGTTACAATAAGCTATCAATAGTGCTTCTAGTGTAATTTACAAGCTTTTTTTTTTTTCTTCCTCCAGTAAATGTTTACTTTTACAAAGTCGAAACAACTTTGGGTACTTTTTGAATTTATGAGAAAAGGCAGACTTTTTGCAGGCATATTTGACTAGCAGGCTCCTGGTCGCCCCTGTATATTTCAGTTCACATCATCATCATCATCGCCTTGAGAGTGCATGTGCTCAGCCTCATGCGCAGCAAGGTGTGAACGTCTTGTGCTGTGCGGTTTCCAGCAGAGCAAGTGCACCAGTGTATTTTCCATATGTGTCTGTTGTGGAAATTATGCATCTCCAAAAAGAATGTGCAGGGTGGTCCAGATCTAATTATGCAGATGACTTCGATTTATGCTGGGATGATTCCAGTTCAGCATGAAGACAATTCTTCATGTCATCAGTTCGCACATTTCTCGATGGTCCAGGATTTTTTGGGTGATTTTCTATGTAATAAACTTAAGTTATAGCGTAATGAAAATTGCATAATTAGATCTGGACCACCCTATATATGTCAATGAGCCCTAAATATTTCCTGATCATGGTGCTAAACAGTGTCACATATTGGTTGGACGTACAAATTTCACTGTTCTCTTTGCACTTGACAATTTTTTTTTCCTTTTTTATATCGCAATAATAAACTCACAATTTGAATTATGTGAACTTCTGGTTTACTGAATAAAATGTTCAGTGTTCACTTGAACATGTTAGGTCTTTATTTTTCAGGGCAATGTTTTCCAAGATGCAGTTTTTAACCAAACAGTTACAATCACAGAGAGAGAAGATGGCTTGGATGGAGAAACGTAAGTAGTTTATTCAAGAAATTTACATTGTTAGTGGTTCTTTGTATCCAGTCTGTTAAATGCTGGTTCTTTTACAAATGTAGTGTAGGGCATGTAGTAGTGTGCTTTTCATTTGTATTTGCCCTGTTATTGCCCATTTTGTTAATTACAATAACACAAGTAAAGTTTATTAGTCACAGAGATAGCTGAATGTATTACTTTTTATTGATACTTATTTAATGTTGCCTTGCATTTACGGGCATTTATATAACATGACTGAAGATAAATTAACCAAAACTTAAGAGAAATATTGGATTGGAATTGAAAATGGGAGAACACAAAAGTGCTACTCATTTATTCTATGAACCCACTTGCACATTTAAGTGCTTGCTAGCACTAAGCTTAAGTTAGGAAGCAACTTTAGTGAGGATATACATTCATCACAGAATGCTTGCTCGTATTATACCAGTTCAGAGTTGACTTTTAACCTGACATCTTCTGGATATAGTAGAACATCCGTGCTTAAATGGAGCAAGCATTTAAACAAAACACAGACAATGAGCATGCCAGGAGTCTCTCCCAGGTACCTGCTCTGAATTAGTATTTTGTACTGTCACATGGGTGCTTTGTGTAGAGTATTAAAGCCTACTATAGAGATTGAAAGTGAAAATTGTTAACTAAATCTCACAAATAAATGGGAATGTTCACTGCTTTAAGCCAAAAATGTTAACAGTGCTGACAATGTTTTTGTGTTATGTAAAGTCATAAACAAATACTAGTGTTACTTGATATGTTAGGGTAAGTGCATACTATATCTTTAACGTTAAAAGTTATATTTGGTTAAAAGAACTGTGAGACAGTGCCCCATAAATGTTAAACCCTGGATTTCTATCCGTTTATCTTTCAATTGTAATTGAGAAAGCAAACATTGTTTGGAGCTGCAAATGTACTGGTTTCTTGACTGTTTCCTTCACTGAGCTGACAACGCTATTCATGTTTCCGGTCCAGCTTTGAGACTCTTCCTCCATGGCTGCCCTGTAATGGCTCTGTTTTACTACTGGCCCTGCTTCACCTTGCTCACCTAGGGTCAGTGACAACTTGGTCTGCCACATTTGTTCCCACTTCTATTATCCAGAGGTACCATTGGTGTTTGTAGATGGAGAAGCAGTAGTGGAGCTGCAGAAGTAGGAAGTTCTCAGCTGCCTTTCCCCTGCACTGCTGCTGCAAATGACATTCCAGATCCTGAATCTCATCCTTAAGACTCTCCAGGAAATCTATTGTGGTTTTCATGGCACTTTTGGCACTTTACTAGGTTGGACTGAGACCCGGGTTTGCTTCCCGGGTCCTCCCTGCGTGGAGTTTGCATGTTCTCCCCGTGTCTGCGTGGGTTTCCTCCGGGCGCTCCGGTTTCCTCCCACAATCCAAAGACATATGCAGGTTAGGTGGATTGGCGATTCTAAATTGGCCCTAGTGTGTGCTTGGTGTGTTTGTGTGTGTCCTGCGGTGGGTTGGCACCCTGCCCGGGATTGGTTCCTGCCTTGTGCCCTGTGTTGGCTGGGATTGACTCCAGCAGACCCCTGTGACCCTGTGTTCGGATTCAGCGGGTTAGAAAATGGATGGATGGATGGACTGAAGGTCTTCACGTCCCGCTTCTGACACTAATGTAGTACCAGCACTGAATGCCAGAATGTATTCTCTGCTCATTACATTACTCTTTTAGGTTGTTCACTAGCTTTAAAGGAGCCCCTTGCCATTGCCTCACTAGATGGTGTTCTTTTTGCAGCACTGCAAGCATTGTGTTTTATAGGCGCACCTGTAGCTGGTAATGGGATGCTAGCTCATATGATGGGTGACTTATCCGTGCCTGAAGCAACTGTCAGTGCTATATTATGTTACCTATGTTAATAGTACTAGGGTGTTGTACCGTGTTAGCCATTGTGAATGTAGTGAGAAGTCAAGCAAAATGACACCTTTTATTGGCTAACTAAAAAGATTACAATATGTAGGCTTTTGAGGCAACTCAGACCCCTTCAGGCAAGATGAACATGATTAATCCATTATTCTTAAGGTCATATACAGTAGAAAAATGTCATCAACATTCAAGTTGGCAACATTAACCATCAAAACATGTGCAGCTATGAGAAACGCTTATTATTGGAGCACAATGGTGATCGGCACTCTCCATTAAGTCATGGTATTTGTTGGAGAAACTAAGATAAATGTTGGTATGCAAGTCAGTGAGAGAAATGTATCGTGATCAGACTTATACATTGATTAGAAGAGTAAAAATGTATATAGAATTCTGTATCATTAGACTCAAAATGTAACTCTGATGAGCAGATTTTTTCCCCCCCAGGAACAGGTCATTGCAGTGCAGTCAATTCAAAGTGACACACTCACATACACCTCATTATACATAAAATGTAGAAGTTAAATGTTTCATGGCCCAGGAGTCACAGGGACAATTCAAGTCATTACAGCATTGCTAAAATAGAGCTATTTAAAAAGACATACAGAAGCCTTCTTGCTTCTCAGAATAAAGTAATTTACTGGTGTCAATATAAAAGTCCCAAAATCACTGATGAATTCTAGTTATAAATGATAAAACCATGTAGCTGGCTAACTTTTATAGGCATTTGTGAGGAGGAGGAGGAGGTTAGGAGCACGCAGCTAAAGTGTAAAACCTAAATATTGATTATTATAACACTGTGCTGTTCAAATACTTTGGATAAACACCTCTCCATTAAATGTATGTTTGTAAGGTTTGTCATTTGTATTTTACTTGAGAAATTGTACCAACACACCCGGCGCCTGACCTCGGTAAAGAGAGCAATATAAAAATTAGCTGTCCTGAATTGAACAGTTTTTTGCATCTTCCATGATGTGCTTGCTCCTCAATGCACACTGACAATTGCTTTTAAGCCCTATTCTTTCTCAAAACTAACCACACCTATACCCATTCAAATAAAGCTTATCAAAATGAACTGAAATCCAACGAACAAAATGGACAAAGTTTTTTTCATTCTGAAAAAAAAAGCCAACTAAATAAAATGTACCTAAATGAACTGCATTATTTTGATTGTCAGAAAATAAAATTGTAGACTATTTTTTCCTCAGTGCTGCACTCTTTGGGTGTAGACCACCACATCCAAACAGTGGATCTGTTTCAAAAATAAGCAAAATATTGATCACTTACTGTCGCCCAAATGCCTGCCTCACTTGACAAGGATAAAGATGGCTGGAACTGATCTCTAGCCAGTCGACTGTGGTATCACTACCTAAAAACACATTTTTGTTTTTGGTTAAAGTGTACAGAGCACCGGCTGTGGCCTGCTAAAGAGTGTAGGATGAAGGAAGATTATATGGCCAAATGATTGTATATGGCACACTAAGTTATCCTATGACTTGAATGCTTGCAATCCAAGTTATAAGGTAGTAACACTGTGGGGAGTCCTTTCATGGCATGTTTTGGAACTGCTCCCTATCACAAGATGATCAGTGAAGTTAGAAGATTATGGCCATGATGTAAAATCATCATTGGCAGTTTCAATCAACCAGATCTCGGCTCATCTAAGGACTTGAGAGAATTGGTATTGTCCACCATGATGAAACACAAAATGAGGGAAATTGTCCTTAAAGAATGATGTCACACAGTTCAGTACAGCTTCAGACACTAGTAGATTCTGTTGACTCATTCAGGATAAGTCTTTCTGATGGCTTCTTGTGGTCAAACAACTTCATTTGGAAAAGTTACCTAGATGTTTCTTTGTTACCTAGATGTTTCCTTCATTTTATTATGTGTAAATAATATCTCTCTCTCTCTCTTTTCCCCCTGTATTAAGGATCTTCATGTACGTTTTCCTTTCTGGACTTGGGCTTCTTGTTGTTGTTGGTTTGCACCAGCTTCTGGAATCTAGAAAGGTAATATTTGATCTTTTTAGATTTGCTAAGAATTTACCTTTAATATTCCTTTTATTCATGTTTTATTTACATTTTTTATTTATTATTTTTTTTACATATTTGGATATATTTAGAGACGGAGACCAGCAGCAAAGGTTGAAATGGGTACTTCCAGCCATAATGATGTGGATATGAGTTGGATTCCTCAAGAAACTCTCAATCAGATTAGTATGTTTTTTTTACATTTTAAAAGGATATGATTTAAATGTTTCTTTAAACGTGTGTAGTTTTTCTGTTTACTGTACTCAAATTCTGAAAATGTTTTTCAAGAAATGGAGTTCTAAATCTTCATAGTTAGTTTCAGTTACTGTTGGTTTTCTTTCTAAACAAGTTTTTATGGGCTTGTTAATACATTTCATTATTTTTAATTTAAAATCTCTGCTACAAAAATTTTGTAGAAAATAGTTTCTTAAAATCTCCCATTTCTGCAAAGACCACAGCTGGAAGAATCATGCTGTTACCCCTTTTATATTAATAACTGATTCATTTGTAAATTATTACAACTCCATAGAGAACAGTCTGTATTTTAAACAGAGAAGTGCTCTGATTGTTTGCAGTTATAAATGTGATACCAGTAACTTGTCGGCTCCTAGGTGGCAGGTTTTTTTTTTTTTTTTATGTGATGCATGACATAACCATATTGCACAGCAACAGGTTAGGAGAAAAAATGTCTGTTTTATGTTTTTCAAATGATTCTCTTGTGAAGCACCGTGAATCATCCACAAGTTCTAAAAGGCATTCTGCTATGACAGATGTACATGAAACAGTATGCAGAAGAATGCTTTTTAAGTACATGCAGCTATAAGCTCCTGGGCAATTCATAAGTTAGTCTTGCAATCTGTGGTGGTGTAAGTCAACTTCCTATTTTGTTTACATTACCTTTTCCTTTTATACCCACAGCTGTTTTGAGAACTAGCTGTACTATTTATAAATACTTGCTTTATTTTTTGGGGGACTGTTTTGTGTGCATTTACATTATTATACAAAGTGAAGTAATAGATTTACCAAGGTAATTATAGTTTTTTACATATTAACTATTTTTTATTTATGTATTTCTGATATTTGAAGTTCAGTTTCGTTTTACGTGATCTTCTAGCTGTATTTTAAGTTTTATTTGTTGTGAAATAACTATTTCGTTTTTTTTTTTGTCTTGCAGTCAAACAGAACTGTAGGTTTAATGGGTTTGGAAGTTTGTTTTGAAGCCTAGAGCTATGTCCCTTTTTTTTAAAACGAAGCAAAAACAACCATATACATACATTTTTTTTTTAATCATTTGTGTTGAGCAAACTGCACTTTTGCATGCACAAGTATCAAATCAAATGTAACTGGAGTAAAGCAATAAGAAATGGCTAAAGTAGTCTAATACTGCAAAGAAAAGAGTAAAAGAGAGGAAACGCTCTCTCCATTGCACAGATCATTTTTCTACCTTCCCACCATCATAATGTGCAGCATATATTTTAACTTTAAAGCTAAATCTCTTGAGTTTGAGGAATTGTTCAGGCCCCACCTAGATGTACTAACGTAACCACAATGAAACTAGTACAAAGTGTCAAGGTTTAGGGATATTTCAAGACAAGAACTTGCTGTTCTTGAACAGGGAGTGAGAGCAGGCAATAGATTTAGAAGGTATTCAGACCCCTTCACTACTTGCACACTGTGGTGTAGATTTAATTTGAAAGGTTTGAATTTGCTACTTTGCCCGTGAATCTAATTTCAAATAACCCCTAATGACAAAGTGGAAACATTTTTCAGGAAAATTAGAAAATTTATTGAAAATCAAAAGGAATAGTGTGTGTGTGTGTAAGAAACAAATCTATATTTTGAGAGAGAATGGAAGTAAGGAGAAAAAATATAAAACATTCTGGGACCAATCTATTTTCATATCATCTGGAATATTCCGCTGTAAATTTAAAAGTAAGTTTAAACCTTCAGTTCGGGTGTATAGACTCTTATGAATCTCTATCGGTTTGTCAAGGAATGATTTTTATTGTTGTGAACAAAATGCAAACACCTGAATAATTTTTTTTTTTTTTTTTGCTCGTGATTTTCCGTGGTTTTGGCTGAATAGCACATTTCAACTTTAGGCTTCTGAATTGTGCCTTAATATTTAGTAAGTGCAAACTAAGCCAGCAGCTCAACTGTTGCACTCAGTCACAGTTAACATGTGAAGCCTATGTCACATTACAGGACTTTTCCAGTGATTTCCCATCCTTTCATTTATACTCTTCATTTAAATCATCTTTGCTAGTTGATGGCATGTAATGTGAAGCTGGTCGCTTAATGTGACATACCAAGCGAGTTGCAACTGCTTTCTACAAACAGCAGGTTTGTCTGTCTGATGTCTTGTATTTTATATGCAAAACAGAATGTGAAAAACTAAAGTAAGGGCAGAGAATTCTCAGTATGTGTTAACCCTTTGTACTGCACTGGCTCTGTCATGCAGCATGTCATTAACTTTCAGAAAAAGGGGTGAACATGACTCTACCTTAAGGTTGGTAAATGTGACATGGGCAGCGGTTTCAGCTGTATAAGTTGACATAATCTGATGACAATATCTGACTGACTGCGATTTGCATTTCTGGTATACCCCATTACTGTTAATCGCGTAATGCGTCCTTAACCTTCTGTGACTTATGTACAGACTGAAATTCTTTAAGAGATCTGTACCTTAAAGTCTGTCCTCAGGCCTGGACATCCAGTGAACAGCAGCTTTAAAAGCTGCCTAACAATTGTGTGATACCACATTCAGAAATGGCATAATAAAGTACCATTTCTGCAACATTATAATGCTTGAATGCTTCAGAATTATTAGTATTGGAATCTGTCCTGTCATCACTTTCAACTTCTAAAGAATTATCACTATTTTCACATAATAAACTGCTTTCTTCTTTAGCCACCTCAGACCCTGTTCTAACAGCCCTTCACCATTGCTAGCTGCTCTTCATGGAATACATGTAAACTCTGTGACAGAGCGCATGTAACTAGTGGTGGACAAACTGTCACATGGATAATGTAAAGAGGTCATTTATTCATATATTTTAGTGAAATTCAAAACCGCTGCAGTGCAGGTTGGCCCTTGCACAAGACCAGTTGGTGAATTACAAAAATCAATATTTTTTTTTGTAATTTATTTTCAGCGTTTTGAATTTGTTGATTTTCATAGTTTTGTGTTAGTTTTTTGTCTGTTATATTTGTTTATTAAAGTTGCTTTTTTATTAATAGTTCATCTTTAAGTTTTTGTATACAATAATAACTGTAGAGTGTATGGTACAAAAGACCACAGATATTTGTTGAATGCACTTAGTGTAATATGGAAACTTTATTTTCCACCTGTACACCATTCTTTAAAATATGGGGCTCCTGTTCAGTGGAAAACTGAGCAAAGAAAAATCAAATTTGCCTGACAAAGTACCTTTTACTGCCTTAGTAGTCTGATGTAAATGTGCATTTGCAGTTCTTAATAGCTACTGTACATGGCATTTTCATTACTGGTTGCTAGTGCATTGCATTTAAACATTGCCTAGCACAGCTGTTTCCCAAATTAATCAAATTCTTAAATTTTTATAGGCAGCAGATTAGACTGTAAAAGTGAAATTATTTGACTTGCATTTATATGATGTGCACAAAATAGATTTTGTATTTGAACTATAGACATGCAGTTTTTGAAATGCAGTGCATTAGTGGGTAATGCATGTTTGTTCTTTCAAGTCTTTTTTTTCTTTCAGTGGTAAGGCTTTAATAATACAAACAAAATTAGGGATAAGAAAGAAGAGGGAGCTGCTCAATGCAAGCAAAGGCACTATGAAATTGTTACTACTGACTTGTAGCAAGCTTAAGATTGGTCTGCTTTCAGAAATAGGTAGCTTATGCTTTAATACATGGGTGGAAATGCAAGAGTAAATAGTGTCTGCTCTGCATTAGACTAAAACAGTATGCCAGTAGTGCATTTTCAATGTGTCACAGCTCTTTTAAATTTAGGTACATGTGTAGATACTTACAGGAAAAATAAGCAGCCAGACACCAATATTCTTTAGCAGTTGCTGTCAGTTTTCCTTAGCAGTCATTGAGGATCATCATTCCTGGTGACATTTGGTCAGATTTATGTCAAGATTGTTGCACTTTACTGATCGGTGCAAGAAGTTTAAACATTAAGTAGGGGGTTAGCTTAAGTTTTTAAATATATATAAGAAATATATATTTTTAAATTATATCTTTATACTGCTTTATTCCTTCAATGAATTTCTTGCTATTGGTAGACATTTTGCTGCATGTGTAAGGATAGACTTGCTGTTTCTTTTTTCTGTATTCTAACACTGATCTGCTATCTCTCAATTTGCTTTCTTTACATTCTGCCTTCAGTGCAAAGCAGACGAGGTGAGATGTCAGATTTTTCTTTGTTTTATTGGAAACTAACAAGTATAATTATGCCAAGATTTATGCTTCTAACCTGTTATGTGCTGTACATTTAACTTTATAGTGGTAGAAAGTTAGTTGTGGGAATTAAATGTACCTTTTAGTGTCACAAAAAGTGACTACTTCCAAAGTATATCTTGCAGCTGTTCTTTGTTTATATTGTAATAAACTAACAACTAACAGTGCCTTAACCTTTTGTGATATTTATTAATGAAAAGATTCATCAGTTGTTGCTAATGGTACAACACTCCTGCAGAATTGAGAGTTAGTTTTGTACTGATATTTTAGTGTATCTTTCCCATTTTTCATCTTTTAGCATTTCTATTTATTGTAGTTGTCCAACTATGTATGACCTAGTTAGTTTCTGTGCAACACCTAGCTGTCAATATTACATCTTTTAATATGGACAAGTCCGCTTTTAAGAGTTGGATTGTTTTTTATGTTGCCTATAAGTAAATTTTTAATAATAAATGCCTGTGTTTTTGTTTTTAGATAAAGCTTCGCCACGGAGGTCTCCACGTAAGAGGGCACAAAAAAGATCTGCAGGATCCGATGAATAGCTGTGACGAGAAGTTCCACCCACATTAACTCAGTCCATTATGTGGTAGATTGAAAATGTGTTGATGCCCAGAGAACATAATTGGGGGGGAGAAAAAAAAATTGGTGGGCCTTAACCTACAAAAATTGGTATCCTGACTGCTGTGCACATGGTTTTTATAAAAAGTTATTCTTACATCAGATTACGGTGTCAATCTTTAGCCTAACCCACATGAACAATGTCAGTAAAGTCAAAAACACGCTTAATCAGTGTTGCTAGGTGTGGGAATTGTGGTGAAAGACACCACATTGCTTTTCAGCTGTGTTTTTTTTTTAAGATGCGTTAAATATTACCAACTAGATGTTTAAATCTAGGGATTGGCGTTATTAAATTGTTTGCTTCAGTAGAATGAAGCCACAGATTCCTGAATATTATGAACTTTTGTATTCATTGGTACTGAAAGATTACATCAGAAATGAAGATGAATACTGCTTTAAATAAATCAAGTCAACCAAACTAGAATATGATTTCTCACATTATGTGTATGCCTCGAGCATACAGATGGGATTATGACATTACACTGCAAATACAACTTGATACACTGAGGCTTGCAGTCTCTCTTGCCTGATTCGGGGAGAAAACTTTTCTTGGTTAACTTTACATTGCTGAAATGTGCCTCCAGTTTATTTTGCTTTTCCAAATGTTACATTTGTTTCCTAGTGTTTTAGCTTTTTATGTTCTGCTGTCAATGTTTTTTTTCTTATCAATTTTTTTTTTTAGTAAAATAACCACTGAATATTAAAAATGAATAAACTTTGAATGTCTGAGGCATTATGCGATCTTGCTAAAAATATCTGTAAATTAAAGGCCTCACTGTTTATGAAAACTAAAATGTAGGCAGCTTAATGGGGTTTTTTTTTTAAGCCCTTTAATTTGTAGTTTGCCCCCTTCCTGTTGCAGATGGATGCTAAATCTCAGGAAGTTTAACAGAAAAAAGTGTTAATATGCTGTTTGAATGGGAGTTATGTACATTTGGCAAAATAAGAGGAAGCTGCATTTTTTTTAAGTTGCATCTAAAGTTAAAGTCAAACCAGTTTGTACATTTATTTTTATGTCAAGTCTTTGAATGGGAGTTTGCAGTCCATTATTAAAATATGTTTAAAAAGACTAGTTGTGCCAGAATTTGTCTACAATTTCTTTGTCTTGATAAACAAAATATTGTCTGGCGCCATTGATAAATGGTGATGAATGAAGAGCCTGAACAACACTATTTTAATTGCTGTGTTCAAAGCATGAACTGTCACGTACCATTTGCTTCACCTTTGTTAAAGTAACACAGTATACGTTTGAGTCCCAAGTGACTTCTGGTGGCTAGCGGATCTATGAAGCAGTTCTCTTTACCTTTAGAACAGAGATTTCAGGTTGATAAAAAAAAAGTCAAATAGAAGATTTAATCTGAGTATTGAACACTGATAGAAGGAGGTGGTCTTAACGTTAAGCAGATCACTTCACTGAAAGGTTGTGTGGTATTACTAGGAAATAAATTTCTGTAAGGAACATCAGAAATGTTACCATTAAAGAAATTGCTTAGAGTGTTTAACGCCATTGAATTCCTGAAAAAGCTTACTGTCTTTACCTAACGTCTCGCCTATAATTCGAAGTGCCATAAGATCTGCTCACCTAACCATTATACAGCCCTTCCAGGACCACTAATATTAAGAGATCTTGGATTCATTAATCAGCAGATTGTGCTTTGTGATGCAAAAAAAAAAAGCTAATCTGTTGAGGGCTGATTTTAGTCAGGGAACTGTAAATGTCAGGAGGACTGTATACAGGTTTGGCCAAAAGTATTTGTAACTTTCCACAATTTAAAAAAATAATAAATTGTCTGTTAAATAAGTTTAAACTGAGTAATTGCTATCCATCATTCTTTATTTCATTGTGTAGATCCTTCATTTAACATAGTCACATGAAAAAGTTTGGGAACCCCTCTGAGCCTGCATAATAATTTACTCTTCTTTCAACAAAAAAAAATAACAGTGGTATGTCTTTCATTTCCTTGGAACATCTGAATACTGCAGTGTTTTCTGAACAAAGATTTATAGTGAAGCAGTATTTAGTTGTATGAAATTAATCAAATGTGAAAAACTGGCTGTGCAAAAATGTGGGTCCCCTTTTAATTTTGTTGATTTGAATGCATGTAACTGCTCAATACTGATTACTTACAACACCAAATTGGTTGGATTAGCTCGTTGATCCCTGAACTTCATAGACAGGTGTGTCCAATAATGAGAAAAGGTATTTAAGGTGGTCAGTTGCAAGTTGTGCTTCCCTTTGACTCTCCTCTGAAGAGTGACAGCATGGGATCCTCAAAGCAACTCTCAAAAGATCTGAAAACAAAGATTGTTCAGTATCATGGTGTAGGGGAAGACTACAAAAAGCTACCTCAGAGGTTTAAACTGTTAGTTTCAAGTATAAGGAATGTAATCAGGAAATGGAAGGCCACAGGCACAGTTGCTGTTAAACCCAGCAGATCTGGCAGGCCAAGAAAAATACAGGAGCAGCATATGCGCAGGATTGTGAGAATGGTTACAGACAACCCACAGATCACCTCCAAAGACCTGCAAGAACATCTTGCTGCAGATTGGCACAAAAGAACATCTGTATGGCAGGGTGATGAGAAAGAAGCCCTTTATGCACTCACGCCACAAACAGAGTCGCTTGTTTTATGCAAATGCTCATTTAGACAAGCCAAATTCATTTTGGAACAAAGTGCTTTGGACTGATGAGACAAAAATGATAGTAATTTGGTCATAACAAAAAGCGCTTTGCATGGCAGAAGAACAACACCGCATTCCAAGAATAACACCTGCTACCTACTGTCAAATTTGGAGGTTCCATCATGCTGTTGAGCTGTGTGGCTAGTTCTGGAATGGCCATCACAAGCCTCTGACTTGAATATCATCAAAAATCTATGGGATGATTTGAAGCAGGCTGTCCATGCTCAGCAGTCATCAAATTTAACTGAACTGGAGAGATTTTATATGGAAGACTGGTCAGAAATACCTCCATCCAGACACTTACCAAAGGCTATAGGAGGCGTCTAGAGGCGGTTATATTTGCAAAAGGAGGCTCAACTAAATATTGATGTAATATCTCTGTTGGGGTGCCCAAATTTATGCACCTGTCTAATTTTGTGATGATGCTTATTGCATATTTTCTGTTAATCCAATAAACTTAATGTCACTGCTGAAATACTACTGTTTCCATAAGGCATATCATATATTAAAAGGAAGTTGCTACTTTGAAAGCTCAGCCAATGATAAACAAAAATCCAAAGAATTAAAAGGGGTTCCCAAACATTTTCATATGACTGTAATTTAAAAAAGTAAAGCAAATAATAAATAAGACACAAAGTCATTGGGATCTATTAGAAGTGGAGTCATAATTGGATTGCAGTGATAGGCTACATACAATATCTAAAAGATTCATGTTCCTGTGACCTTGGTAGCTAATACCAAGATGTTTAAGGTCCATGGGACTGTAGTCAACTTCCTTGGGATGTGGCCACGAGGAAAATTTGACCCCAGATTGAGCAGAAGGCTAGTATTAAGGAGAAAGAACCATGGAAAATATTAAGACCGGTTAAGGCTGACCTCCAAGATCAATGTACTGCAATTTAAAGTGTAAGTGGGTCCAATTTCTGAAAGATGCACAAAAGCAATCTGATGTTTACAAGTCATACATGAGTGTCCTTGGTACAGACTGAACTAGGTTAGAGTTTATTGGTGAGTCACAGCAGATTTATGTTCATAGAGGACATAAAAGGGCTTACAAAGACAAACCCTATCCATAATGTGAAACGGGAAAGCTCAATAATGTTATTGGTGCTGCCTTTGGCACTGACTGCCTTTAGATTGTGCAGAGCACATTGAAGTCAGAATGGGGTCTGCTTGAGGGAGACATATTGCCCAATGTCCCAAAGCTCTGTCTCATTTGCAGGTCATGAGTGTTCCATCAGGATGAGGACCCAAAACCTGCATCTAACAATACCCAAGAATTGTTGAAGAGAGTCCTAAAATTTGTTCAATTGAACATCAATGGGAACAGCAGAAATGCTCAATTGGAAACCTAAGAACTGGAGCAGTTTAATCAAAATGAACAAAATTGCAGAAGTCTCATTCAACGCTACAGAAAGCCCTTGATTGCACTTATTTGCCTCCAAAGGGTAGTCCATACCATTATGTCTACTTTTTTTTACTTCAATGTGTAAAGTTCCTTAATGAAAAGCAAAGAGTCGTCTGCAATTGAATAAAAAATGGTGGATACCAATTACTTTTGTCACTGAGCTTGTTTTTCAGAAAATTGTGATTTCTTTTTTAAATAGTAAGTACCTTCAGCCATGTCTGTAATTCTGTGATGGAAGGAGCTTGTGAGGTGGGTCTGTAACCATTCTAGCTGTATCTGTTTATCTCAAGATCTCATGTGCCACTAGACACGTCCACTTCAACGGTGCGAAATGAGGTTTGGATGCCATTGAGAATCTTTGTGGTCCTGGCATGTTTCCTGTATTCTTGAACCTTTTAAAGCCCTTTAAAAGTCTTCTCGTCTCTGCTTCTGGCAGACTAGACAGTGTTTTGAATGGCATTCTTTCCTGTTTTTTTTTTAGTGATTGAGGTAACTGGGAGGTGGGGGTTATTGATACATTGTAGTTCCCTTTGTTTGTAGTTGCCACTTTATTGCTTCCAGCTGTTGCACAGATGTTTGGGGATGAGTGATTTAGATAGATAGATAGATAGATAGATAGATAGATAGATAGATACTTTATTAATCCCAACGGGAAATTCACATACTCCAGCAACAGCATACTGATAAAAAAACAATATTAAAGAGTGATAAAAATGCAGGTATAACAGTCAATAACTTTGTATAATGTTAACGTTTAACCCCCCCGGGTGGAATGATTTGACTGGTTCTGTGCTTGCAGAGATTTCGCTTTTACTTGGTCTGTCTTGTGTGTATTAAAAGTGTTTATGCAGAAACTATGGGAAGGAAGAAGTGTAGAGCTTTGGGTATCGAATTGTTACTGCGTTGATTGAGGCAGAGATTTTTAAGTTCATATCTGTTGGTTTGTGAAGCTCCGATCAATGGCTGTCCCAAATGATTATACGTGATTGATAAATTAGCCAATCTCAACAATTTCTTCAGAATCTGCTTATGTAAGCTTAGAGATACGTTTTAGTGTTCCTTTATGTGAAGTGTTACAGTACTTGAGGAATTTCACGTGTCATTTTGCTGCCAGATTATCCAGTAAACGGAGAGTAGACAGACTTGTGTAGAGAGTGAAGACAGAAATAAAAAGAAAGCGGAGTAAAATAAAGAGAAAAGGGAATCCGAGGAGTTGTTCTGTGCTTGGAGAAGAATGGCAGACATACAGTGCCCTCCATAGTTTTTGAAAGACACACATTTTTACCTGGTGTACCCCTCTTCTCCACAGTTTGAAATTACAAATCAACCAATACTGATGTGATTAATGTGTGCATTGCAGACTTTCATTTAAGCGTGTTTACATGTAGAAACAGTGTTGTCATTTCTACACGGCGTGACCAAAAAATATGCAAATACTTGTAAATGAAAGCCCAAGAACTGTGTTCTCTTTAGCAATGAGTGTACTGGACAATCTACAGCAACACAGCCGCTCTGACCAACTGGCCAGGTCACGGATTTGTCTGATATCCATAAGTCACCAGATCAATCCGAATGAAAGTTTCCAGCTTCTGTTAATAGTAAGTTGCACAGCTTTGTGGCTCATTCAATGGATAACAATGTGGGAGGTTGTAGTAGAGGATATTGCATGATATGGTTTTGACATTATTGTAATAAGCTAGTTGAAGACAGATTGACTCGTGTATTTGGAGACAGGTGTGCATACGCTACGGGTAAAGCCAAAAATTGGATAAACCCACCATTACCTGGATAACGCTCGCATTATCCCAAAGGCCCGATAAACCTAGCCTTACCTGGTTAAAGCTCACATTATCCAAAGAGATTACCCGGGTAAACTTAGAAACCCGTATGTTATTCCAGCTTTACCCAGGTCTGCTAAGTTTACCCAGTTTTCAGGCTTTACCCATTACCCATACACCAATTACAAGGAACGGCAAAATGGTAATTGGACTGTTTGCTGTTCTAAAGCTAGTTTGAAAGGTGTGTAGGAGTGGATACAGTTCTATGATTTACGTTCAGCAGACCTCCAGATGGTTTTCCAGGAAAGCCCCAAGCCCAGTCCAGTTATTTTTGTGTCTCGCCTCATATAGAAGGGTATGAGTCTGAGGGTTGGGACAGGAAGAAATGTTTAGTGGTTTCATTTTTAACTTTTACAAGTAATGCTAAAATGTTGAAGACAGGTAATGGAATAATCTAAAAATATTTGCTATCTCATGCCCTACTTGGGCTTTCAGCTACTTACCTGTGTATGTATGTATGTGTGAACGTTTCTTCATTAGTGGCCCCTCTCTCGAGTGTATTCTTGTAAAGCCTGCTCCTCATACTCTAGTACGAGTATAGTATAGTATAGTAGAGTAGAGGTTTTTTGTGGCGGTGATCTGCACCACCACCACCTGATCAAAGCACCGTGATGTCCCTTCATTGATGGATTAAAGTCCATCTGACTGTCATCATCAAGTTCTTCCATGAGAACCATAAATACAATGAGGACTGATTGAGGTCATTTATGTTTGGTAGAATGCCTAGAAGGACCTTTTGCGGCCTCGGATCCCCTGCAGATTTTATTTTTTTCTCCAGCCGTGTGGATTTTCTTTTTTGTTTTTTCTGTCCTCCCTGGCCATCGGACCTTACTTTTATTCTATGCTAATTAGTGTTCCCTAATTTTAATTATTTATTTTGTCTTTTTTCTCTTTCTTCATCATGTAAAGCACTTTGAGCTACATTGTCTGTATGAAAATGTGCTATAAACATAAATGTTGTTATTTTCTCACATCCTGTCCACCTACTGTACAGTATATACTGGCCGTCTTTGAAGGTAACTCTGTCACCGTGTCTCATACTCCTTGTGTGTCTCCCACTCACACATCTTCTTTCATCACATCACAAAAAGACAAACTGACCAAACAGATTGCTCAGAGGGAATGTACACTCATACTTGATTGTTTTTTTATATAGTAGACTAGCAAAATACCTACACTTCGCAGCGGAGAAGTAGTGTGTTAAAGAAGTTATGAAAAAGAAAAGGAAAGATTTTAAAAATAACATAATCTGATTGTCAGTGTAATTGTTTTGTCATTGTTATAAGTGTTGCTGTCATCAAGGATTTGATTATCATTAGTTCTTTCAATCAGGTTCGTATTTGGAGGACGTGTTGTTTTGAGGTTACATTCCGTGTTTGTCAATCGTTGTAAAGATACCAGGTTTCATTCATCGAAGTGCTCACTACCCAAATCGCTACTCGTGAATGTAAGATGTTTAACAGGCATTCCCGGTATTAACTTGTGCTAAACGTACCATGGTGTGACGTAAGGGGAACTGACTGTAAAAAGGCAAGGAGGCGCGTATTTTGAATGAAAAGGGAGAAGACAGTGAAGGAGCGGAAAAGTGAGAAGGAAAACTGTTTAAATAAAGAGCTAGGAAGGTGAATGGAAAGAAGCAGCCAGCGTTAAAGCAAGGAAGACTCCGTAATAAGGATGGTTGGGTGCACGTAGAAGGTGTAACAATAAGATTGTTAAGCCTTATGATAATGTTCCCGCACGGAGGGTTTAGAGAGACGCATTGGGAGAAGTATAGAATAGGGAAGCCCATGTGACTGTTCTGCTGTTCTCCTTCGACAGTTCTGTGGCTCTGCATATTTGTATGCACCTCTCTAAGGTCAGTTTGTCTTCTCTCAGTAATCTTTGTTGCAAACTTGCATCACTGGTTCCGCACACAATTCGGTCACGTATAAGGGAACTTTTAATCTCCCCGAAATTGCATGTGCCTGCTAACACTCTCAGATCTGTGATGTAGTGGTCTATATTTTCTCCCCTTGCCTGATTTCTTGAAAAAAACCTCTCTACAGTTTCGTTTATTTTCGGGTTGTAATGATAATCAAATGTACGTATCATCAAGCTCATGGTTAACTCATCAGGTCTTACATCACCGGTCACAGCCTGACACAATTCTCTGCCGCTCCCTCCAATAACATAACAGAATAATCTGACCTTAGTGTTTTCCTCTGCCTCCAGCATTGCAAGTTCTGTGTATAATCTGAACTCGTCCTTCCATGTTCTCCATGACTTCGCCAGGTCTTTAGCATCAAGGCTTTATACCCTGCGTCTTCTCATTAAACTTGTATCTCGCGAATATCTCGTGCGATCTTGCGATGTCCACAACTTTATTTAATTTTAGCTCAGATCCGGCACTTAAAAGTTTCTCTCGCACTTTTGCTGAGTTTGTGCCAAACACTATTCTATCCCTGACCATCTCATCTTCGTTTGCATAAGCACAGCCCTTCACCAGCAATTTTAGAAAGTAATCAAAAGTCTCGTTAATACCCTGCGTCCTCTCAGTAAACTTGTATCTCGCGAATATCGTATTCGTCTTAGGCATGACAAACGCCAGTGGCAGCGTGTCTATGAACTTAATTTAAACTTAAGCTTTACACCTTGCTTTCCTATTCCTTTTAATAAGCACAGTCCTTTACCAGCAATTTTAACTCCATTACAGCAATACAGTGGCCTCATACCACCGAAATAAGTACGTACATCAGTTTTGGTTAGCGCAGGGAAGCCGCCTACCAAATTTCGTGAAGATGGGGTCAGCCTTCTACCTACACGGGAAGTTGGCGAATTAGTGAAGTTGGAAAGTTCAATATGGTGGCCGACAGTGGCGTCATACCACCGAAATAAGTACGTACATTGGTTTCGGTTAGCGCAGGAAGCCACCTACCAAATTTTGTGAAAATGTGGCCAAAAATAAGAATGTTCAATATGCGGACGTTGTCAACCCTTACGACCGTTACATGTAGAATTTTGAAATGAAACTTTTTTAAGTAAGCTGTAATGAATGAACCTGCCAAATTTCAGCCTTCTACCTACACGGGAAGTTGGAGAGTTAGTGATGAGTCAGTGAGTCAGTGAGGGCTTTGCCTTTTATTAGTATAGATATTGTTTGGCTTGTTTGGTCTAACGTCCTCCACCTGCCAGGCCACAGGTCTTGGTGGTGTAGCTGCCGGTTTTGGAGAGTGAATTGGCCGTTACAAGGGCTTTTAGTCTCCAGAGGCTGATCTATTGTCTTTAGGACTTTAGGGCTATGTCCTCTGTGCCACACCAGAGGCCTTGAACCCTGATGAACTTTGGTCTGTTGGTAAAGAGACTGGAAGTTGTGAAGGACAGATGCCACTGTTTTTTTTGTGAAATAAGCATGAAAGTATCAAGATGAGTTAAGCATAGTTTATTCTTTAGGAATGAGGAAGCCCAAAATGTGTGCTGGTAAGAGGGAATAAACCCTACAGTATAGGAATGAGTCATAAATGCAATGACTGTCTGTAGAAAGTTCTTACATTTATAGATTGTGAGTGAAGGCCACTTTCCAAAAAAACAAATATGCACAGGTTTTGGATTAGTATTTGTTAAAATTATAGACTGGATTAATATCTGCAAACTCATACTAAAACTAGTCGAAGAGCAGACACAACCTATAAGCAGGCGTCACCTTCCATCAGCAACATCTTTTGGCTTTGTTCCCTTCTTGGTATCTACTGCACCTTTGTTTTAACATGTTGATTGTCTACCCTTGGGATTGCCATTGATCCTCAGTCACTCATTTGGACTTTTCTTGGACAGAATCCCATTGCTCATTATTTGGGCTAATTGCTTTACCTCTGCTACCTTCCTAGCTCACTGTGTAAAGAATCCAATATTACCTTCCATTTTGCACTCTTTACCATTCTTTGCCATTCTCCATCTTGCACTAGCTTAGGAACATGTCTGATTTTTTTTCAAACTGGGGAAAAAAGGCTCAATTCTAGTGAAACCAGCTATTTTAACTGGCAAAGTAGTCACAGACAGAACGCATTAGAAAATTTACAAAAGTGTGGAAAGTCTTGTGCCGGCCTTGTTTAGGTGTTTGTGAAAAGCTCTGCTGGTCAGCAACTGGAGTAGAAAGAAAAAAAGAAAGTCTCCTCAGCACCAGTTCACTGCAGGATATCTTGATAGCCTCAATGTCTTCTGGGACTTTGTAGATCTTGCTGACAAAAAAGAAAAACCTTCTAAATACCTCACAATATCTTAACTGAATGTACGAAAAAAATCACCTTATTTCTCCAAAGAGATATGCTGAATTTGTTCAATAGCAACAACAACATTTATTTCTATAGCACATTTTCATACAAATAATGTAGCTCAAAGTGCTTTACATAATGAAGAAAAGAGAAATAAAAGACAAATTAAGAATTAGAATAAGACAACATTACTTAACATAGAATAAGAGTAAGGTCCGATGGCCAGGGAGGACAGAAAAAACAAAAAAAAAACTCCAGACGGCTGGAGAGAAAAAATAAAATCTGCAGGGGTTCCAGACCATTAGACTGCCCAGTCCCCTCTGGGCATTTTACCTAACATACATGAAACAGTCCTCTTTGTATTTAGGGTTCTCTTGGAAGGACTAGATGATGATGGTCATGCAGACTTCTGGCTTTTAATCCATCAATGTAGGACATCATGGTGCTTTGATTTGGTGGTGATGGTGCAGATCGCCACCACAGAAAACCGGGAAAAGCAACAGAAGAGAGAGTAGGGGTTAGTACAGATTTTACAGCCACCATGAATGGTTATTATAATGAATTGAATATACAGAGTATCAGGATTAAATGAAGGTGAAGTTATTAGAAAGTCCATGTTAAAGTAATGTGTTTTTAGCAGTTTTATAAAGTGCTCCACCATATCAGCCTGGCGAATTCCTATTGGCAGGCTATTCCAGATTTTAGGTGCATAACAGCAGAAGGCCGCCTCACCACTTCTTTTAAGTTTTGCTCTTGGAATTCTAAGCAGACACCTCATTTGAGGATCTAAGGTTACGATTTGGAATATAAGGTGTCAGACATTCTGATATATAAGATGGAGCGAGATTATTTAAGGCTTTATAAACCATAAGCAGAATTTTAAAGTCAATCCTGAATGACACAGGTAACCAGTGTAGTGACATTAAAACTGGAGAAATGTGTTCAGATTTTCTTTTCCTAGTTAGGATTCTAGCAGCTGCATTCTGCACTCGTTGCAAGTGATTTATGTCTTTTTTGGGGAGTCCTGAGAGGAGTGCGTTACAGTAATTTAGTCGACTGAAAACAAAAGCGTGAATTAATTTCTCCGCATCTTTCAATGATATAAGAGGTCTAACTTTAGCTATGTTTCTTAAGTGAAAAAATGCTGTCCTAGTGGTCTGATAAATATGTGATTTAAAATTTAGGTTACAGTCAACAGTTACCCCTAAATTCTTTACCTCCGTCTTGACTTTTAATCCTAATACATCAAATTTATTTCTAATAATCTCATTGCCTCCATTATTGCCCATCACTAAAATTTCTGTTTTCTCTTTATTTAGCTTGAGAAAATTACTATTTATCCAATTAGAAACACAAGTAACACATTGTGTTAGTGAATTAACAGTGTTGGGGTCATCAGGTGCTATTGATAAGTACACCTGTGTGTCATCAGCATAGCTGTGGTAACTCACGTTATACCCCAAGATAATCTGACCTAACAGAAGCATGTAGATTGAGAAGAGCAGCAGACCCAGGATAGAGCCTTGTGGAACGCCATATTGGATATCATGTGACTTTGAGTTGTAATTATCAAAACTAACAAAGAATTTTCTACCTGCCAGGTGGGATTCAAACCAATTTAAGAAACTGCCAGAGAAGCCCACCCATTGACTAAGGCGATTTCTAAGAATGTTATGATCAGTGGTGTCAGATGCAGCACTCAGATCTAAGAGGATGAGAACAGATAAATGGCCTCTGTCTGCATTAAACCGCAAATCATTTACTACTTTAATTAGTGCAGTTTCTGTGCTGTGATTTGTTCTAAAACCTGACCGAAATTTATCAAGGATAGCATGTTTATTGAGATGGTTATTTAACTGCATAATGACTGCCTTCTCTAGAATTTTACTTAAGAAGGGCAGGTTAGAAATGGGTCTAAAATTTTCAAAAGCAGAGGAATCAAGATTATGTTTCTTAAGTAGGGGTTTAACTACAGCAGTCTTAAGACAGTCTGGGAAGACCCCAGTATCTAGTGACGAATTTACTATGTCCAGAACATTATCAATTAGCACGCCCGATACTTCTTTGAAAAAATTTGTTGGTATTGCATCAAGGACGCAGGTGGAGGGTCTCAGTTGAGAAATTATTTTATGTAAATCAGGTAAATCTGTCCTGGTGAAAGAATTTAATATGTTTATAAAGGAGTACTGGGGTTTATGAGGATCCACAGTGTTGGGGAGATATACTATATTATTCCTAATATCATTAAATTTTTTGATTGAAGAATACAGCAATACCCTCACAGGTTTCACTGGAGGTATTTTGGAGGCATTCCTTTGTGTTAGAACATTCTAGACGAGAACAGGCCATTCAGCCCAACAAAGCTCGCCAGTCCTATCCACTTATTTCCTCCAAGATAACATCAAGTCGAGTTTTGAAAGTCCCTAATGTCTTACTGTCTACCACACTACTTGGTAGCTTATTCCAAGTGTCTGTCGTTCTTTGTGTAAAGAAAAACTTCCTAATGTTTGTGTGAAATTTACCCATAACAAGTTTCCAACTGTGTCCCGTGTTCTTGATGAGCTCATTTTAAAATACAAGTCTCGATCCACTGTACTAATTCCCTTCATAATTTTAAACACTTCAATCATGTCACCTCTTAATCTTCTTTTGCTTAAACTGTAAAGGCTCAGCTCTTTTAATCTTTCCTCATAATTCAACCCCTGTAGACCTGGAATCAGCCTAGTCGCTCTTCTCTGGACCTTTTCTAGTGCTGCTATGTCCTTTTGTAGCCTGGAGACCAAAACTGCACACAGTACTCAAGATGAGGCCTCACCAGTGCATTATAAAGGTTGAGCATAACCTCCTTGGACTTGTACTCCACAGATCGTGCTATATAACCTAACATTCTGTTAGCCTTCTTAATGGCTTCTGAACACTGTTGGAAAGTTGATAGCTTAGAGTCCACTATGACTCCTAAATCCTTCTCATAAGGTGTACTCTCGATTTTCCGCCCATTGTGTATTCAAACCTAATATTTTTACTTCCTATGTGTAATACTTTACATTTACTGACATTAAATTTCATCTGCCACAAATCTGCCCAAGCCTGTATGCTATCCAAGTCCTTCTGTAATGATATAACGGATTCCAAATTATCTGCTAATCCACCTATCTTGGTATCATCTGCAAACTTAACCAGCTTGTTACTTATATTCCTATCTAAATCATTTATATATATTAAAAATAGCAGCGGCCCTAGCACTGACCCCTGTGGAACACCACTCTTAACATCGCCAGTTCTGATGAGGTTCCTCGCACCATCACCCTCTGCTTCCTGTGTCTGAGCCAATTCTGCACCCATCTAAAAACATCACCCTGAACTCCCACTTCTTTTAACTTGATGCCCAACCTCTCATGTGGCACCTTATCAAATGCTTTCTGAAAGTCCAGATAAATAATATCATAAGCTCCACTTTGATCGTATCCTTTTGTTGCCTCCTCATAGAATTCCAACATGTTAGTAAAACACGACCTCCCCCTTCTGAACCCATGCTGACTGTTCAGAATAACTCCTGTCCTTGTCATGTGTTGCTCAATCTTATCCTTAATAATTCCTTCCATTAATTTTCCTGTGATGCTTGTTAAGCTTACTGGCCTATAGTTGCTTGGATCTGCCCTGTCACCCTTTTTATATAATGGGATGATATTTGCCATTTTCCAGTCCTTTGGAATCTCTCCAGTGCACAGTGACTTCCTAAAAATATGTGTCAAGGGTTTATATATGTACTCACTAGCCTCCTTAAGAACACGAGGATAAATATTATCTGGGCCTGGTGATTTGTTTGATTTCATCTTATTTAATCTGAGCAGCACTTCTCCCTCTACAATTTCCAAATCCCTCAGTACCTCCTTAGTAGTTGTGTTTACCTCTGGCAGGTTATCCACTTGCTCACTTGTAAACACCTCAGAAAAATGTAAGTTTAGGGCATCTGCTATTTCATTGTCTGTATCTTTTAATTCCCCTTTACTATTCCTGATGAACTTGACCTCCTCCTTAACTGTTCTTTTACTACTAAAATACTGAAAGAATCTCTTGGGGTCTTCTTTCGCCTTATCTGCTATATTCCTCTCCAACTGTCTTTTAGCCTCTCTGATATCCTTCTTAATGGTTGCCCTCATGTTCTCATACGCTACGGTTCTCTTTGCAGTAATTAGTCTTATATGCCTTATACAGCAGTTTTTTCCTTTGCAACTTCTTTTTTAAATCTTTATTAATCCATCGTGGAGTTTTTTTTAGTTTCCTATTACTTCCAAATTTAGGTATGTATCTGTCCTGCATTACATGTAAAACATTTTTAAACCTGTTCCACTGCTCCTCGACTGTCTCCACATTTAAAAGCTTATCCCAGTCTATCCTACTTAGACTTTGTGCATCTGCTCAAAATTAGCCCTACTAAAGTTCAACTTAACAATTTTAGTCTTTGCATCTGTACTCTTACAAAATACTGAGAATTGTATTACATTATGGTCACTTGACCCTAGTGGTTCAATCACCTCTACACCCTCAATTCTATCCTGATTATTACAGAATACTAAATCCAGATAGGCTTCACCCCTTGTTGGTGCTTTAACATGCTGTGTTAAAAAACAGTCGCCGATTACTTCTAAAAACTCCTGCTCTTGTGCTCCTCCATCTGTAAGGTTATCCCAGTTAATATTTGGATAATTAAAGTCCCCCATGACTATAATATCCCCTGTAAACTTGCCTTTTGATATTACTAAAAGATGTGTGTTGAAATTACTGTCTGAATTGGGTGGTCTATAACACACTCCTAAAATGAGACCTTTTCCCTAATATTTTCCAGGCAAGCCACATGTCCTCACTAAGATGGGGCTCATCATCCAACTGAAGATGACTTACATTTAATTCCTGTTTGGCATAAACAGCAACCCCACCTCCTTTTCTGTTCTGTCTATCCTTCCTAAAAATGTGTATCCCTCTATGTTACACTCATCCCCATCTTTGTTATTTAGCCAGGTTTCCGTTATTGCTATAATATCATAATTATGCTCTGCTACATACAACTCCAACTCACTTACCTTATTTTTGATACTTCTAGCATTAAGGCAAGCTATTTTTAATGTGTTAATCCTTCTATCTTTACGTGTTTGCTTAAAATTTACATTACTATGCATTTTTATTTCTACACCATTGTTTGTTCTTCCATGTATAGATCTAAATCTGGCCTGTCCTAAACTCCCTGCCCCCCCATTCCCTAGTTTAAACAATCCTCGACTAGCCTACACATACGCCTCCCCAATACATTGGTGCCCCTCCGGTTCAGATGTAACCCGTCACGGCGGAACAGGTCCCATCTGTTCCAAAAGGAGTCCCAATGCCCCATAAACCTATACCCTTCTACCCTGCACCAAGATTTGAGCCACGCGTTAAGCCTTCTAATCTCCTCAATCTCACCTGGACTGGCGCGTGGCACAGGCAGAACTTTGGAGAAGACTATCTTGTCAGTTCTGCTCCTCAGCTTGGTACCTAACTCTTTGAATTTGGATCGCAGAACTGACAGACTACCCTTATGTATGTCATTTGTTCCAACGTGGACAATGACAACTGGATCCATCCCCGCTCTGGCCAAGAGCCTATCCACCGGAAGGCTCCCGGAAGGCAACACACCGTATGAGACTCTCTCTCTCTGGAGCACACCTGCACTTCAATCCCCCTAATGATTGAGTCCCCAACTATCACTACCTCTCTCTTTTTGGGAACTGGTTCTGACTGGTGTTACCTGGGTTAGGGTTAGGATTAGGGTGAGGGTTCACGCCACACAAACATTCCTCAACCAAAACAATTATTAAAAATTTACATTTGTAGTGATCAATGAGAAGACAAGCAAAATGACACTTTTTATTGGCTGACTAAAAATATTACAATATGCTAGCTTTTGAGGCAACTCACGCTCCTTCAATTCAGGTTGGTTTAGTGGTCAACTTTTGACTTTCAGGTTTCTGAAATTTTTGATGGCTATTGGGATTGTGCACATTTGGATTACAGACTTTAGCTGTTATTGAATTTCTATGTTGTGATTAACCTTAGTCTGTAATTGGTTCTTGGTTCTTTTACTTTCTGAAGTTTGCATTTATTTTGTTCCTATTGTTCTCACATTATGGTGGTCACCACTTATTGCATTTCTGCAGATATGAGTGATCATAACCTGTCAAATTTTAATTTCAACAGAATTTCAATTAATTCTCATCTAGAATGTTTTGTTTCTTCCTTATGAATGGAGCAAACTAGTTCTAAGGTGGATGTAAATGAAGCAGCCATTACTATAGTAGGAATAATACTGGCCACGTATCATTTTGTGCTGTCATGCGCATGGGTCGTTGAATGTAACCAGCAGTATGCACGGCCGCACAGTACGATTAGTCGCAGGTAAGCAGCCCAATCAGCACCTGGCTGACTATCTGAGTGGAAGACACTTGTACCTTCCACTGTTCTAAGAGGGGGTCCCTGTCGCGTCATCACAGGATACACAGGGGTATGTATTTTCAATTTAAGATTTTTGGCCTTTTGTTCTGGGTTTTTCAGTACTTTATTTTTGACATTTTGATTTTTGTTATTTATAGGTTTTAAAATTTGTCCATTTTTAATTATTAAATTATGAATAGTTTTGGTGTGACCAGAGATTTTTGATGTTTTTCTCTCTCCACATGTGATTAATTCCCAACACTCTCCTCTACTGATAAGTGCAGGTTAACACTAAACCCGTGTTTTCCTGGGGGAAGAAATGGCAGCAGGATGCACTTTGGGAAGGCAATCTAGCAAGAGCAGTGTGATACTCTTTGCAATGTTCTGATGGGAAATCTTGGGCTTGTTGTGGATGTTACTTTGACACATGTCAGCTACCTAAAGATTGCTGCAGAGCACACTGTAAAAATTGCTCAGTGGTGCTTTGAAGAACATGACAAAGAGTTCAGGTTGTTGACCTGGCCTCCAAATTCCCCAGATTTCAATTTGATCGAGCATTTATAGGATATGCTGGCCCCACCTCACAACTTACAGGATGCAGAGGATCTGTTGCTAAAGTCTTGGTATCAAATACCAGAGGACACCTTCAGAGGTCTTGTGGAGTCCATGCCTCAACGACTCAGAGCTGTTTTAGTAACACAAGGAGTACCCTACACAATATTAGGCAGGAGGTTTTAGTGTTGTGTCGGAATGCGTATATATTGAGCATACTCTTCTCAAACTGAACAGGGAGGTTGGAAACTCATTCAAAACCAAGTGAACTCCCTGACAAGAGTTGCTTAGCAGACACAAGATGAATCTTTCCAGAGGTGTTTTAAGTATATATACTGTGGTGCTTTGCTGGCATAGCTTCTGTGGAAGAGTGACTCGGCCTAAAACATAACACGAAAAATTTATTTATCAAAATTACAAGGTGACACAAGGTAGACCAAGACTGTGTTGCCTGTCACAGCCCAAGTGTAGCATCTGGAAACCAAAACTGGTTAATAATGTGTGCAAATATCATGCCTACTGTCAAAAATGACGGTGATGTCACTGTCCTACAGGAATACTATGAGCTGAAGCTCCTGAATGAGAGCATAATTAAGTGACTCAGACCCTGAAAAGAAGTACAATAAGTGAATCATATGGGCAACAAACACATACAGAACATGTAACAAATGGTTTAAAGGTAGTCAACACAAGAAAGCCCAGATTCTTTAAATGAAAGACAAGGATCAATTGGGAGTTTCTTTGTCATACAGAGGATGGTCACTAAAAACCAAAAACAATGTTTGTAGTCAAGGTGGAGAAAAAAATCCAAAAACTCTTTAAGTAATGAAAATCTAAAACAGACGGTAGCATGTGCAGCAATCAATACCAGGCATCCATTTATATATTCAATGTTTTCTTAGAAATGGTAAACCTGTCATGTAGGAAATACAGGAGTTTCCATTTTCAGTTGATGTGAATGCTCCATTGCTTATGCAGGGTTTACGTTGTTACTTTAGTCGAACATCCTGCCTAAATAAGTGTTAAATACGAAGACAGTTGATGCTGGACAATGCAGAGGTGGACGTCCATATCTAGCGACACCCATCATACTTTGCGAACCCTTTGTCTGATGTGCTTCCTTAGTTTAAGTGCATGCTCCCAAACCTAACTTAACCTAACACTGCATGGGGTGCAGATCCTGAGTCTCGAGTCTTCTATCCTGGTTTCTTCTAAACCAATTAGCGATACATGGCTTTAGTCTTGTGTTTATTTAAGAGACCAAGGGCCAAAACGATTTGAAAACTGAAACTGAAAAATACGCACACACCAAGGCACTGGCAACTGGGCTGTTCATTTTAAGGTATGATTCTGTATGTGGAAAGCACCACCCTGAGTGTCAACTGCACAGTTTGAACCAAGAAGCGAGGTGTTGTGACTTATTTGGTAACTTTTTCTTACTGTTCAGATAAATGAAAAACGCAGATCTCCATGCAGAAGTACTTAATATACCTTTATTGTTTAAAATGTTTGATACAGAACAGCTTACACGTTGAGACTCTGAAGTTCTAGATAACGTAATACAAAGGAGAGTAAAGTACCAATGCATGGCATGCGACGTCCTGTTCAATGTGACATAAACCATTCCGATACACATGTAGCAGCAGCAGTGTAAATTCCCTTTACATAAATACCGGTTAGCAACTTCAAAAGTGTGATTTAATGGCGAATCATTGGTTGAACAATTAAACAGATTCCTTCTTGAGTCGAGAAATGAACCTTTCCTTAACAAAAACTGTTAAAACGCAGTACAGTGAACAGAAACAGCCACCTTTTCAAAGCAGCTTTGATTTTGTTTTTAAAAGTATATTCACAGTCAAGTGCTTAATGTAGTGATTGAATTATTTTCACAAAAATAATTCTAGTAACTAAAGGATTTATTCATTTTTTTCTGAATCTTGGGAGAAAATTTAAAAAAAAAAGGAAATTTAGAATATGCATTCTGTAAAAGCCCTGAGAGAGGAAAAAAAAATAAAAGGTGTAACGAACAATAATAATAATAACAACAATAATAATCATAATAATAAAGAAACAAATTAGGTTAACATGCAACACTAGTCTAAGATTCACCCATAGTTTAACACATGATAAATTTCACAGTTCTTTTTATCTATCTGCAGGAAACAAACAAACAAAAATATTCAAACTAATAATGATGACAATAATGCAAGGACATCATGAAACCTACTACCAGAAAATATGAGAAAACAGCTCGAAATAAAGCTTCAAATCAAATAGTGATTATTGCTAACAGGATCCCAATTTGACACTGGGAATGTGTTTTTCTTTTTTTGCTCTCATAATCGATTAGAAATATTTTGCAACATACTCGTAAATTAATGGCTGTGCTCCTCAGGCTTTTCCGGCATGTGGATTTCTATCATACACGTATTTGTTTTATATTTGAGGATCTGCACGTATACCTCACCGAAAGTTTACTCCAAGTTTCATTTGCTTTTCTTTTGGTTCATACCTTGTAATGAATTCAAGATTATACAGGCCTTGGTACAGTAAAGCAATACTGTATTGGGTGAAGGAGAAGAGGGTCCTAAGAGCCAAAGCATACTTGTCACTGTCACCCTTCTGTGCTCACGCACAGCGAGGACTGGTCCAGTAAAACCACAAGCTTCTTGCACACCACCTCCCTCAGGATTTACAAAGGCAAAGCAACACTGAAACATGTTGTGTACAGCAACACTAGGAAACATTGTTCAAGTACCAATTACAACCCTCACAATAGTGTTCCTTCATGCTTAACAACAAAGCATGTGATCTTGGAAGAACTGGTAATAAGGCTTTAATATATTAAAAAAAAATCTATAAAAATTGGAAGACATGACAGTTCTCATTTGCTTAAGTTGGACAAAAATCAATACTTGAACAGATTCTGTTCATAACAATTCATTATGGCTCCTTCCAATTGATTTCTTTCCTTGAAAACACCCTTCACCAACCGCAAGATGTGTCTCCGTCCGTCCATCCATCCATCCATTCATTCGTCCGTCCGTCCGTCCTCCTCCTCCCAGCCTGCAGCATTGTCTCATCCTACCCCACCCCTGACGAACAGGCAATTTGTGGTAAATTGGGTGGGCTTCTGCGACTATAACGGGCAAATATTGCCCACTCTTCTCTAGTAAGAGAACACAAATCTCTTATAATTTACTGAAAAGGAACATCACTTAAAAAAAAAAAAAAAATGCACCGGACACACGCGTTACTGAATCCCTGTCCAGGTTATCAGTGTACAGGTTCCAGTCAAGGGTTACAAAGACCCTCTTTTAACAAACACGTGATCCTGCAGTCAGGGGAGGAGGGGTAATCTGAAGGCAGCCTTTTGGGGTTTTCAATTCCTCTCCCCAATCCCCCCACGTGTGTCTGGTTAGTTATTTAATTATTCCAGTTATGTGCGAGATTATTCAAGCCTTATTTTGCAGTTTCAAACCATACTAAACATTTGTAGCTTCATTTGATTAAGAAAGACTGCATTTAAATACAGTATACATATATATATATATATATTTTAAAATCATACTAATAGGTAATGTATGCCATTTGCTTAATGCTTCAAAAGTTCATTGTTATCAGGAAATATTTTTAATAAAGGCTAAAAAAAATAAGTAGAGAAAAAAAAACACCCAAAGATCAAAACAAAAAATAATACATTATATCCATAATACACAGCTTGATAATATCTAGAAAAGTAGTAAGGCACTCCAAACAGATTATAGTCAATTGCATTAGACTTGACGTTTATGGCACTGTTATTCTCCTTTCACCGAGTCGCAGTAGAATCCATACAGTGCGTGCTCTGCATATTCACAGAAGTTGATTTTTATTTATTTATTGCTTACTCCATGCCCAAAAGCTGTGGCACTGGCTCATTATGTGAAAGGAGGCCACCTAAAGGGGGTTTGCTTTGCTTGTCCAGCACTTCGTGAACAGGAGGGCTCGGAGACTCTGCAGTAGGCTTCAGTCCTTCCTCTGTCTCTTTCTCCGCCTGTTCCGTACTTTTCTCAGCCTTCACAGACGTGCCAACAGTGGCTGCAGAGCTGGCCACTTGCGTCTTATCCAGGGTGGTGATGCTTGTGATTATCTCGCACTCGTTCTCTGACGGAGGGTTGGTGCCACTGTGGGCAGACTCGCTCTCGCTACCTGAGCGGACACCTGACTCTTCCTCTGCACCTCTGGTCTTCTGGTGGATACGTTGGTGCCGCACCAAGCTATGTTTTAGTGTAAAAGTGCGCTCACATGTCTGGCACTTGTAAGGCCTTTCACCTGAAACAAACAGCAAAATGTCAGTAGATCTTAAGACCTGTTTATACTTTGCACGTTCGCTTTGGTGACTGTGTACCTCCAGAATTTTGGAATAGTGCGGTCCTATGTGCATCAACTGTGCATGCTCTAGACAAGAGAAAATGGGCTCATTCGAGGAACAGTTGTGTGAAGTGATTTATCACTACCTGCACCTATATAATCCCCAACAATTAAAGCACACAGAGATAGCAAAACATGCACAAATTCAAGGCGAGAAATCACACAAACCCTGGGAAAAGCTGGAAGTTTGTGCAGGCAGTAAATTAAATGTCTACAAGATTGACATGTAAAGGCAAAGAAACAATTTTGGGTAAAAAACCCGGAGATTCTGCAACCACGCAGTGTTGCGCACTGAACACTTGTACTATAAAAAGAACAGGGTGCAGATCCTCTGTGCCAGTCCTTACATAACTTTGTAGAATATGAGATACATCAAATTGCCCCAAGACTACAAGGTTTACAATCAGTCACACAAGAGATCTTCCCAACTCACCTGTGTGGGATCTCATATGTCGCGTTAGATCCTGCAAAGACCAGAATCTCTTGTTGCAAACACTGCATATTTTCTTCCTTTTGTCAGCCTTGCTGGTGTTGCTAGCCCTGCTGGTCTTTGGTTCCTTGTTTTCCCTGCTATCATCATCACTTTTTTCCTCAACTGGTTTCTCTGCTGTGGTGTCTTCTTCAGATGTGCTTTCTATGAAGCTTAAGTTCTCATTGCAGCCCAGTGGAGCTACTGTGGCTCCATCTTTGGTCCTTTCAGAAGTTTCTTCTACCTTCTGTGTGGATTCCTCCAAGTCCTGTGTATTTCTACCAGTGCTTGCATCAGAAGACTTCCTGGTTGCAATCTTTCCACCTTCATCATATTCATCTGCCAAATGCACCTTTTTATGACGGGCCAAAGTGGTGGCATATTTGAAACTTTTCCCACAGCTGCCACATGTGTGCTTCATGTCTTCTTGCAAGACAGAGTTACTCTGATCTCCCTCAGATAGTTTAAAGTCAATAAGCTTGCTAGCAAAGTTCAAATCTAAACTTCGGTTGCTATGAGTGTCATCTTCAGTTTCTTCTTCAGGGTTGCTGGAATTAGCAGTGGAGCTCTCCGTTTTCTCACCTGTGGCTTCCAAGCTAGAGGCCCCTGTCAGTTTTTCCTTATGCTCCAAAGCTTCAGACTTGCTTTCAACAGGGTCTTTTTCACATGATGTGAGATCTAATATTTCTCCTGATGCCAATTCTGGTTCTGACTGGCTCTCTATGGAAACAGAAAAAAATAAAAAGAAATGGTGACTTCATCGGACTTGAGAAGGGGGTGATGCTAGTTAGAATGTATATTTTATGAAACGTCTCTTCTTTCTGCACTACCTGTAGGCCCTTTAAAAAGTCCAACTTAAGACTGAAAGGTTTTAGAAAATTGTTTTTTTTCTCTGACAACTATAATTTAAATAATAATCATAAATTAACAAATAGTAACTTGTTAAAGGACAATTCTTATCCCATTCAAACCACTAGATGGTGGTATTTAACAATTTTACATGACCTTCCACACAAGACATTGCAGACATCCTTCATTACAATAACCTCTTAAACAGAAAACTGAGCACTAGGTTAAAAGGTCATGGAAAAAAAGTATGAAAATATAGTGTGGAATTGCAAGTGCACATCACATGCAAGGGTAACCCAAAAGTTAGTAAATGTATCCAGTTTTTCCAAAATATATTGATCAAAAAAATAAAAGGAACACTTGGAAAACACATCAGATCACAATGGGAAAAAATCCTGCTGGATATCTATACTGAAATGGACTGGGTAATGTTAGGAACGAAAGGATGCCACACCGTTTGATGGAAATGAAAATGATCAACCTACACGGGGCTGAATATTAAGACACCCTGAAAATCAAAGTGAAAAAATGATGCAGCAGGCGGATCCATTTTTCCTGAAATTTCATTGCAGCCACTCAAAATTGTACTCAGTAGTTTGTATGGCCCCCATGTGCTTGTATGCATGCGTGTCATTGTTAGGGCGTGCTCCTAATGAGATGACGGATGGTGTCTTGGGGGATCTCCTCCCAGATCTGGACCAGGGCATCACTGAGCTCCTGGACAGTCTGAGGGGCAACCTGGCATCGGATGGATCGAAACATAATGTTCCAGAGATGTTCTATTGGTATTCTATAGGTCAGGCGAGCTTTGGGGCCAGTCAATGGTATCCATTCCTTCATCCTCCAGGAACTGCCTACATATTCTCCCCACATGAGGCTGGGCACTGTTGTGCACCAGGAGGAACCCAGAACCCACTGCATCAGCATAGGCTCTGACAATGGGTCCAAGGATTTCATCCCGATAACTAATGGCAGTCAAAGTGCTGTTGTCTGGCTGGTAGAGGTCTGTTAATCCCTCCATGGATATGCCTCCCCAGACCATCACTGACCCACCCCCAAACCGGTCACGCTGAACGATGTTACAGGCAGCATAACATTCTCCATGGCTTCTCCAAACCCTTTTACGTCTGTCACATGTGCTCAGGGTGAACCTGCTCTCATCTGTGAAAAGCACAGGGCGCCAGCGGTGGACATGCCAATTCTGGTATTCCATGGCAAATGCCAATCGAGCTCCACAGTGCTGGGCAGAGAGCACAGGGCCCACTAGATGACGTCGGGCCTTCAGGCCACTCTCATTAAGTCTGTTGGTCACAGACATTCATAGGGTTCTGGAAGTGCTTATTCTGTTCCTCCTTGCTCAAAGGAGCAGATACTGGTCTTGCTGATGGGTTAGGGACCTTCTATGGCCCTGTCCAGCTCTCCTAGAGTAACTGCCTGTCTCTTTTGAATCTCCTCCATGCCCTTGAGACTGTGCTGGGAGACACAGCAAACCTTCTGGCAATGGCATGTATTGATGTGCCATCCTGGAGAAGTTAGGGCTCATTTATACTTCACGCTCAGAACACGTACGCGTCCGCATCATGGCTGCCACGCGTTCCCAGCGTTCATTTCACGCGTCCTCTGAGCAGGTCCTCAGAAATTAACGCGACGCGGCGCGAGTTGCAGTACCAGCAAAAAGTCGGGGGGGCGCAGTGTGCTAAAAGTCGGAACGTGACGTCACAGTCTCTGTTTACTATCTACATGTGACAGCAAGCCTCTATGGAGATCCTTCGGGGATCGATGTGCGCGCTTTGCTTTTTGATGAATGGTTCAAAGTGTTGAAGCAAAATGCCGACATACAGATGCATTCGTGGTGCTTTTATATTCAAGCGTCGCATATTCCCGATCGTAATGACACGATACATTTTAAAAGTCTCACATACCATCTTTTGTGCCGTCTATTTTTTATTTTTTACTTTACCTGCTGTCAGGTGCAAGAAGCTCGTAGTGATGAAAAACTGGGATGACGTTTATGATGGTCTGCTTTAATAATAAAGTAAACTACGAGGTTAAAGTGGACATTTCGAGATTAAAGCGAAATTTCCACTTTAATCACAAAATACACGTTTTCACCGTGTCTTTTATTTTTTTCTCAGTGGCTCAAATACAGCGCTATACATTATGTTGCCCTTTGTGAAGTTGCAAAAAAAAATAGACGGCACTGAGACTTTTAAAATGTATCGTGTCATTACGATCGGGAATATGCGATGCTTGAATATAAAAGCACCACGAATGCATTTGTATGTCGGCATTTTGCTTCACAACATCGAAGCATCCATCCCGTAGGATCGGCATAGAGGCTTTCTGTCACATGTAGATAGCTCCCGAATGTAATGACACGATACATTTTAAAAGTCTCACATACCATCTTTTGTCTTTTCACATACCATCTTTTTTTTATTTTTGCAACTTAACAACAGCAACATAATGTATAGCGTTATATTTGAACCACTGAGAAAAAAATAAAGGACACGGTGAAAACGTGTATTTTGTGATTAAAGTGGAAATTTCGGCTTTAATCTCAATTGTCCACTTTAACCTCGTAGTTTACTTTATCATTAAAGCAGACCGTCAGAACGCGTCATCCCAGTTTTTAATCGCTACGAGCTTCTTGGACCTGACAGCTGCGGCAAGCAGCAAAAGATCACCACACAGAACAAATTAAATGTATGATATTCCAACTCTCTGCACATTTAGAATCTTTAGATTCATACTTGATATCACTTTCATGATGAAATGCATTAAAGTGTGTATGTTACATTTTACGTATAATTTCATTTAAATAATGAATACTGTTAATAATTACACACATGGGGGTGACACGGTGGCGGAGAAATAGCACTGCTCTCTTGCAGGGAGTTACGTTGCTGGTATTTCCTGCTTGTATTCCACACTGTGCTCCGGTTTCCTTCCAAAGATAAGCAGATTTGGGGATTTGGTGCCGCTAAAATGACGCTAGTGTATGTGTGCTTGTATTCACCTTGCGATGAGCGGAGACCTCGTCCAGGGATTGTTTCTCAGTCATGCCCAATGCTTGTTGGAATGGACACATCCCTGGATGGATGGATGGATTTAATCAATAAACATCCTTTTCACAGATATTGCGGTAAGGTGTTATCGGAATTTAATAGGTGTTTTAGGCAATTCACAACACAGAGAAGCCAAACATGTTCTCACCGTGATAATATCTCACACTGCCACCTGGTGGACTCCTCCAGCTTTACGTAAAGTACGCGCGCAAGTATAAACACTTCAACGCTTGCGTAGCAGGAGCGTCCGCTGCAGCATGCGTCGCGTGAAGTATAAATGAGCCCTTAGACTACCTGTGCAACCTTTGTAGAGTGCAGGTATCGCTTCATGCTACCAGTAGAGACACCAACTGTAGCCAAATGCAGAACTAGTGAAAAAGCAGTCATTTTTGCCTAAATTCAATAACTGAGAATGTTAAGCGAAAATGTTTTCAGAAAGGTCTGCACATTTATGAATAATCAAAAACCAGAAAACCCTCATTCATAGAAATATTCAGACCCATAATTCAGTACTTTGTAGAAGCACCTATACTAGCAATTATGGTTTTGATTGTTCTTTGGTCTCAACAAGCTTTGCTCAGATAGATTTGGGCAGCATATCCCATTCTTCCAGACAGATCTTGTCAAGCTCTATCAGATTAGATGTTAAGCATCTGTAAACTACCATCTTCAGGTCTCTCAAACAGATGTTCCATGGGGGTTGAGTCTTGGCTTAACTGGGCCACTAAAGGGCAGTGTGCAGTACTGCACTTTAAATTAAACTACCTCCAGTCAAACCTATGTATGTAGATTTTTTATTATTATTGCTACTAACTTTAATCATTAATTTGATTTAGATTTTGTTATGCTGCGGGTAACATTTGGGGACATGCACACACAAAAGTCTAGAAAGATCAAAAATGGTGATAAAATCCATACTGTAATGGATGTTATGTATTCATACATGATGTTTTATTTTTTTGGCATTTGGTACAAGTTTTTGAACAGGAAACAAAATGTGATCAATTATATTCCATGAGGATAAAAAGAGGCATCACAACAAGGATGAGATTAACTTGTCCAGTGTTTTACACTTCATTTTTTAAGGATCTTACTACCACTCACACTCAATTTAGAAACCTTTTTTTAGCTCCTTTCTATATACTACGTTTCAAAGTACATTTGGATATAAAACTTACATACAATGTCAATAGCAGTGTTTTGGTTAAAACCTGTCAGTACTAAGCAATAAACAAATGACAAAAATACCTGCACTCTCATGTGATCCTTCATCCCCATTTCTTGATTTTGGGATCACACCATTTCTTCTCAAGGACCGATTAGCCACTCCATGCTTACGCAGTAAGTGACGCTCACAGTTGGATTTAGTGGAAAAGAAGGCATCACATTTTGGACAAGGGAAAGGCTTCTGACCTGTGACACAGACACAAGATCAAATAATATATACAATACTTTTTTTAAATGTAGTATAAAATTCACAATAAAATTTAGCAGTTTTTGTTAGTCGCCTGATTTACACTATTCTTTCAAAAATGTACAGTCCTCCTTGCCTAATTTATGAATTATATGCAGTAACACTTTAGGTACTGCAAAAATGCATCTATTATTCATTTACTCTTAAGCAACATGAGTAACAAACACTTGTTCGGGTCTTCATAACATTTACAAAGCATCAGTAAAGTGTTTATTCATTTGTGCAATGTGGCCTACTAACAAAACTTCACTTTGGCGTAGTCTGAGGTGACTTAACTGAGACACTTTTCTCTTAATATTTCATATTTAGTATAAGACCTGTAAATCCTGCATATTAACAGGTGATTTTACTATCATGTTAATGTTCCACACTGCACAAAGATGAATAACCAATCTACTGATGTTTTGTAAGTGTTATGATGACCAAAAGAAGCCTTTGTTAATGTCTTATTACATAATAGTAATAAGTAATAAATGCATTTTGGGAGTACCTAAATTAAATCATTAACCTGTACACAATTTAATTTGGCAGGATACTTTGCTCTCCAAATATACTTAAAGTAATAGAAATATTTTTTTTTTAATCTACTAATGTACGTTTGATCAAGGAAGCTCTTTAACTATGTATTCAGAACTGGTTAATTTAATGCCAAAATGTTCTTTTCTTTTTTTAATAATTGACTGTAAATTATTTATTAAAGTGTAAATCACTTTAGTATAAGTTCTTTAAGGAATAATATCAAATATACATACATATTCTATGTGCTAAATGTGTTTGTTGGCTTTTCTTGACACTTGTAACTGCCGAATAAATAAAATGCACACTGCTTATGAATTATAGTCTACACAACAGAAAAAGAGAAACTGAGATGACAAGCAAAGATTTTGAGACGATTTCTACAATGGACACACAACGGCTCACAATTATAAACCATTTGTCTAAAAACTAAAATGCTTTGAAATTCAGTCCAGTATTTCAGTAGGCAATAACCTAATATGATGAGAATGAAATAATTAAAAAATTGGCAAACATTGCTAAAAAAACATTTGTGGTTAAGTTTTAATTGATTGAGCTGAATGTCATGCTTGTAGGCTTGAAAAAGTATAGATGCTAGTTATACTGTATGTCTCTGAAACTACTCACCTGTATGAGTCAACATATGGCGCTGCAAAGAGCTGGCCCATGGAAACACTCTGGGACAAAAGGGGCAGGTGATCTTCTGAGAGGAATTGGAATAGGCATTTTTCTTCCCCTTCATGAGCTTTTCATCTGGTGTCTCCTTCTCATCTTCGCTGGTTACTGTCCTATCCACCTCCTCCTTAAAATCAGTTGTAGACTGCAGATATGGACTAAATTTGTTTGTGTCAGTTGTGGCTAACATCTTCTCAATACTGGCAAATTCACCACTAGATTCAAGATCCATGCCTCCAGTACTGGGGGCCTTAGACTTGTTTTTTGTTCCTCTTTTTCTGCCTCTTTTTTTTGTTAAATACAAAGGGGAATCCTCTTGGGAGGTATCTGGGCTTTCTGTCATTGACCTGGGCTCACTGGTGCTCTCAGATTCTACTGGAGTCACCATGAGCAAACCCTTCAAGCTTGTAATATCGCTTGCTGTGACATTTTTGACTGAGTTGTTGGTATTAGTGTCCCGCTTCAGGAGAGCAGGGGCAGACGACACAGAGGAGATTATCTGAGCAATGGAAGCCAAAGGGGGTAACTCCTTTGAAATAGTGGGCTTTGGCAGCAGTGGTTTTGGCCGTATAGGCCTCAGAATAGAATTACTCAGTCCAGGGGTGGAAGCCATGGCAACAGAAAGTTGAAAGGGGGCTTGTAAAGTTTGGCAAGGTTTTATTACTGCTGCTTTGTCAGACTCATCTTTTCCTACAAGGCTTGTTGAGTATGGATCAATGGCTGAAGCAAGCTGCTCAGTTTTGATCTTTATATTCGTTTCTGTATTTCGTTTAGATGTATTCTTGGGGATGGAGAGATCAATGGGCTCCATTGAGCAGTCATACGAGGAAAACTGAGGAGAGTGCAAATGGCTCTCTTGCTTAATAGCAAAAGATGTAGAATTTTTGCTTTTATTGGAAAAATCCAAAGGCTGGTCCATATCAGAAGAAAAAGGAAAATGTTCTCTTTTGATTGGAAAAGCTGCAAACTCATCAGAACGAAGTCCATTCAGAGCCAGAGGATATGAGGACTGTTCACTGTCATTAGGCACAGGAGGAGAGTTCATCTTGTTTGAATCAACACTTAGTCCAACTGTGGAAATGTAGTTCTCAATTTCCCTCTCCTGAACATGAGGATGCTGCTTAAGAACATGATGAATGCATGTTCGCTTTGCCAGAAAGGCAGCACCACATTCTTTACACTCAAATGGCTTCTTCTGGCATCCATTATGAAATCGCATATGGATCTGCAGAGCACGGTAACTTTTGAGGTCTTCCCCACAATAACGGCAAGAAGTCTCAGTTGTGGTGCACATAGCTTCTACCAAGTCAGGTGCAGGGCTGCAAACATACTCAATGTTTTTCTCAATCTCCTTGCGAGTCACTTTCAGATGTTTCTTGCGTAGATGTCTTTCACAGTTGGCTTTAACAGTGAAGGGATAATGACATATGCGGCAAATGTATGGCCTTTCACCACTGTGGGTGCGCAAATGCCGAATAAGGGTGGCTTTGTCAGGAGCAATGTAGTCACAGATGTTGCACTGATAGGGCGATATTCCCAAATGATAGCGTATATGAGCTCTAAGGACTCCAGAAAATGCAAACACCTGGTCACAAAAACGACATGGATAGACATCTTTCCGTACAGATAACCCCTTTTTTCCAGGGGTTTCTGACACAAGACCTTTTAGTTCTCCTTCAGTAACTTCTTGCTTGATACTTTCCTCCATTTTAGCAGGTATCAAAGTGTCCATCATGTTATCATCTTCTAGTTTTGTTTTCACATCCTTTGATTCTGTCATGAGTGACTGCTGAGATACAGCATGTTCCCTTGCAGTTTTATGCTGCTGGCTCTTGCTGTTGGGGGAGGATTCTCCTGGACTCTTAGGTATGTGGAAAGGAGCAGGGGGCAAGTTAGGGCTTATGCAACCAGGTGAAGCCTGCTGGGCACTCATGAGAGGTGGAGGTGTAGAGGTTGCAACCATTGTCCGTGGTGCAACTAGAGGTTTTGGCTTCAATGGTGGCATCTGTTTATGGATGGACTGGGTAGAGTTGGAAGGGGCCTTTGAAAGGGGTGGAAGACTAATCTGTGGAGGAGCAGAAGATGCCATCTTAAGAATTTGTTGTATATCTGCCAGTTCTACTGAACCCTCATTAGAGATGGGCTTAACCACAATGCTGCTATCAGGCTGAATGATGAAGCCCTTTTGAAATGGCTGAAGAGAAAGGATTTTCAGGTTGCCTTGCCCATGAGACAGGCCTGATAAAGAAGAAGGGTCCAGAAGGGGAAGGCTCATTCCACTGAGACAGCTAGCTTCCTGAGGTAGATTAGACGTGGGTGGTTCTACCCATATTACTTTGATATTCTCAAGATCGGCACATACCTCGACTATCTTTTCAGGCTTTACCTCGGACATATGCTGTAGTCCAAGAGATGCCATAAAACTCTTTTTGTCCATGTCTGCCACGATATCAGCTTTTTGCTTTACTTGTTCGTCTTTTTCCAGCAGTCCTTTGTGAGTTTCCATATGAAGACTTAGAGCTGACAGAAGAGGAAATGCCTTATTGCAAATCTCACATACAAATCGATGAAATTTGCTGGTGCACCTCCTTAGGTTTGTTTCACACCATACCTAAGGGAACAGAAAATCATTTAACAATGAAATTCAATCATCATTTACTGATGTTTTCATGTTATTTAGAAATAAGTAATAGAGAAAGCTGAAGCCTATTCAGGCAGAATCAGACTAGGGACACCAATGCCCCATCAAACACATCTGCCTATACAGTCAAATTGAAATGTAAAGAAGTCAAACACAAATACACACACACACATATATTATATATATATATATATATATATATATATATATACATATATATATATATATATATATATATATATATATATATATATATATATATATATATATATATATATATATATATATATATATATATATATATATATATACACACACATACACACAGGGTGGTCCAGATCTAATTCTGCAGATCCAGATCATCTGGAGTACTTTGATTTATGCAGGGACGATTCTAGTTTGGCGCAAAGGCGATTCTTAATGCCGTCAATTCACACATTTCTCAATGGTCCGGGATTTTTCGGGTGATTTTCTATGTAACAAACTTAATAAGTTATAGTGTAATGAAAATTGCATAATTAGATCTGGACCACCATATATATATAATTGTCCCAGATAACTGGGGACCCAACCCGGCCAGAACGCCTGGACGGTCCCCAAGATGGATGATACCTCCACTAGGCCACGAGAGGGCAGCTGCCTGGGTCTGCTTGGGGGCCATGGGAATGGAGCTGGAACACTCACCCCTACGGGTGGACATGGCCATGGCCAGGGGGCACCCGGACGGTAAGGGAATCCTGGTTGGCAGCACTTCCGCCACAACAGGAAGTGCTCCCAGGTGCTCAGGTGGAACATCTGGGGCTCATCCAGGTCATGATAAAAAGGGCCACCACCCTCCAGTAGACGAGCCGGAGTTGGGAGGAAGAAGACGGAGCTTGTGAGGAGGGGAGTGGAGGTCGAAAGAGAAAGAAGAAAAGAAAGGAATAGAGTTGGTGGAAGGCATTGTGGTGCAAAAGGAAAATAAAGAAATGTGTTTTGGACATTCTTCTGTCTGTCTCCGAGGGTATGCCTTTCACTATATATATATATATATAGTGCATCCAGAAAGTTTTCACAGTGTATCACTTTTTCCACATTGTTATGTTACAGCCTTATTCCAAAATGCATTAAATTAATTTTTTTCTCAGAATTCTACACACTACACCCCCCCATAATGACAACGTGAAAAAAGTTTACATGAAGTTTTTGCAAATTTATTAAAAATAAAAAAAATGAGAAAGCACATGTACATAAGTATTCACAGCCTTTGCCATGAAGCTCAAAATTGAGCTCAGGTGCATCCTGTTTCCCCTGATCATCCTTGAGATGTTTCTGCAGCTTGGAGACCACCTGTGGTAAACTCAGTTGATTGGACATGATTTGGAAAGGCACACACCTGTCTATATAAGTTCCCACAGTTAACAGTTCATGTCAGAGCACAAACCAAGCATGAAGTCAAAGGAATTGTCTGTAGACCTCCGAGACAGGATTGTCTCGAGGCACAAATCTGGGGAAGGTTACAGAAAAATTTCTGCTGCTTTGAAGGTCCCAATGAGCACAGTAGCCTCCATCATCCATAAGTGGAGGAAGCTTGAAACCACCAGGACTCTTCCTAGAGCTGGCTGGCCATCTAAACTGAGCCCATTGGGGGAGAAGGGCCTTAGTCAGGGAGGTGACCAAGAACCCGATGGTCACTCTGTCAGAGCTCCAGAGGTCCTCTGTGGAGAGAGGAGAACCTTCCAAAAGGACAACCATCTCTGTAGCAATCCATCAATCAGGCCTGTATGGTAGAGTGGCTAGACGGAAGCCACTCTTTAGTAAAAAGCACATGGCAGTCTGCCTAAGGGTTTGCCAAAAGGCACCTGAAAGACTCTCAGACCATGAGAAACAAAATTTTCTGGTCTGATGAGACAAAGATTGAACTCTTTGGTGTGAATGCCAGGTGTCATATTTGGAGGAAACCAGGCCAATACCATCCCTACAGTGAAGCATGGTGGTGGCAGCATCATGCTGTGGGGATGTTTTTCAGCGGCAGGAACTGGGAGACTAGTCAGGATAAAGGGAAAGATGACTGCAGCAATGTACAGAGACATCTGGGATGAAAACCTGCTCCAGAGCGCTCTTGACCTCAGACTGGGGCAACGGTTCATCTTTCAGCAGGACAACGACCCTAAGCACACAGCCAAGATATCAAAAGAGTGACTTCAGGACAATTCTGTGAATGTCCTTGAGTAGCTGAGCCAAAGCCCAGACTTGAATCCGATTGAACATCTCTGAAGAGATCTCAAAATGGCTGTGCACCGACGCTTCCCATCCAACCTGATGGAGCTTGAGAGGTGCTGCAAAGAGGAATGGGCGAAACTGGCCAAAGATAGGTGTGCCAAGATTGTGCCATCATATTCAAAAAGACTTGAGGCTGTAATTTCTACCAAAGGTGCATCGACAAAGTATTGAGCAAAGGCTGTGAATACTTATGTACACATGATTTCTTAGTTTTTTTATTTTTAGTAAATTTGCAAAAACCTCAAGTAAACTTTTTTCACATTGTCATTATGGGGTGTTGTGTGTAGAATTCTGAGGAAAAAATTAATTTAATCCATTTTGGAATAAGGCTGTAACATAACAAAATGTGGAAAAAGTGACACGCTGTTGTGAATTTCCCCTTGGGATTAATAAAGTATCTATCTATCTATCTACTTTCTGGATGCACTGTATATATACATATATACACATATATACATACACACACACTGCATATGTTGAGGTTGTATCTAAAAATTATTTTGCAAATCAAATAAAGGGTTAATTTTTTTATTAATCATGGGTTAAAAAAATGGAACGTTTTGCTGTAGAGAAGTGGTAGCATTTAGATAGATAGATATTTTATTAACAAATTAAAATGTTTTATTCCTTGTTCTATCCTACAAACCAATAGTACAAACACTAAAATTAAATTTGCCAAAAAAGCACATAAAAAATCTTGTTACTGACTTTAAGTTCAGTATTTCCAAGGCAGTTGTTGATGTACAATGAAGGAAAGCTGAAACCATATTTTAGTGTCAATAAAAGATGCCAAGAGAGTGTTTGATTTTATCCAGTAGATGGCAGCAAACACCACATCTTAATTAAGTGTTCAAAACACACATACACACATTGCCAAGTCTCTTTTTTCTTTTTACTAGTGCACCAAATACTGGCCATCACTACTACCAAAAGAAATCATGTGCAAAAGAAGTTCATCATATTGTTAATAGAAGAAAGTTACAATGAGAATGCTGCTGTATTACATCAAAGAGAAAGATAGAGAGGAATCATCATTTCTACAATGTCTTTTCTTTTCAGGTGATCCTGTATAGACTGAGCTCATTTTTGCAGATTTTTTTGGGAGATACAAAGTTGAAAGGACTCCATGCTAGAGGCTTATTTGATCTTTAACCACCATCATATCTCAAAGTGTGGTTAACATTACTCTTAGTCAATGAAGTAGCAAAGTAATTAACTGATAACAGAATTCCATAGCAGCTATTTTCATCAATTATTATTATCCACGATACTGATTAGCTGTGCAGCCTTAACATATAGGGCTTGCAAACTCCACTCACGTAATGACTAACACAGGACATGAACCCAGATCCTCAGAGGTGTGAGGCTGCAGCAAAAACTACTATGGTATGTCACAAAAAAAGGGTACCCAGATGATGACTGAAACATAACATAACCACCAATGGTGTAAAGTAAGGAAAAGCACTGCTTGCAGTTTTAATAAGATACAATGTCTCCAGTGTATCCTGAGTCTGCCCTTGAGTTTCCTCCAATTGGGACCTGCCTTGTATTCTGGCTCTACAGGAAGGATCTAATATCCCTGTTTTGGATGATCTTTCATAGGTTTTAATTAAAACCACCACAGGATACAAGTTCTGGGTCCCTTTTAATTTGGTCCTTCCTCTGTGTAACAGTTTCCCAAGTGTAAGGATCCCAACAACACAAATTAAGATCCTTTCTTGTGCTGGGATTTTAATTTTTAACATTACAGTTAAACAGCCAGCCTCTAAATCACTTAGGTTTTCCTGGGGTACATTGGCTAATTAAACTGTCTACTGCTCAAACAAGGACAGCAGCCATTTTGGCTTCACATCGAGTCTTGCATCTGGGACACAGGTTTAATTTTACTGAGATTAGACACATTTAGGATGCACAGAAATACTAGGAGAGAACTATGCTGTGACTTTGATGCCACCTTTTTTGGCTGGCTTGTAATGCAATTTGATAAAAGCAAAATATAAGTAAAATGAAATTATGGCTCCATGAATTCACTAAGATATACTATCATTGATCAGTGATATTTTTTTTACCAAGTTTCCAGTCAGTTTTATCATTTTGCAGCTAACTAAAAACAATTAAACCCAATTACTTTAAAGCAAGATACATAATAAATTCTGTTTCAAAATGATCCCAAATGATTTCACATCATTTGATTCAGTTAATCTGGTAGATTTTCATATCTAATTCTAAAACTAAAAATGCATCACTCTGTAATATTTAAAGCCTACTAGAGATGCTGTATGTCTTGTAAAAATTTGCAATAAACATACATACAATTTGGTTTTATAAATTGAAATTTACTTCAGTAAAAAAAATAATGGCCTAGCAAGTTTCTCTTATTAAGGCAAATTAACACACTAACTGTTAAAAGATTATGAAATGTAATTTTGTTTTGTTATGAGATCAATTGTCCAATATTATCATTTTACAAGTAAAAACACATCAATTTACTAAATCTGCTTTTAGTGGCAGGCATAATGTTAATATATGTGTGCACTGTTGGAGTACAAAGATCTTCCCATCTCTCTATTACTTTTAGGTCAAATTATTAAGCTGCTGAAGTCTCAAGCATATAACAAGACAACCACTGCAATATAATTTACCTGAGCAATCTGAGGAAATTTCCGACAAGAAAAATCAATAAATGCAAGATCGTTGAATCCAACGGGAATGGAGGGGTTGTTCTGAATAAATGGCTTTCCTGAAGGATCTGTTGGAAGTTGTTTGTGAATGACAGCATTATGCCGTAGAAGACCCCGATGTGTACGAAATGAAATGCAACATAGGTCACACCTAGAAACAAAAAAGAGATTGAAAAAATGAAACTATAACTAAAAGGACAAAGAACATATTAAAAATATTTAAAAAGACAATTCTTGCAAACAAGTGACATTGTTAATTTAAAAACAACTGAGGTTGCAGCATTCAAATCTAACTTTGCTAACATTTCCTAGTATCACAACCTTCAAATTTATAATTTGCCGACACCATGCATTATCAAAAAGACTAGATTATACAGGGATTTCAGCTACACAAGCCAGCAATTTGCAAATAGGATAAGCATATTCCAAAAGCTGAGAAATTAACTAAATAGAATTCTGACTAGCAGTGCCGGTCATATGCTGGGTACAACTACATAAAACAGTGAGCCTGAGAGAACTGAAGGTCTTTCTCCTGAGTTTACTTCCTTATTATCAATGATACCATTTTTCTCAAAGAAAATATCAAATACACTGCCTCAAATGCATATTTCAGAAATTTGGCATTTTATTTTCCCATGTTTACCAAGATATTAAATTAAGCTGTTTTACAATTGACCACTGACTTTAAGACTAATAGATGAATGGTCTTATTAATTGTGTTAGCGCATCACCTGCCTATTGCAATAGCCATGTTTATGTGTCCGCATGAAACAATATGGCCCCATATGGACAAATTTTGTCAAGATGTGGTACATTTATTCTTCAAGAAAATTTGTCACAACAGCTCAAATTTTGTTGAGGTAACTTGAACAGATTGTGCTGTACAAAGTATTAAAATTTAAAATCGCCCATTGAAAAGCATTGTTGAATCGGAGGATTTGACTATCTTTAAGGTAAATGTTCTACAGTATGTGACTTCAACTATGAATGAGACTACAGTTTTAATTTAACTTGACAGCAGTCACATCAACTTTTGTATAGTACATTTCTCTCTTTTCCATCTCCGATAGCAGCTACTGACACAATACAAGTTAATGAAACACCAGGAGAGTATGTGCAGGGAGGAACTCGCTCTCACTGGCTGCTTGCCTGCATTAATGGGCACTCCTCTATCACCAAGTCCAGCTAAGCATGCATGAAAACCTTTGCATTCATCTCACTCCTTACAAAGCTTTAAGTCACAACACGCAAGTTAAATGATCTTACTAACTATAAAAGTAAAAAAATGGAAGCAAGGAAACCAAAGAGTTAATAATTGAAGAATATTAAAATGTTTTAACAGTTTAAAAAAACAAAAAACATTGCCAGACTGAAACAAATATCCTCACAATATGTTTAGAACAGTGCATACAAAACTCCAAGGGAGACCCCCACTAAATACCCCAGTCCCCATTCAATACATTACTTGTGTAATAGTGCTGTGAAATATTTGACTTGGAAAGCTTGATTGCGAACTTCTGTTAAATTTGAATTTTGAAGATGAGCAAGAGGCACACAAAACCAGACAGTATTAACATTTACAGGTCAAATCCTGTTATACCAAATACTGAAGTAACAAAATTTTTAAAATAATGAATACTTTTTGTTGGCTCATGTTAAACGAATTTTGTTTTAACAACATGTACATTTCATTATAACAAATGTTTTTTTCAACAAAAAATGGCCATTGAAGATAATGTTATATACAAAAAATGCCAACCCGTGTCAACACTTTTTGACGAGTTTTGAGAACCCTGCAACAGGCTGTCTCTTTCTTGTTAGACCAAAACAAAGTTACAGTCTGTTGCAAAATTTCTGGTATTGGTCAGTCTCGGCAAGAGTGTAGTAATGACATCATACTAATAACCAAATTCTGAGTCAGTGTTCCACACCGAGCATTCACATGGGTAGTGGTGTTGTGTGCAGATACTGTACTGTTCCGAGTTCTTTGAGATGAACAAAAAGTGTGGTAAACGGTGTCAGATTATGCTGAAAGAAAAATTAATTCTAGAAAAAGTTGATTCTGGATTGAAGAAAAATTATGCGGCGAAAGCATTAGGAATCGTGCCTTTTTCTTCATCTAACATCTTGTTTTCATTCTGTATTCAAACCTATATTTCTATATTAAAAAATTAAATATAATGTCTTGCTTTCATTCTGTATTTTCTATGTCTCAATTTGAAATAAAACATTTTTTGCAGCTTAAGAAGCACTGTTTTTTTATACAGGTATGGTCAAGCTTGGTTCACAGATCTGCATGAGAGACATGAAAGTGAGTCCAGGTTTTCAAGGAAAACACAGGTACTTTATTACTGTATACAGAAGGCAGGTACAGTCTCAAGACTTCATTCAAAATAGGAATACTCAAGCACATGAGACAGGAGCTGTGACATGGCTAAGTGTCTTGCTTTAGCTCACATCTTCAGATTAGACGAACACCAGCGGCTCAGAATCACTGCTGTGGCAGACGCAATCTACAGAAGAGCCATCAGTAGAATGCGAGGAAGAGCAGGTCAAAGCCCAGTGTTAAATGTTCTAAACAATGCATGACAAGCATGTTACATGGTAAGCTTGACAACCAATTACTTTACTTGTGGTTTAATGTTTACCAGAAGCAGCACAACAGTTATGGAGCTGTCCTGGCACCTCTGCTGTTAGAAATGGCAAATCGCTGGCGACCCCCGGTCACAATAGTATACATATTTACCCCCTATTTATTATAACGAAATTTCTATTATAACAAAATATTTTTATGGTCCCATTGTTTTGTTACAACGGGATTCCACCTGTATTTCTTTCTGCATCAACCAGTGCATACAATCATGTGTGTTCTTTTGTTAAAGTGGTTCCCCCCCATTGCTGATAAAGATAAGATAAAGCAGATATTGAACAAATGAGGATGGGCTTTATGCATGAGCATACGTGCTACACAAGTGTCCTGCTTTGGTTATCCTATAATTTACAATCTGAGTGCCACATTCACCCAATATTTATAATTTTCAGTCACTGTAATGAAGTTTGCCCTTTCACTTCTGGTATTCCTAACATTTGTCATAACTGAATAACTTGAAAATTACAATGGCCATATAGATCAAGCAAATAAGATTTTTTTTTTTAATTTAGGTTATGTTAATTAGCTTGCAAGTTGTTATTATGTGTATATGGGTGTTTATGTGCAAGTGACAGAGGTCTTTGTGATGGACTACATTCCCGACCAGCTCTATTTTCTGCCTTTTGTGCAATCCTGTTGACATAGTCTTTGGCCAAGCTGGGTGTTTTTACTACTTTTGTCAAATTAGCTAACAAAGGGTACTGCTTGCCCTATATCTGCCTTGAAACTGGATTTAACCTAACCTTTACTATCTTCCGAGTTCTGCAGAAATTTGCTACAATGCTACATGTGGAAAGCTTGCATCCTGTTATAAAATATTCTTTACTTTGTTTTGTTTCTTGTAATCAATTAAAACCAATCTTTAAAGGCTAGCCTCTAAAAGAAACAAATCTCATTTATCCAAAGAATTTCAGTTTTAAATACTTTTCAGAAGTCGTCTGCGTAGGCAGCAGGCAGAGTAGTTGTGAATCTCTGCTCAACTCAGAGGACAATAAAGGACACAGTAAATCCAGTTTTGAGGCAGGATGCTCTTACAGCTGCACCCTCCTTTAGCCCTGGTGGGATTAAGACATCCTTGTCAGGCCTGTCAATTTAAATTAGGCACAAGCTCAGAATCAGCTGTGAAAAATCAGATTAATGAATGAACAAAATGGAGGTAATCATGTTGTACAACCTCAAGACTCTCGTATTTAACAGTGCACTTATTTACAACTAGTACAACAATGGTTTTACACAAAAAAAATATAATTAGCTCTACTTAATGAATAAAGAAATAGTGTTGACATAGTATTGTTTATTATTTGGTGAGGAGATAAAAATAATGAATTTCCACAGGCTAACAGCATGAACATCAGGAAGGGCATTTTGGATTACTTTGAGATAAGTTAACTATTAACATTATTAAAACACTCTATATACTTGCATAGTTAAAATGTACCTATTTTAGTGAATGGCTTCATCTATCTCTATTAATGATGTCTTGCACAATATTAAGGTAAAAGCATCACTTTTCTGACAGGCTGGCATTAAAACATAGTTGAAAAAGCTGAAGGTCTGTGGGTGACACAGCTACCTAAGGATTTTGCAACCTCTTCTGCACTAAGATTTCATCCCTGTTATTATACACTATTACCAGGCCTGGTGGTAAACCGGGTCAGGTTATCTGTGTGGTTTAGACTACAAGCGAAGAAAATGTGTGAACTCCACTATTATAAGTGATAAAACACATTTTTATTTATCTTTCACATGACAACACATTCAGCAGCAAATAAATGTCAAATTCACTTTCTATATACTACATTTACATCTCTTTTTAACCTTTTTGCAACTCTTGACCTTTAGTTGAAAACATTCTACTGTCCCAATTAGGTACAACACAAAAATAAGGCAGCATAACACACAGCCTGCCTCATGCCACATTAAGTCTAGTGGCTTACTGCAGGGTGGGGTGTCTTTGGTGTTTAGTTTGCTTGCTGACAGGGGTTTACTGCAAAGACCCTGTAATGTGTATGTATACAAAAATGAACATCATGTATAACACATTTGGGTTTCTATACAACAAACTAAACTACATAGCAAAACAGAATAATCTTGGAAATTCAATTTAATTTACAAGGACTGTATTTAGTGTGTCATTATTACAGAAAACAAAGAGAACTAGAAAGAAATTATCTTAAATTCAATGTAGTTTATTTTTGTATAGCAGTCTTCACTGAGCGCAGAGATATGAGTGCTGTAATAAGTTTAAAGGTAAATGCAATTACAAACTTTAATAATTACATAATGCATAAACATAAAGACACAGATTTGTTTAAACATACAGGAAGACAATGCAGATCCAAACATATTAACATAAATGGAAACTATCAACGTCTCCCCATTAGCATAATTGCTGAACTATGGCCAGCCAATATGTAACAATCTTCACTTCATGTCACCTACCTTGGTAACTCCTGATCTAGAAATAAGTGAACAAAACATGTTTTAAACTATTCACAGTACTAATTTTTCTATATAACCCAAGTACAAAGTACATCATGCATCTCCATCCATTCATCTCAGTACAAAGTAAACAAGTGAATGAATATCAGAGCTGGCAATCCTGTGAGAAAGAAGCTTATTACTCACTTAATACCTCGCTCTAAATGAAAGATTACATTTTCTAGAAACATTTTCAACTGGTGGATCTCTTCTGTCTAGTATAGTCTAGAAACAGATACTGTATTATTTAAATGTCTACTGTTCCCCGGTGAAAATGGATAATACTAGCAATTGTGACAATAATGCCTAAGGGTAAAAAAGAAAGAAATTCCAAAACCAGGCATGTATTCTACAGTAACCCAAAAGCCTCATGCACTGAAACAGACCTCAAACCTGAATTTCAAGACATTACAAGGTAAACAAAACTCTGAAAGATTAAGTAAAGCATGTTCAGGCAATTGTACAATTATTTGCCTATAACTAAATTATTACAATTTCTTGGAAACTGATGGGGAAAAAAAAATCAATAAATTAGTAAGAAATGAATCAGATTCTGAAGTGCATGTTACAATGATGACTAAATCAAATCATACTCCAAGGTCACACAGACTGACAACATGCAGTCTTTTATGGTCAAAATCAAGTTCCTCTCAAATCAATTTCCTTTTTTTTTTTTAAATAAACAGGAACAGCTGCTAAGGAGACCTAGTGAACGTTGCAAAGTAAGCTACTACTGGGATTTGATCCCCATAAATATTTGGCTTAAAGTCAAATAGGCCTTCCCTGCCTACAGTTTCAGTTTGTGATATGAATGTCTTCTGCAACACAAACCCTGCTTTCTGAAGTAGGAAGAATGCAAGTTAGGCAAGTACAATCTGCAACTTTAAAGTGTGGTTTTTTTATTGGTGGACTGCAGTATAATTAACATCACTTATAACCAACAGACACAGATTAATTTAGTATAAAACACTTATTTACATGTTTTCTGTGTAGCTGAAATATGACTATTTAGTAGCACTAGTGATGGCAGGATCTGATCTGATATTGAAAAGAAAAAAGTATCTTCTATTCAGTAGGGCCTCCCATGGATTAAACCAACTGCCTGTTTTGATAAAGCATACAGTGTATACCAAAATATTTCAGAATTTGACCATAGTTCTAACTATAAAGTATCAGGGAGGAAACACAAACATTATTTGCAATTCAGAATGATGGATGTAGAAAGAGCTGAAAAATGTGCTGGGTATTGGTAGGTGTAATTATGTGCACTTTAAAATGCAGAAAAACACTTTTATTCACAGAAGCATGAAGTCAGCTTCAAAACAGGTGTTACTGCTTAGAATTTTGTAGGATCATGAGGAAGTGAACTGACAATTAATCCCCTTGTTACCTTATTAAAAATAGCATTTTCACCAAAGTCTGTGAAGACAGACAGCAAAAATCTGCTCACTCTGCATTTGCATTAAGAGATTTTCTACCCTGTCTACTGGGCAACCCTAAACATATACATATTATTATTTTTTAAATAAACCATCCATCCCCCAATCCCACTCTATCCTGGAGCAAAACAACTAGAGAAAACACACCCCTAACAGCTACAGCAGCAGCCTCACGCAATCAGTGAAACAAAAGCAGTCTGAACATGCAAAAGTGGTCAGGAAAAGCAGAACCCAAATGGGAGCTGCAGCAGACTGTGTCAAGTTACAAAGCACTAAAGTGCAGCCTAGCAGCTATTTAGCATGGGAGGTTACACTCTGCTATATAAGGAACAGAAGCTGTAGTATATGTGCAAGCATTGGAAATGCAACTGAATAGCTTCATTGAGTTTCACAAATGAAGACACTGAGCTATTAGAATTTGAAGCATGAATAAGAGGACAGGGGAGGAAAAAAAAACTACAGGAGAACTTTGTGAAACTTTGCTCTGTTTTTTTATTGACAGGTTTACAAATAAACCTAGGAACAACAATGACATATGTTTCATGTGTTTAAAATACTACCACACTGTTTAACTACAATTTAAATTAAATATTGTGCTTATCTTGTGGCTTAATGGGTGATTAACTCACAAAAACACAGAAACGTTTATGTGTCTGTCAAGGCTAGTACTATTTTTTTTATATTTATCTATTAAACTTAACCTTTTCTATTAATTGTAATACTTCTTACCCTCTTCTAACTGGATAAAAGAAATACCTGAAATGTATACTTTCTTAAACTTGCTATGCGCATGGGAAAGAAGCCATATAAATAACATGTATTACTGTTATTATTACTTTGGATAAGGAATTATTTTCAATGCTAATCAATTTTCTGAACTCACTTCATGAATTAAAATGTTGTAGGATGCTGCAGCCTAAAAGACACAAACTAATATTAAACAGGATATCTCTCTATTGTAAAGCATACCCTTACCCACACCTGCTAATTCTCATGCCAAAATAACTCTTAAAATTTTAGAATGTAGTTAGTGGTAGGGTGTTGTACTGTGTTAGCCATTATGGATGCAATGAGACGTCAAGCAAGATAACAGATTTTATTGTAAGCTCTGGTTTCTCTTGACCCTAAACTTACATAGGTTAAGAAATAAATGACTGAATACTGTACTAAATCATTTTCGTAATATATATGTAGACTGTGAAAAGTTACCTACATTTCCAACAAAAGGTTAACTAGAGCCATTAAATTTAGTGGGTCCCATCATTAGTTTTGATTTTCTTTGCTTAACAAAGATTTTCCCCATTTTTTTAAATTTGTATGTTTGTTTTAATTAAAAATATAGTTGAAAAAACAAATGTATGTGGAGAATGTATAGAATATGCATATTGTTAGTGGGAGAAGATGCAAAATCCAATTCAGCACTTAAACCCTGATCGATCTCTAACTGCTGTGCCACCCCTTCTTTAAAGCCGACAATGGTATACACCCCTAGTATATTATGCACATGAGCTTTGCTAGCAATACGCAATATGTTTGCTTAGAATACCAATGTCTCACTAATAACCACCAAGATTTGGCTAGTTCTTGGAAAGACAAACCTTAAGCAACCAACTGTACACATTTTAAGATCTACCAACCTTATGATTCAAAGATACATTTAATTAACTGATGCAGTGTAAAATTATACTAGGAAAGGATGAGGTTACTTAGCCATTAAAATATACACCAATCCAAAAAAATAGCAATGAAGGAAAAATGTGTTCACTCTTACTTGGCTCAATTGTGTCTAAGTCCTGCAGAAAGAACACTGTCATGGGAGCAAACTGCTGTAGTGCTGACATTCTGTATTTTGTCCACAGTAGTTTCAACTCAGTTTTTGCAAAAAAGTGATTAATGAACAGAAAAAAGCAAAAACAAACCAAACTATTAAGAAACATGTTTGAAAATGGGCCCATAACATCAATACTTCAAATAAAGAGTTGTTACCTTCAACAGAACATGGACTGAAACCAATGACCATTGTGTCAACAAAGTCTTCTTAAATTTGCCACCAGCACCATGAGTTCTATGTAACCAGCAGAAAACAAAAGAGCCATAACATTTCACAGTATTTTCTAGGAATCTTGGGGGTTTTGGGGGGTGAAGGTATTAAAAGTTTACAGTGGCTCCTTATGGAAACAGAACAGCAACAGCATCCAGAAATGTTTCAACACAGAAAATCTTGGATGTGTGGCAGAGAAGAGTCAGCTGTTACTAACAGTAGGGTCCAGATAGTGTTTTTTACACAATTGTATGCAGTTTTTTTAGTCAACTATTTTCTAGTACTGGGGTGTTGTACCGTGTTAGCCATTATGAATGTAGAGAAAAGCCAAGCAAAATGACACCTTTTATTGGCTAACTAAAAAGATTACAATATGCAAGCTTTCAAGGCAACTCAGGCCCCTTCTTCAGGCAAGATGTAAGGGTGAAGGCTGTTCACTTTCGAAATACAATTTTTTGTTAATTTCATTAATACCAAAGCAGCTGAAACAGATTAACAACGTCCCTCTGCTATTTAATTGACCAGATCGATATCCCAAAAGTTTCATTGACTTGATGCTACACTCTGATTAAAAAGTGTTGCTTTTAATTTTTTGATCAGTATATTACTAAATGCAAATGATATGTTACTATACAAAATTCTGTGCATGTAGCCCTAACAACACTAGCAGAATTTCAAAAGCTGTCTGGACTCAAAATTAATTTGAATAAAAGTGTGCTTTTTCCCTAGAATTCTCTAGCAAACAACATTAGATTTGACATGTTTCCTTTAATCATAGCAGATCAGTTTAAATACCTAGGAGTAACATCACAAGTAAATATAAATTTTGCTGTCTGCATGGAAAAGCTTAAACAAGACGTGCATCACCTTCCATCTCACTTTAGTAGGGAGAATTAGCACTGTAAAGATGAATATTCTTTCTAAGCTACTGTTTCTATTTCAAAATTTCCCCATATACATTATCATACTGTGATATATGATACCCCCACACCACTAGATGGAGTCTTCCCTGCAATATGGAGGTGCCCCGAATTCCAGCAGGACATCATGGACCATGGAGTTCGGCTTCACATCCATGCTGGATACCATGGGGGCAAACAGATGAACACATACAAGCTTGGTCCACAATAGAAATAAAATCCTGCAGTACTTCTTTATATTCCTTGCTTTGTACCCCAGTAAATATAATTTATTATCAATATACTAACAAACCAATTGTCCTTCATTCACTCAGAATATGGAACCAATGCAGGAAGCACTTCACAAACGAGAAGCTTTTATTTGTGCACCTCTACATGATAACCACCTTAACTTAAACAGTTTTTAATGCTTGGAAATCATACAGGATTAAATCATTTAGAGATCTGTGCATAGATAATGTCTGCATACTACAATTAACACTCCAAATTTAGCTTCCCATCAACATACTTTTTCCACTATTTCCAAATTAGATACTCTGCTAAATGAAATCTGCACAATTTTCCTTTCCTCCCACCAACTTCTATTCCAGAAGAAATATTGATCAGTCTCGAACTCAGACATCATTTCCATAACATATCAAAACATGTTAAAGTCCTTTTCAAGATCCCAGAGTACAGTGGGAAAAGGATATCTTACTCACATTTCAAAAAAGGAGTGGAAGGCAGCCACGTACAGAATTCCACTCTAGCTTCATATGCACAAAGCATATAATTATTCAACTTAAAATCTTTAACCAAGCATATCTATCTCTATATCTTTAAAATTGTCCAAAAATGTTTCTAGGGCAAGATTCAACCTGCGAATACTGAAGTTGAGGTCCAGCCTCACAGGGCCACATGTTTTGGGTTTACACTAAGTTAACATCATTCTGGACCAAAATCTTTAAATGCCTATCACACAGCCTTGGTGTCACAATCACTCCTAACCCATTAACAGCAGTGTTTGGTGTACTTCTTAAAGTGGAGAAAGACAAACAAACTGTAATTGCCTTTACTTCAATACTAGCACGTGGACTTATCTTGCTCAACTGGAAGAATTCTAGTCCACCTCTTTTAAGTCAGCAGGTAACTAATGTTACATACTATTTGAAATTGGGAAAAATTAAAATTTTCACTTAGAGAACTGAGATAGTGTGGGTCAGCTCCTTGCTCCTTTTTCTATAATGGGGAGCCTCTTGAACCAGACACAATTGATATTGCAACCAGATTAGGACAAAACACACCCAGCAAGGGGATGGTGAAAAGTGCAAGTACTTTTATTAAAAAAATAAAAACAAACAAAAACAAGTGCTCAAAAAATGCAGTGCTCAGCAAACAGTTAATAAATAATCCATAAAATGAAGTGAAAGTGGAGGTTAAAATCAATAATAATCAATAGAAAAATCATTTAAAAACAAGGTTACTACAACACGTCGCAGGAAACTCATTAAAATCCACAAGCCCTGGTGCCTTTCTTTAAAACGGACGCGTCTCTGGCTTATCCTATCTGGACCTCGCAGCCCGGAGAGACATCAACCAGCAGGTTCAGATCATGTCTCCTGCCGACAATCCCACAGCACCCACGGGCAACCACTGAGCCCTGCTCTGCCCAAACCGTCCCAGGCGCTCTGCACTTCCACTGCTGCCAATGGCTCTACCCGGTGAAAGTACCCCTGAGCATGATGGTCACTCCTGCTCCCAAAACACTCAACAGGTGCAACCCACAGCCTCCTCTTGATTGTTAGCCATTCATTCATCCATTGGGGCTCTATTCCCATCCACTGGCTTCCACTTTGTTCACTGGCTTGTTTTCTTTCTTTTTCCTCCTGCCTGCTTCTTCTCTTCAGTCTCTTAACTTTGCTCTTCACTTGACTTTTTTCTTGACTCTCTCTCTCTCTTTTCTGTTTACCTTTTCTACACACCTCTTGATAGGCTAAGGAGCTGTTGCAGATGCAATCACCTGATTGCCGCCCCGGGCTGATAATAAGGCAATCAGACTGCCCGCACGTGCCAGCAAGGCAATGCATGGATGGCTGACCACCTCGCTCCTGCACCACTCCCCAGCACAAATGCTTTCATTTATTTATTAAAAGTGGCAAATTTTCCTGAGCTGCAGACCTTCTATACCACAAGGATCTGTTCAAAACCTTTTTAAAACCTGGCAGGGTCTAATCAATAACATTTTAGAATAAGAATTTGTATTGCAGAAAAGGTTTCTCTTTCCTCTTTTTGACTCTTAAAAGTCTTACTCTGGCTGTTGGCCTTCCTCTCTTTTTCCTGGGTGGGGGTTAAATTGAATTTAGTTTTGCTAAGTTTGACTTTAAAAAGAAAAAAAAAAATATTACATTTTCATTATTATTTTGATAACTACTCTAAAGACTGATCTCACAATTGATCAAAACTGTACCATATTCTCTGTGTATAAATAAAGCATAATATGGTATTTTCACAACACAAGACAACAAAAATCTATGTTTGACTGTCTTTCTAGATTTAAAATTAGCATTGAATTTTGCATACTGGCCAATGTTTCAGTTCTATAACAACACTTTACAACTTTTCTTGAAGAGAAAAAAAACTATATGGATTTGCTCTCACTTTTGTTTCTGAATCTGTGTCTTACTTAAAAAGACAAAATTATAATTTTTGTTTCCAAACGTATGAAGCTTTTAAACCCACCGCTAAATGTCAAAACATGAAGCATAGGGTACTGCAGACATTCCATGTAGTAGTATAGCCAGATTAAACACATTTTCAAAAGTAAAATCTGTTTTTAAATAGCATTAGAGCTGCTTACCTGAGCAGGGAATCTGGATGAGTTTCCATATGAGTGTCCAGCCCATATTTGCATATGAATGTCTTGAAACAAATTGGGCAATGAAGCAGCTCCTCCTCAGTCTTCATTTCCTGCTCAGTAGTGGGGCTTTCTTCATTCATCTTTAACACCACAAAATGTAAACATAATATCATCAGTGCTCTCCTGCCATACAGTATGTTTTGGGAAAAGGCAGAAGGTTTCAAAACGTTTTTTTTTTTTTTTTACCTAAAGTCACAGCAACATAAAATGTATCCTTTAGTAATATAGTAAAAAGGAGCATTGCAATAAAATATGAAAATTTGCAAACATTTACATTTAATTTTAAATTTAAATGTAATATTGAGAATTTGTCACAGATTTAAGTAGTGTGTTACAATATCGGATCTGGGCAGGAATGACACAGTATGACTCTTGGAATGGTTCTATTAAATGATCCTTAGCTTTTAAATACTATCTGGAAACAACAGTGAATGATTAACGGTTTCTATATTTTTAACTGTTCTGATGAATCATACTTAACTGCTGATGTGACTGTATTAATAACACATGTGATAAATTCGTAAGATTGTTACAATGTCTATCCTAGAACATGCAATTTAATGGATAACTCCTGTGTCACATTATGCATCTTCTGTTCGTCGGGTATATCAGGTTTGCTGACCATGGTTTCTGATATTGCCACCAGACCATGTCAACTTAAATGATTGAAAAATCGCTGCCAGGGTCATTTTTATTGATTGAATGCTGATCTTCCAAGTGTGTTGTGCCTTTTTGTGACAGCCAATTCTACCTGATGATGCTCATGCTGTTAAAAGCTAAACCAAGTTCAGCCATAATCTCTGCCCATTTTTTTTATTTTTCCGTTCTGTTGTGGCATTTAAAATGCAAGAAACTTCTCTGTCTGAAGTATGAAGTTTTATTTGTGAGGTCCAAAACACCTGCATTCCTTGTTTACTGTTGCTACGTTAAATGCATTGTACTTCCAAATGAGAATTAATTGGTTGTCAGCTCTAATACACACAAACCCATTGCTCTGATTAAAAACAGCACGCCACTGACTTGCTATTATGTAAATGAAGGCTGTTACATGAAGATCACTGGAAAGTTGCATAATGTGACATTAGCCTTAAAATTTGAAGAAACAGAGGCTAACAGTTTTTGTTAGATGCAGAGGTACAGCATTTAAGGACATATGCCATAAAGATTACTTACTTGTATATCTGTTACAGAGTCATGAGAAGATGATGCAAAGGCTGGGTCGTGTGGTCCAGTCATAGCAGCCATGACACTGACCTACAGAGTTGTTGCACACAAGAAAAGAAAGACTTGGTTACGCTATTTAGGAGGCAACTGTTTTCATTATTTTAAAGAATTTGTGAATAATCTGTGTGACAACTTTATTGAATTAGCTTTTATTGTAGTAACTCTCTTAATCTTGGCTAAAAATGGAACTATTTTCAAGCTATAGAACACTGAAATTAAAGACAAGGTGTATATGTGTACATAAATACAGATTTGCCTTAAACCCAGAATACAATATATGGTAACGGATCTTTTCTTCCAACTGCACAATGTCAACAATATTGCTATTTGGGGGTTCAGTATGAAGGGTGTCTATGTAAGATAATTGCACAAAGTGCTTAATACTTCTGCTTCACAGCTTTAGGAAACTGTAGGAAATTCTGACCTAGTCACTTTTTGTTAAATGTGCATAATCTCACTGTGTCTGCATGACTTTTTACCCAGGTACTCTAGCCTTACTTCCATAGCCTAAAGATGATGACATTCGCAAATATGCAAAATGAATACAAGGATTGTGCTAAAAATGTAGCAAATTGTATTGCAACTAAAATTAACAGATTTTTATATATTTAATGGAAACTATTATGTATAAAACAGAATAATTATATAGTAGGTATATTTTAAAAAACAGACTTAAGAGGTAAAATAAACTAATATTTTCAACCTAGACAGTGTATATAACAATAAAAAAACAAATATGTTGCTCTTTTATACAGTATAATGTGGGGACAGTGAAAAATAATAATAATACTTTACATTTATATAGCTCTTTTCTCAGTACTCGAAAGTGTTATCCGCGCAGGGAGAACATGGGATGCGAACCCATGATCTCCTTACTGCAAGGCAACAGCACTACCACTGCACCACCTAGAAAAGGGTATGAATGTGAGGTTTGGCCCAGTATACAATACGATACTGTATGTATTTTTATGTCTCTGTTACAAAGGGGAATTTATATTCCAAAACTCCAGACACAAGCTGCTAGATTTATTCAAGAATAGATGGGTATGGCCTAAAACAGTTCTAAAAGAGAACTATAAATACATAGAATAAGATACCAAGTAGTGTAGTTTAAAGTAATATCCCAGAACTACTATGTCTAAATGAATTGCATGTTCTTCTCAGAACATTATAATATTATTAAAGTATAATCCATAATCTTAACAGGAGTTTGCAGGCATTTCTCTATCTCATCAATCCATTTTCTGTGTCTGTATTCAATTATATGATAACAGGCAGCCAAAGCCTATCCTGGAAGTATTAGCAGATAACACTGGAAGTGAGACATACTCACTACAGGATGTGCTCTTCCACACTTAAACGGACAAGAGGCAGTTAGGCTGATGCAGGGCTGGGTGATATGGTCTTCAGTTATTATGTTGACTGAAAATGCGATACATGTAGATATATTCTTAAAACACGATTAAAGACTGAAGATCCCCCCCATATACATGTGTATATATTATTTTTATACAGAGTTCAAAACCTGGCATATTTTAATATGAAACATTAGTAAAAGAAGCAGATTGCTTTCTCAAAATTTAACAACTTCACATGATTGGCAGTACCCCAAAGAAACAGCTAAAATACACCAAAACATTTTCACTTTATATTATCTCAATTTATTTTTGCCTTTTCATTGAATGTATTGTATTCAACAATTTTCCTGCCTTGCTGGCATCTCCCAATTCATTACTGCACTAATCTCATTATAATTATACATGTATATATTTGTTTTATGATTTACATCATCCGTAATAGTTCCAAGTTACAGTGGAATCAGAAGGTACACAGACCCCTTCACTTTCTGTCATCAGACCATAGAATCTTTTTCCCCGTGCTCTCAGAGTACTTTAAATGCCATTTGCCAAACTTCAAATGGGCTGTGATAAATGCCTGATTGATGGAGTGGTGCTGAGATGTCATCCGAATGACAAGTTCTTCCATCTCAGCAGAGAAGTTCAAAAGCTCTTTTAGAGTGAACAATGGGGGTTCTTGGTCACCTCCCTAACCAAAGTCCTTCTTGTTCAGTTACTCTAGTAAGAGTTATGGTGGTTACAAATGTCTTCCAATTAATATTTATTGAGGACACTGTGGTCCTAGGAACACACAAAGGTTTAAAAATTGATTTATACCCTTGCCTCACCACAGTTTTATTTCAGAAGCCTACAGAGAGTTCCTTTAACTTCATGGTTTGATTTTTGTTCTAAAATGCAGTGTTAACTGTGGGATCTTATGCATACTAGTATACTGTATATCAACTATGTCCAATCAACTCACTTTGCCATAGGTGGACTTTCATCAAGTTCTAGGCACATTTCAAAGATAATGTAAAATGGATATATCTGACAACAATTTGGAATGCCAACAACAAAGGGTCTGAATACTTTATACATGAGAGATTTCGGCTTTTGATTTTTAGTAAATTTTCTAACCTTCGTAAAAACATGTTTTCACTTTGTCATTATTTGTTACTGAGTGTAGATTGATGGGCAAAAATGAAAACGTTATCTCATGTGCAGAAAGTGAAGGGGGTCAAAGTACTTTCTAGATCGACTGTATGTATTTGCAAACACATGCTTTTTCTTGTCTGTAACAATCTGTATTATGCAACATTCACCAACAAAGTAGGTACTGTAGTCAGGCATCCAGTGTTCTTAATAGCTTCCTGAATCCCTTTTTTCTCTATGGTATAGGTAAGTACTTTACAAGTCTGACACAAGGAAAGCATTTGTAAGGGGGGGTTTGATCTTGAAATTCTAAGGAGGGTCAAGATACCTCAGTGGTAATGGAACCATTGCAACTACCAAAAAAATTTGCTTTCACTTTCAATACCACAGTGAAGTAACACATCCTTATTAAAATTTGGCACCAAAAAAAAAAAAAAAATGTTTTGCTAATTGATATTTTATTATACTATTAATAGTATAGCTGCTCACAAAGTAATATGGTTATATATCTCAAAAGTTTCAAACATCAGCAGGTCAACATATTTATGAATGTATATAGGGCAGAGTGGTGGGTCTCTGGCTAAAGGATATGGGTTGGTAAGTCGAGGGTTGCCGGTTCACCTCCTGGCAGTGACAGAAGGAATGCTCTGTTGGGCCCCTGACCAAGGCCCCTTAACCTGAAATTGCTCCAGGGGTGCTGTACAAATAGCTGACCATGCGCTCTTACCCCAAAAACTCTGTGTACGTCTCTGGAGAGTAAGTTGGGGTATGTAGAAAATTAAGAAATTGTATATTGGGAATGAAGGATTAAAAATCACTAAGAAATGATAATGCAAAATGTGCTATATATTGAATATCATTATTCTAATTAGGAAACTCAACCTGCTAAATAAGAAATGTGAACTGAGATTGAAAAAATAAAAAGAAAATTAATATGGTTTACCCAAAACTGATACATCCATGAACAATGACTAATTCACAGAAAAAAACATGAAGGCTACACTTTTTTCCTGTTTGTAACAATACAGTAGTCACTGACAAAGCACAAATATTTTGAAAGCACAGTTTACATACACGAAAATGTGTTTTACAATCTGGTAATTCACTACAACTGTTATCTACTTTCACTTGCTGTCTTTGAATACAATATGCAATGGACCAGCAAACATTTTATGGAATTTTGCTTAGCTCAGGCATATTGCAGGCGCAGCAAGTGCCTGGATGGCCTCTTCATATGCAGCAACGTCCTTTATCTTTAGGCATTATACTCCTTTACCTGTCATCCAGAGTAAAACCAAAAAAACAGCATAATTAACCCTACCTGTTCTAAACTCTTCCTCTTCTAATTCTTGCTCAATTTGTTCTTATGCTCATCACCACCAGGCAACATTGGTGGAGGTGATGCAGTCATACTTAGAATGAGATTTTGTGGATTTTATTAGCATTCTGAAGTAATTTTGGAAAAACTCTAATAAAAATGCAGAAAATTGTGATACTGGGTTTTAAATATGTATTTTTTTGTAAATATCGAATTTAAAAATTTCATATATTGCCCAGCCCTAAGTTGAGGGAAATGTGATAGGTCCTTAACACAGCAACTGGACCAGGAACTGGAATCAAACCGATGTTTTTGGCACAATGAAGTAATTGAGCCTCAGAGCTGTTCTCACTCGATCCCAAATTTGGCTAAAATATTATACCACCTATAGCACTCAAGGTCAGAATCCTTAATCCTTATTTGCAGTGTAGAAATGTAAATTTATTGAAATAACAAATAAGTGGTCTACTGTATGCATAAATATGTAAACAAACAAACAACCTAAAAAATTATTAACTTGGTTACAGCCTGAGATTGACAGTGGTGCCCCAGAGGTGGGACTCCCGGTTTCCTTTTTTTTTTTTTTTCATTTTCGGGGAGCAATTTGGATAAAGCGCGCTGTTTGAAGCGAAAGAGGAGAGACAAGAAGAAGATGGGGTAGGGGGTAATCGAACAAAGTAGATCAACTACTGCATGAGCCATGAGACGAAGTCAGGAGCTTCTAAAATGCTGTTGGTTAGGTTGAAGTAATTTTTTTTTGACCAGTGAATTGATCATTCCTCTATTTCCCATGGACTCGGGTGAGCTTGTCGAATGACTTACTGTTCTGTATCATGGCGCAGAATGACTATATACCTTTTATTGTGAAAATCTGATTGCTGTTAGGAATCAGCATCTGTTAGACCTCTTCGATTCACCTGCCGGCATCAGGGGTTGGAACTGTGGACTTTCTTATAAGCTCTGTAAGGGGAACTTTTGAGAATAGCACATTTCCTGATGCTATGGCCATGCTTTCATATGTACTACTGTAATTAAATGTCTGTGTTTTCTAGGTATATTTTAACTGAATATTTAGGCTACACCACACTATAATATATTATTGTGATATATATATATATATATATATTATATATATATATATATATTTGTATCTCACATAAAAGGGTTATTTAGGGTTGAGGGGGGCATATGGAATGGATTTTTTTTTCTTTTGTCTTTTCTGGATGTAATTCACTCCTCAAGTGTTTACGGAGATTGACCATTAGTCTTTTTTTTGTGAACTATAAATGCTCTGGCATCATGGGTGACTGAACATTTTAAAATAAGGTGTATATGGGGGGCTTTACAGGGTGTGATATTGGCCTATCCTTTTTATCATCTGCCGCCACTTAGGACAGGTTAGCGGTAGCGATCGTCTCGTGTCAGTGTGGCGGGACAAATTGTTACACTGTACTAAGTGATACTACTGGATCTTCCAAACTGGTACACATAACAATGACTGATGTCCCTTCTATAAGTAGAGATTCTACTTTCAATGTGAGATACAGTATATAATCAAAAATTTCTTTAACAAAGCACATACTTTCTTTTTTGGTGGCTCCTCCATCTTTTCACTTTCCCCTTCCTGACTGAATTTTCTCTTAGCTGGTAGCCTCCTCCTTCTGAGGAGGGATGGTGGGTTGGAAGGAACAACGCTACTGGGATCCTTTTCATGAATCTTCATATGTCTGTAAAATGTAGTTATTTAAAAATTTAATTTCTGCATGATTTGCATTATTTTTTATATACATATATATTTATACACACATACATATACACATATTTATACACACATACACTAGTATTTTGTTAGATAGTCAATACAGTGGAAATTAAAAGTAAAATTATTAACACTAAATGAATCTCAACATGATTTATCCTAAAATATCAATACGATTTTGCAATTCACCGATATTTAAGAGAAGAAAAAACAGATTATTTTTAGGACTTTTTTTTTTTAAAGTTTCAGTAATACCTTTACTATGTAATGTGGCAGCCACAACACACAAACATGTTTTTATTAGTGTGATAGTTATTCAATATTGATTAATTTGACAATACATGTTTTGAACATGTGGAAATCATGCACACTTCTCACAGAAAGAAAGTCAGACTTCAATCAGACCTAGCAGGTAAGAACCATTACACAGCAATGCTGCTTAGAGTACTGCTTTGGTCCAATACAGTATGCAAGTGGAGGCTATACTTAAGCAGTGGTAAAATTTCAATAGCTAAAAAGCAACAGAACACTTTCTCTTCAGTATTTGATTTTAGATGGTGGGAATACTGGATTCATTCTAGGTTTATTGCATAAAAAAAATAAAATAATCAAGGTTTTCCTAATGCTTCATATCATCATCTGTGCCACATAACCCTCCTCTTAGGCCTTCCTCTTGCCTGGCACCTCTCTCCTTAGCATCCTTCTCCCAATATACTCAGGATCTCTCCTCTGCACATGTCCAAACCAACACAATCTTGCTTCTCTGGATTTGTCTCCAAACAATCCAACCTGAGCTGACCCTCTAATGTACTCATTCCTAATCCTATTTATCCTTGTCACACACAATACAAATTTTAACATCTTTAACTCTGCCACCTTCACCTCAGTCTCCTGTCTTTTGGTTAGTGCCACTGCCTCCAATCCATATAACATAGCTGGATTTGCCAAGTTACCGTCTCAAGTTATCGTCTTGTAGACCTTCCTTTTCACTCTTGCTGGTACCCGTCTGTCACAAATCACTCCTGACCCTCTACTCCACCCCACTTCACTCCACTCCAACCTTCTGCACTGTTGATCCTATTTATTTAAACTCATCCACCTTCACCAACTCTACTCCCTGCATCCTCACCATTCCTCTGAAGTCCCTCTCATTCAAACACATGCATTCTTTCTTGGTCCTACTGACCTTCATATCTCTCCCCTCTACAGCATATCTCCACCTCTTCAGGGTCTCCTCAAACTGCTCCCTACTCTCATTACTGATCACAATGTCATCTGCAAACATCATAGTCCACGGGAACTTCTGTCTGATTTCCTCTGTCAACCTGTCCATCCTCAATCCCTTATGTAATCCCACCTCAACCTTAAATGCATCTGTCACTCCTACTGAAGATCTCACCATGGTCTCAATTCGCTCGTACAACATCTTTTGGCCTTCTCTATACTTCTCAATCAACACCCTCAGGGCAGACATTACATCTGTGGTGCTCTTTCCCAGCATGAAACCATACTGCTGCTCAGTAATCATCACCTCCATTCTTAACCTAGCTTCCACCACTCTTTCCCAAAATTTCATGCTGTGGCTTATCAATTTTATTCATCTATGGTTAATACAGTTCTGCACATCACCCTTACTCTTAAAAATCAGTATCAGTACACCTCCCTTTTCTCCACTTCTCAGGCATCCTCTGACATTCTACTGCCATCTATCCTAAACACCTCCATGCTTCCACAGGTATATCATCTGGACCAACAGCATTCCCATTCTTTATAGCCATCCTTACTTTCTCTTGGCTAATTCACTTTCTAGTTCACTATCTCCACAATATCCAACCTTCTCTCTCTCTCTCTCTCTCTTTCTCTTCATCCATCAACCTATCAAAGTACTCTTTCCATCTGCTGAACACACTTTTCTCACTTGTGAGTAGGTTTCAATCATTATCCTTTATCACCCTGACCTGCTCCTCATCTTTTCCAGTTCAGTCCCTACTTCTATCCAATCAGTACAGATCCTTTTCTCCCTCTTTAGTGTCCAACCTCTCATATACCTCTCTGTTCACCTTATGCATTATCTCCTTGTATTCCTGTCTACTTTCTTCATTGACTATCCCAGTTGATTATTAATTTATAATAGTTCTCTGGAAAGACATAGACTCTTTAAATGTTTAACCATGGGGAGAGACTACAAAAAAGAACTGCACTTGCATATTGGCATTAGGTGTCCCAGTTATGGTTTCAGCTCTCCATGCACACCAGTAAGCACTAGCTTGAAAGCAGAGTCACCTTTATCAAGTGTGGAGGCGTGACTTTTAGAACACTCCACCAAAGCATGAATAAGCATGGTCAACTGTTCCACTTTGCCTAGCATATTTTGTATAATACAGTATATTCACAATCTAAAATGTAGACACACATAACAGTGCTTTGTTCAATTAAAATTTACTCTATTAGAGAGCACAATCTTGAATATGACACCAAATATGTGTGCATAAATCCCATGATCATTAAAAGCAACAAGTCAAATTAAGATTAGGTCAGGTTCGGGAGCATGCACTGGTACAACATGCTAAGAATTCTATCTTTTGAGAATAGCACATTTCCTGATTCTATGGCCATGCTTTCATATGTACTACTGTAATTAAATATCTGTGTTTTCTAGGTATATTTTAATTGAAGATTTAGGCTACACCACATAATTATTTGGCTTCCAAAATATGAATGGCAATGGTCTATTTTGACTATTATGCTTCTGTCATATAGAAGGAAGGGCATGACAACTTTTTAAATTATCCTTTCTTGTTTATTCTATATGTTGAGGCTGTGGACTACAGGAAAAACCTTGCCAACTTAAGATGCTTTGTCATTTCCTTTGTATCATTAGGTTCTTACTTAATAACAGGTAGATGCAAAATGTTCCTCACATTTAAACAATTGGTTTAAGTACAGTAGGTTAACTCTAATACAGCCCCAGGGGATCTTCCAGAAACAGGACACCACCCAAAAAGGCAGGTGCTTGTGGCAACAAGTCAGGTTGGACTTGCAACAGCTGCAAACTAAATGGTGCCTTTATGAGAGAGCAAGGGAAAATGCACTTCTGAAAATGACACCAGTGCAAAACGTCCATCACTGTGGGTATAAATGAGAGGCTAAAGAAATGCATCTTTTGGCAAAATGTGTGGATCAGGATAGACAACTGCTCAGAATTTTCTGATGGAAGCCCTCGCGTAGATATGAGAAATTGACTGGACCTTATGCTTACTAGCTGAAACACATCACTGAAGAGGATGTTAATATAAACGGCTGCATTCTAATACACACACAGGAAATCATAGATGGAAATACAGAGTTTTAGTCATATAAGAATCAGAAGTTTAAAATATGGAAAACACCTGTTTGTGTGTTTAAACAAATCTATATCTTTGCATGTATGCATTATGTCATTAGTAATTTGTAAAGTGTGGTCTGTGAACTTGTTGCAGTAGTTGAGCCTGCACTCAGTGATGAGTTTTTTGGTTCAGTTCTGTGAATGACTTAAACAAAAGGCCAACTTTAATCGTCCATCCTTTTTTGTTATGTAACCAATAGTACTAACATTTTGATTTCAACATAATTTGATCACATTTCAAAAATGGGTTTATGCTTCTTAAAGAGGCACTATCTTGAAATTTCCTCTATCTAAACAATTATGAAAAGTGTACAAACAGAAATATTTATGAGGTTACAGGAAAACCAATGGGCAACAGATTCAGCTAACAACTGAATTCATGTTAATTACTGGATTCAAAGCTGGCAACTGTATTATGGCAATAGAGGTTTACCAAAATTACTGCACAGTTAAAAGTTAGTAAAAACACACTATTAAAGTAAAAAGGAAAACCTTGCAAATTTCCTCTTAGAAGATAGGTGTCATGTTATTATTAGACAAAAGAAGAGTAAGTACAATTTACAGTATATGCAGATTTTGATTTGTAATAAGCACAAAATCAGTGTTTAAGGATGAATGTTTAAAAACTTTAATATTGTACTTCCTAAGTGAATTACTTCCACGAAAACACAAAAAAGAAATATTTAAATTTTATTCCAAGCTAATACAAGACATAAAAAATGCATCAAGAAATTGGCACAATTTATAAGAGTATCCCACAAACCACAGTAAAACCAGAACATACAGTACAAACTTGACTTACCAGACTGACAATTTTTTTATATTTCTGTAGGAAATTAAATATTTGAGTATGTGTACTTATAGCCTATGGTCTGTATCTCCAACTGACCAAGAAAATTTCTTTTTGCTTTCTTGCACTATTTTACAAATTGTTTTGCATGTAGAATGCTAATATTAAAAACATAAAAGTTAACCAATTTATTCAGCTTAAAAATTAAATGAAAAAAAAAAAAAATCCAATATATTCCTAACAACAGTTGTTAGATGGGAGTTGCTTATGAATAAAAGTATTTTTCTTTATTTTATTTAGCTTGCCTTTCATGTATTACATCCATTGCCAAGATGACTGCTAATAAAGCAATAACTGGATTTTTCACTATATTTGAATATTGAATTCTTACTTTTGTTTCTGAAAACAATTTTTTTTTAAATATTGGAGCAACACGTGCTGTATCAGTGTAGAGAAACACTGTAAGCATCTATTTATTTCAGTGTCAAACAAAGAATACTAATCTTCTTATGCCTAATCGCAGAGCTAGTGCTGCTTCTATCCCTATGGCACTACCCTATAACAATTAATGGATGAAAAATAAAGAAAATCTGCAAACCCCAAACCCGCCCCAGGGTTAATTCTCATTGATTTGCTACAATGACCTTAACAAATTTACAGTACATTGCAGTCAATGTTATAAAAGTCTTTTAACCAAAGTGATAGCTGCTGATTCATTGTCAGAAATTCAGTGGAATAATAAAGGAGATATAAAGGAGTATTCCAAGTGATGGTCAATAAAGAGCAGCCATGGCCTACCAAGCAGCTTATGCTAAAATGGTGAAAAAAACATTTCATTAAGCTTAATTAATTAAAGGCTAACTGTGATAGTTTAGTTTATGCACTTTACTGATTATCTTAAATCTTTTAAAGGACCAAAAATATTTTACTAGTATGGAGTAGTAGATATTGTAGTTGCTCATAAGTGAGATAGAGCACAATGTTAAATTTAAATTAATAATTAATCAGCAGTAAATAAGGTATTTGTATACTGTAGTATAATGAAATTAAAACCTAATGACACTAGGTCACATCAACCACTCAGCAATACCAACATTACCTAATGTGCTGTATTCATTGCAACAATACAACTATAACAAATAAATCACACTGTTAAGGTCTCTCACACTGCTGAATAAGTTACTGAAACATTTAAGGGGGCTCTATTATAGCAAAGAGGGATTTTAAACAGAATTTGAGCAAAATTCCTTTAAAACACATTAATGTTTAAAACTGCAATTGTCAGGCAGTAGCAGGTTCAGGTTTAATATAAATAATTAATTTTTTCAGATAGATATAACAGTACAACATAAAACTACTATATGTGATAACATCTCTAACACCATCTCTGAGTAAATCTCAAACGGCTGCAAAAGAGCAAGGGAGTATTCATTATGAGTAATTTCCTTCAGGATTAATAAAGTTTTTCTGATTCCGATCTTGACAGAAAACTGTAATAGTTAATCATCTTATTTGGAAAAGCCTTAGATAAATTTGGCTGAATGTTTCTTCTCTGCATCTAAGCTGGAGGAAAGGCTTTTTCTAAATATGTAACCAGGAGTAGCTGCCTAAATTAGCCTGTGAAAGGAGGGTCATATACCTTTAAGCAGACAAGGTGAATGGGAGGGAGTCATGTCCTAGATTTGGTTACTAAGCTTCTTGGGGTAAAGGTCAAACAGACCTAGCTGACAGATAAAAACAAGTGTAGCGAAGGAAAACCTAGTCAACTAGCTGGAACATGTTTCATCTGAACCGGCAATGCCAGTTCAACAAGGCTTGCCTAAAAAAAAAAAAAAAAACGAAGAGTGAACATTGGTAATTGTGTAAATGTGTGCAAAAAAGCTATATATTTATCTCACCACTGAGTCTGGCTGCACTATTAATAAGAAGAATGTCAAAAAATGAAAAAAAAAAAAAAAAATCAACAATGCTGGTATAATAACATATAGCATTCTTCTGTAGAAAGGTACCTAACATTGTTCTATTTTATTCCTTCTTATTATGGATGAAATTTAATGCCTAAAAATCTATTAGTACCTACAAAAACATTTAACATTCTTTGGAAAAATATATATGATCAGTTTCCTATTTGTTACATTAACCATGAAAGCAAAAGAACTTGAAAAGGCATAAGAAATATATCCTATTTTGGACTCCTAAACACTGTAACTTCCTCATCTCATAACACACACATATGAAGGAGAGGGCACAGCACATTGAGTTACTAAACTTACAGCAAATACAACAGTTGGGCAAGGTTTAAATACTATGACTGACTAGCCCAGACATAAAACAATTATTGTACAAATAACAGGTGTAGTTAGAATCCATACTGCATTAATCACATAATGCCCATGGATGAACCCTCCACCACACATACACACATTTTGAATGTTGTTCAAGAAGCATGGGATTAAGGATACACACATTCTAATAAAAAATGCATTCTGAATTATGACAGCTGTGACGGCATTGGTTTCTTACCTAGTGGCTTTTTTTAATACTATTATCCTGTGATAAGTATTTAAACAAATACAAATCCCTGAATAAATACATAAAAATATTCTTTGTTTTATTACATTTGTCTTGAAAATTTACAATAACTTTTAAAAAGACTTTCAAGTAAGAAAAACTATATTCAAAATGATAGTTGCAGTTGATAATACAGTATACACAACAGTAACTACTGGGAACCAACCCATAGGCCATAAAAGTCTCACAGCCCCAAGACTTTTCAGCTTTTATTATTTAACACAATGTTGTATTTAAGCATTTCAACCTGGAATTTCTATAAAAAAAACAAAATCAAAACAAAATTTTACAGATTGATAAAATGACTGAAACTAGATGTTACCACTCAGCTATTATAAACAAAGGATAGACTTTGGTGCAATTAGTTGTGTTTAGACATCACATGCTGCTAATAAGTTTTACGCAGTCCACCTGTTTGCATTAAAGATGTTTCAGAGGAGTTCAGGTTAAATAGTCACATATTTGTTAAGAGCCTTACATATCATTTGTCTAGCTCCTCAAAAAAATAGTATCACAAATACAAAGCAACATTGTAAGCAAATCCAACATATACTAATTGAAAGCACCAATTAGGGGATGAGTATGAGACAAATTCCATGCAGCTGAAAACCATCAAAAATAAAAAAAACAAATAAAGTAAGTACAGAACAGCTACTGTATGTAGAATGACACATTCTCAACAGCAAGAAATGTGCATTATGTTCAAATGGGCAAGTATTTTTACCACTACAAATAATGGACAAAACCAAATAATGGAAAACACAGCCTACCATACTATAGTAGTCCAGAAGTGCCATGCACTATCCAAAAAGAAACTGTTACTAAAAAAAGCAAAATGTCATCTGAAAAGGAAATACTTACTTCGAGATCAAGTAGTATTTTCTGAAAATAAAAGGGTACAGTACATCCGAAAGGTATTCACAGTGTATCACTTTTTAAACATTTTGTTATGTTACAGCCTTTTCCAAAATGGATTAAATTCATTTTTTCCTCAGAATTCTACACACAACACCCCATAATGACAACGTGAAAAAAGTTTACTTGAGGTTTTTGCAAATTTACTAAAAATAAAAAAACTGAGAAAGCACATGTACATAAGTATTCACAGCCTTTGCCATGAAGCTCAAAATTGAGCTCAGGTGCATCCTGTTTCCCCTGATCATCCTTGAGATGTTTCTGCAGCTTAATTGGGAGTCCACCTGTGGTAAATTCAGGTGATTGGACATGATTTGGAAAGGCACACACCTGTCTATATAAGGTCCCACAGTTGACAGTTCATGTCAGAGCACAAACCAAGCATGAAGTCAAAGGAATTGTCTATAGAACTCCTAGACAGGCTTGTCTCGAGGCACAAAATCTGGGGAAGGTTACAGAAACATTTCTGCTGCTTTGAAGGTCCCAATGAGCACAGTGGCCTCCATCATCCGTAAGTAGAAGAAGTTCAAAACCACCAGGACTCTTACTAGAGCTGGCCGGCCATCTAAACTGAGCGATCGGGGGAGAAGGGCCTTAGTCAGAGAGGTGACCAAGAACCCGATGGTCACTCTGTCAGAGCTCCAGAGGTCCTCTGTGGAGAGAGGAGAACCTTCCAGAAGGACAACCATCTCTGCAGCAATCCACCAATCAGGCCTGTATGGTAGAGTGGCCAGACGGAAGTCACTCTTTAGTAAAAAGCACATGGCAGCCCGCCTGGAGTGTGCCAAAAGGCACCTGAACGACTCTCAGACCATGAGAAACAAAATTCTCTGGTCTGATGAGATAAAGATTGAACTCTTTGGTGTGAATGCCAGGCGTCACATTTGGAGGAAACCAGGCACTGCTCATCACCAGGCCAATATCGTCACCACAGTGAAGCAAGGTGGTGGCAGCATCATGCTGTGGGGATGTTTTTTAGCGGCAGGAACTGGGAGCCTAGACAGGATAAAGGGAAAGATGACTACAGCAATGTACAGAGACATCCTGGATGAAAACCTGCTCTGGAGTGCTCTTGATCTCAGACTGGGGCGACGGTTCATCTTTCAGCAGGACAACGACCCTAAGCACACAGCCAAGATATCAAAGGAGTGGCTTCAGGACAACTCTGTGAATGTCCTCCTTGAGTGGCCCAGCCATAGCCCAGACTTGAATCCGATTGAACATCTCTGGAGAGATCTTAAAATGGCTGTGCACCAACGCTTCCCATCCAACCTGATGGTGCTTGAGAGGTGCTGCAAAGAGGAATGGGCGAAACTGGCCAAGGAGTGGTGTGCCAAGCTTGTGGCATCAAATTCAAAAACACTTCATGCTGTAATTGCTGGCAAAGGTACATCGACAAAGTATTGAGCAAAGGCTGTGAATACTTATGTACATGTGATTTCTAAGTTTTTTTATTTTTAACAAATTTGCAAAAAACCTCAAACTTTTTTTACGTTGTCATTATGGGGTGTTGTGTGTAGAATTCTGAGGAAAAAAATGAATTTAATCCATTTTGGAATAAGGCTGTAACATAACAAAATGTGGACAAAGTGATGCGCTGTGAATACTTTCAGGATAACTGATGCTTAGAAAAATTATTCATTGAAAAATGAAATGTGGCATCATGTTTAAAGTGTCTGAATTCAAATTACTGTTCTGTTTTGTTAAAGTATAAATACACACTCTACAGAAGTAATACTTAAGGTTTGCAGTCTTCGAGCTTTTTATATTTTTCTTATGGACTAGGTAGGACATAATAGTACATATAGGAAAAGAGAAATGTATATAATAATAATAAAATACTTCTAAACTGGTACAATAATGTTAAACTCCAGTCTACATAATTATGAAAGAAGCAAATCAGATATCTGGACTGTTTTGCAAACAATACAGACCAACAAGCTTATTGTTTTTTCTGACTATTCTAATGGGTGCAGCCAAAAGAAGAAGACAAGTGAAACATCATTGTGGATTTATCTGTTTTTTTTTCACATTAAACTAACATTTCTGTAAGTTGGGATTTTATAATACTTTATACAGTAACACTCAGATTCTGTGCTCCAATTTAGGGAAGCGCCTCACTATCTGAGGCAAACCTGTAAATGTTGTAAAAGTAATTCATAAAATATTTACTGTGAATACTGCACTGAGAGCATATTGCTTTGAGGCGAATGGAATTTCACAAGGAACAATATATGGCTATGTGTGGTATGATGGCACTGCACACCATGGATGCTGGAGTTAGAGAGTGGTGGTGTGGGGTGTTCTTTATTAGATGCTGGTATAACATGACTGGGACTTCATGACTATCAAGAGGGAAGCAGTGTGCAGTGCAGCACAATGGTGCTGTGCAACAGGAAGGTTAGATTTAGAGGTGGTGAGATGTATCAAGATTCAAAAACTGGTATAAATACCAAGGTCAAAATCAGTGTGTTAATCTAACACTACTACGGTATGAAAAGAGGCTTAAAAAAATGATACTGTATTGTATAAACTGGCAAAATCTTTTATATCCGTAATTTTTTAATCTGAAATGGCCATCAATTGTATCTGAGGGAGTATTGTCTATTACTCTGGATAATCTGGGTTCTATCCATATACACATACATGTGTATACATATGTGAATGTAAATCTTTTTTTAAGATTTATATTAAACCTGTGATTCACAATAACAAATACAAGTGATACATTATATCAAAACTAATTAAAAAAAAAGCTTGATATAGGAACAAACAACTTACTTAAAAGGATGCTGCCCATCTAAAAAAAGTACTTTGAGCAAGATAATTTGTTTTCATACACTGTTTGTGTTACACCCTCTGTAATCAAAGCAGTTCCATCTAAACCTTTGAACTTATAACCATCTTCTGTAAGAAGAGCACAACTAATGAAAAAAGCAGCATTTTAAATTTGGGCACAACATCTTAAAACAGAACACTATCATTCAGTTTTAATATGCATGCTAAAATGTGCAGCTCTACACATTTAAACACAACTCTTGTCAAGAGAAGAGGTCTTTACCTTAAAGTGCAAGCTCTATATAGAACTCATAGAATTTGAATGAACTTTACAAAAATCCATCTTTAAGAATTTTTCTGTGTAAAGGAAAGAAAAGCAAATAAAATGTACATTCTTGGGACTTGTGTGTCACTGTGCCTGTCTGTGTTGGGGCTAAACTTCCACAACACATACAAAAAAAAAAGCTTTCAATTAATCCAGCATATACATCTATAAGAAGGAGAGTATGAATAAAGTCCACACAGAGAGCAATCTGGTCATAAATGAAAACGCAGAAAGGTACCTATAAACACCTGCTGAGGTGTGTGAATTTTTTTTTCGTCACTGTTTTAATTTACTGTTTGGCTGATCAAAACATCACTGTGTAGGACAGTGGGGATTCCACTATGATATGACGGAAATTCAAACATGAAAATAAAAACCGGCATAAAAGTTAAAATTGGAGAAAAAATATTTGCACATTTTTTTTTAAATATGTGTTGATTCCAAGAATTGCATATCACAGATGCTGGTATGGTCATCAAGTGACTGCTCCAATTGTTCAAAATTTGATCTTTTTGTATACTTTAATCACAATAACCAGCATCAGCTATAAACCAATACGGACTGAAACAAGCTCAGTTTACACTAAATGAACAATTTGCTGCTGACATAATGGGTTAATGAGATGATCTCTTTGCCCAGAGTTACTCGAGTAACCAACCTTATTTTTTCCTACTAAGCTAGGAACTCCCTTATTTCAAAATCCATCCAGTTTGTAGACACTTAATAGCTAGCCTTGCAAAACAACGGAGACAAACAATTTTATATGACACTGCCCAACATTCATACATACTTAAATCAATGTTCAATATATGTTAGACATGTAGGTTATTAATTTTTTAGTGCTTAGCTTGGTAGTTCTTATGGCTCTAATACAAATAGGACCTGTTCTTGAGAATTACACTAGCTCTTGACATGATTGCAACTTTGTTTGTACATGTACTTGACCAGGCAGGTTACTACTACATTCCAGTGATAATCTGCCTCTGCAAAGGGGGCTCAATTCTGCATTCCAACAGACATCAACAATTTTCCTTCACTCTTTTAATTAGATACAAAATTATTTTTAAATAACATAAGTAACAACAAAGAGTAAAATCTTTGTATGAACAGCATTCGTATATTTCATCAGAAGGTACTGTTGCCAGTCCAGACTTAGGAATTATGATACACTCTTTAGCTGTATACCAATCATTCTTTTCACTGTAGATAACTGGCACACAACAATCGGGATCATGCTTTCTGTCTTGAGGGAATCCAAACATTGGTAAGGAGAACAATAACCCTTAATTTTAAATGCAAAAGCTGCCTCTTTGCAACATAATGCCAAAAGGCAGCTTTGTCGGCATTGTCGAACAGGAAGACAGTGCTTCTCTAAACCATCAAAAAAGCTTGCTGGATGAAGATACTATTAATTGAAAAATTTAAAGACAGCTCTCTTTCTTTCCTTCAGCTTCTCAAGGACCCAATTTAAAAACTCTTCTGTCTCATAATTTAAGTGTAAAGCAATAGTGATGCTGCACAAAAATGTAAATGCAGGAATAGTGCAAAGTAGCCTATGTTTAGATCCCGAGAACAAAACCACATCTCCCTGAAACGAACCTAGTTTTCAACTTACAATTTTTATATTGTAGATTCTATTTCAAATTGTCAGTTATCCAGGAAACTAAAAGTTTAGCTGGCCGTTACAAGCTCTATATCTATGCAGTTCCAGACCACTGGAAAAGAAAAAACTAAATGGCTTATTACATGATCAGCTTCTAAAAAAAGACTGAATAATCAACTTACAGGCTTCTAAAACTAACGTTCTGTCAATTTCAAAAGATAGACAGGCAGAAGTTTATTTGTCCCAAGAGGAAATATAGTTTTTAGAGAAGCTCAAGTATTATAGGACTATTATAACAAACCACCACAATCTCCCTCAAATACACACAATAATTATAAAAAGGAAGAAAAAAACTCTGACATAGTTAATGATAAGAAAGTAGTCACAGTGAGGCATTATAAAACAGCATTACTGTAAGGTATAAAGGAGCCTCAATTGCATCACTTGACACACTTCTCCTGAATCACCTGTTGGCTAAAAGAGCTCAATAAAACCTCACCATTGAGAGGACATGTAACATTGTTCATAATGGTCTTCAGTTTTGCCATTATTCTCTCTATTTACAGTGCATCACATAATTATGCCCAATTTAATTAGCTTGTTGATTCAATGACCCTATCCTGAAGTGAAATTATATTACATTATATGTAAGGATGTCACTACCCACATTAAAAGGATGTGGTCTCCCAAGCAAAAAAAGAGTCTGCCTGGCCTTCTATAGTTTCTCTGTTAGTAGCAGTGTACCGCCTAAACAGCTTCTCCTTGAACAGTGACTGGGAATAGAGGTTTTTTGGTGTGGTGAAAACCAATAGCAGATCCTTACTTTTGCTGATGAAGAGTTGAAGATAATTCTCTATGAACCATGAAACATTGTTTCTCTGTCTGACTCCTCTACTCTGTCTCATCCCCCTGGATAATACTCCTTATTAGTGCAGAATCACCATAGAATTTCTTAAAATGACAGAATTAGGTGGTGTATTTATAATTTGAGGTGTAGGCTACAAAGGGAACAGAAAAGGTGACAGGAAAGTTTCTTTCTCCAGTGTTGCTCATATTCATATTGATATTGTCTGTTGTGGTCCTTCATTATGAGATGCAAGAGTCAATTACAGTTATGTATGTAGCTTTAGTCATTTTTTGTCATTTTAATACATTTTAAAACTATTTTTTTACTTAAAATTTGAGAAACATATGTAAACACATTAGTATACTTGATCCTAAACACCACTTCTGCAGGTTCGTCATAAACAAAAACACCTGCCCTCACTTTTCTTGTTTTAATTTGCAACATGCTTAAAACTTTGGATGCTTCAGTCCACAGATGTTTGGAGTAAACGCTCATGCCCCCAGTAATGAACAAATCTGAAAGTGTCTGACATTTTATTTTTATTGCAGCTTTAGATTTTAATCTATTCTTAAATAATATAGTGCAGGGGAAACATGTCTAACAAGCCTTAAGGAGTAGTTCTTTGCAGCCTGCATCCCATTTAATGATTTAAAAACTTGTGGCAGTACTCAAAATAGGTTCTCCTTATGCCATAGACAAGGGTGCCATCAAGGTGGCAAAGGCCAGTTGAATTTTCTCTAGTAAACATCAATGAAACAGCCCTCACCAGCAGTGAAAAACTATATGTGCAAATATGTTAAAACATGCTGCTATGATAAATGTACTGTAGACCCTGTCATGTGTACACTTCAATTGAAATAGTAAAGGCAAGAATGAGAGAGGAGTGGCCAGAGGCGAGTCTGAAGACATTAACCCAGGACATACTGCATATTAGAATACTAACCAGATATCAGGGTACCTGACTCTCTACCTAGTAAGGGAAAGTGAGAGAGACAAAAAGAGAAAAGAGGCACGGAGAGACCACTGATAGCAGGCAAGGGAAAAAGGAAGACCTTCTGCCTGAAAGGAGGTGATACAAGGAAGCCCAATGGAAAAGGGGGCAGCAGATGGTTCCTGACCTTGAGGAATGGGAAGCTGGAAAGCTGCCACAGAGACCAGGGCTGTTCAGAGCATAGATGTACACTGACACTGGGGGCACTATGGGCAGCTGCAACCTTTTGCCATTTTGCTCTAAAAAGGGCAGGGAATGCAAGGAAGAATCTCGTTGTACTCTGTATATATGTCAATAAAATCAACTTGTATTTGAACGTGAAATAATCCCAAATAAAATTCAGGTGAAAGCTCACTGGTGAAAAGAATCGTCCATTGTGATGAGGGAGAGAAAAAGAATGGAGAGGTGAGTGGTTAAATACTTTAAACGCAGGCCCTGTGCAGAAACAAGCCTACTTTAATTTTGTCTAGTTTTACATTGTAATTTGTGTTACATTTATGTAGCTATCCCTTAAGTTTGTAATAGCTATGACTGCATTTCAATATATTTTAATTTCTGTCTTTTTTAATACACAATATAATATAAAACTACCAATCTGAGAATTCACATTACGTGCATTTAGCACTTTAAATATGCAACCAAGGCACTGTGCTTCTTTATTCGTTATTTCTCTTAAAAAATGTCCATTTATTTTTTACTTAAATTTTAATGATAACAAGATCTTATTAAAGATGGAAAATGTTACTACAGTTTGTGGTGGATGGCTGGAGCCCTTACCCCGCCAGGATGCCCCAAGTATGGAAGGACTGGGGGAGAGTGTGATTTCAAGACTCTTTCTCCTTTAGACTGGCAGGGGGCAGCCCCGGGTTGTGAGCATGGAAGCTCAACCCTGCTGGGGCCTGTGGCCTCAGCCAGGGGGAAAATGGACTTTTACAGATCCCTATTTAGCAGCACTTCCACCAAACCCAGAAGTGCTGCCAGAAGAAGCTCATTGGCACCTGGAGTCCTTCCGGGTGCCCTATAAAAAGGGGCCAGTCCCTACTATTCAACGGCCAGAGTCGGGAGGAAGAGGAGTGGAGGCAGAAGGACTGGCGGCAAGAAGGGACTGTGTTGAGCTGTGACCCTTGTGTGCTTTATGTACTGTGCTGTGGGGAGTAGGGTGAAATGCTCCCCAATTTTAAATAAACTGTGTGCTGGGTGCTAAACCTGTCTACTGCTTGTCTGTATCGGAATTAGGGTGGTTGTATGCGCCTTGGGCTTTCACGAGGTCTAAACTGCGTTTCCTTTGTACTCTGCAAAGACCACTGGAAGAATATCCACTGATCTTAATTAAGAATCTGAACTAAGAGCATGCATGAATCTGCTGATAGGTAACATAAATACAATCTGTCCACTCAGTTTGGTTTTACTAAGACCACCTCCAAGGTAAGAGATCAAGAAAATGTTAAAAAAAAAATCATATAAATTCTAACAGCCAATAAAAAGTGTATTACTTCTATTTGTGTATAGTAGTTGACACAGAGAGGCTATTTCAATTGCAATACAGTCTTAAAAAATAAAGAAACTGGTTATACTTAGGAAGCAAAGTCAAGTTATTCCAGTGCCAAGAAGATCAGGTTGAAGTGCCGTGTGTACACCAAAGAAAAATTATGAAGTTAGTTTTCTTTAATGGAAAGCTTTAGTTGAGCTGTTACGTTTGCTCAGGCAAAGGCATTGCTTTAAACAAACATTATTTTGCCCAAAATTAAACTTCAGAATTACAACTTTCAAATCTAAAAGTACAAATACAAACGTACAAGTACAATCGGAACACACATTATACAACAAAATAATAAAACCACCGAATGAGAAATAGAAATAAGGACAGTCTCAATAACTACCACCATCTACCTACCTGTGCATGTTACCATTGGTAGTGAATGTCTGACCACAGACTGAGCATTTGTAAGGCCTCTCACCAGAGTGAACAAGCATGTGGCGGTCAAGAGAGCTTGCTGAGCTCAGTGATTTCCCACAGATACTGCATGAGTGGTCTGCTCCACCATTGTCTGTGTTGTGCTATTGGAAGAGAAATTAATAAGATAAAAAAGATCTCTGTCAACAATGTCTTGTTTTATATAAGCACTTTCATCATAAAGCACTTTGCTTGTACAGTACAGGTGGGTCTTAGTAATTCACGGGTTTACGAATAGTAGATGCATCTTTTTACGTTTTGTCTTTAATAATTAAATGGAAATTATTTTGTGAGTTTTGCAACATATTGATGAAAAGTGCAGACACTGCTGTAGCTGCGCTACTTAAATGGACTGAAAATCCCAGCAACCCCAGGAGTACTGCATCATTGGGCAGCTTCAGAGGCTGCCACAAGGGGTGCTGCGTGAAACAAGAGGATAGTGATATCTTTAAAAGTAAATTGTAAGAAGCAGGCAGAATCACAATTTTTTTTTGACTATACAACTGCACTACAACTACATCAATTCGATTACAGTTTTCTCTGGATTTATGTTCTTGTCTTATTCCCACATGCTTGTGTGATTTTGTCTGGGTTGGAAAACATCTTCATCTATGGAGTACTCTCAGCTTCTACAAATCTTTATTTACAAAAGAATCACAGCAGAACAAAACTTCACATTACTTTCAGGAGTCTGCTCATAGGGCATTTCATTTCATAATTATACCACCATCATCTGCAAAACTGGACTTTGTCATGTGTTTATTATTTTTTGATTAGTGTGTTGTTGAATTTCTTTTGTATCTGTACTATTAATAATTGTTGTCATTTACTACAATAAATAAGTAGAATTTTGTAAAAAGCCACAGTTTACTAAAGAACTGCTGTACTATGTACACACGTGATTTGCTTGCATAGTGACCATTCTATCTCTTTTTGCATCTTATTTAGTACAATAAACTTAGAATATACAGTAATCATGGGTCCAAATCACATTCACGGATGTTGACATTCAAACACCAGTTCTTCCTGCAACATCCATGACAGATCGAGGGAAAACAGGTGGCTAGTGGGACATACATAGCCAGCACCTATGAAGAAAACCTAACTGCACAGTACAGTACAAAGGGGATTAGTTTCAAAAAGATATGTTTAGCTTATTTTTTGATTTTGTATTTACATTTTACAGCCAGTGTTAATATGAACTGATCCCTAATTTACTTTATTTCTATTTATCTATGGCAAAGATGGGTTTAGTTATTTGTCTGCATTCACAGAACTTTTTATTCTAGTTTAGGGACTATGTGGGTCAGTCACAACTGAACACAACTGGAAAACTTCATGCAGCAATAATCTCGTTCTGGAGAAATTTTTATAATGGGGCTTTGCACAAAACATTTATGTAATCTGCTGTTTCTGTTAACCTGACCGGATTAGATAATATTTAAATATTTTTAAAAAACACAAAAAAAAGACCCACCTGTCGAATGTGCATAGTTAGCTGGTGTTGTGTCAAGCAGTTCTTGTCACAAAGAGGACAAATAAATGAAGATTTCTCTTCTTTGGCCTCCTGTAGAGGATGAAAAAAAAGAAAGATAAATTTGTCATATTTAAATACAGGCTGTGAAACATGAAGGAGTTGTTCAGTACACAAACTAACAAAAATGACTTCTAAAAACTGTTACATGTACAATTATACAACCCATCTCTTTTTTACTTGATGACAGACATTAAATTTTATATTTACACAAAGTTTCTAGTTGGTTTGTTGCTATGACTGTGTTCTTGCAAATGCTAGATATTTTATTAATTTCTCTGAACATGGAAGGTGAAATATTCTGTATAAATTGGAAGATACAGGTTGTTCAGTTTACTCATAGGTAACAGTATGCACTGATGATAACACACAGTCTAATACCGAATGAAGTTATGAAGTGTTTTACTTAAATATCATACATATTTCAAATAATTCTAAAAGATGAGGACATATTTTCAGCAACACTGGATAAATAAATACACATTGTTGCTGGCATATAAAGAGAAGTCCAGCCTGAAAGATCAAGTATGCCCTCCCATTGAACAATTTTCTGAATGAAACTGCTTCTTTTAATATAGGGTCAAATGAAGTCAGTGCCTCAGCAGCACTGGAATTTATATTTTATTTACGCTGTAGAACCTTTAGAATATTTTACACTTAAAGGCAAAGGCTTAAACAGCACTAACTTTCAAGAAAAGCCAAAACATGTATGAAAAAGGCAATGATTCTATAAACGATTACCAGTTGATTACCTACTGTTTTCATTGTTGATTATCACATTATTAAAAAAAAATGTAGCATTTTTGTGACATTCTAGCCAGATTTACTTTTTGACAATATTGTTAGAAATTTGATTTGTAGGTATGCTCACATACCATCACTTCCATATTTTTCGGAACCTTTTCTGGCAAACACAAACACCTGCTAAAACTGGACTTTTAATTAGCAATTACAATTCCCCATGGTAGCTGAAATAAACAATATTTTAACAGAGCGAATTTTTTTACTAAAATACATGCTTAACATATGTGTAGAAGGTTATAAAACACATTACTTTACAAATAGCATGAAAATCTTCTCAGTCAGTTTTGAGTCTTTCCAGTTTACTAGACGGTTGAGGTAATATTATCAGAGACTGTTTTATCTAGAGAGTATTGTTAAATCAGCCACCATAAAGCTGACCACCTGCCTGTTTGATTCAGCAGTTTTAGTTAATTGAGTCTGGTTAGTGTTTCACCTTGAAGTGCAGATTAGGGAACACCAGAGGGCTCAATCTCATCCAGTTAATATTGACTTTAAAGCTGATCATTAACTACAGAAACTGCCATACCAGTACACAATGCACTACATGCCACAGTCCAGGTCAAACAAATAAATGCTCACTGGGAACAGGGACGCAGAAGCAACCTCATTCCCTGAATGAGGCTTCTGCAGGCTTCTGTAATTGCTACAGCAAGCATTAAATATAAACCATCAAGTTCACTTAGTCTATAATGAATATTCCATTTACTGCATGGTGACAAAAAAAAAAAACACAACCTGCTATAAACTGGAGACTAGACCAAGGCGTTCATTACCTCATCTTTCAATGTTAACTGTTCAAAAAAAAAAAAAAACGCTTCAAGAACAATTCAGTTCCACCCAAAAAAAAGTTACTTTTGAAAATCTCCAAAGACTTGCTTGCTAACTCATTGCACATGTTTCTGATAAAGTGTATGCAAGTGTAAACAAACAGTCTGGGCAAGGGTACTAGGTCCAAATTAATAAAATGTGTGTGGATGACACAAAGCTCAAGGGTTCTGCCTACAGTCAGAACATATTCAGATAGATTTTCTGCTCAGGTTAAAACATGACAGATGAAGCAATGTTTCTCATTTTATTTGTAGTGTACCATCTATCCAGCCATCTATTTTCAAAACTTGCCTAAATCCATTCATTTCCATACCATTGGAAATCCCAGCTGGGTACAAGGCATATACTTTGTAGCTTGGGAGTCTGCTGGTGATGAAGCTTTAGAAAAGCAATGACAACTCCTTAAATGTGAACAGCACACAAAATACATGGACTTCAGAAAATGCTTAAAAATCCTCATATTGCTGAGCAGAGAAACACAAATTGTCCTTTATATACTTAAGACTAATGTTATATTATGTTGCTTTAACATGGGAAGTAAAACAGACTTTTTAGATACAGTGCAGGTAAAAATAAAATTATCTGGAATAAAAATTTCAGAGACAGTAAGCAAAAAGCAACAACTGAATTATGCAACCATCCATATTTTGTTTAACTATTTTACAGGCCCTGTTCAGAACAGCTAAATTTCCTCCACTTTTTAATCATGTCTTCTCAAATGCAGTAGTAAAGGAATATTTAATTGTTCTAATTTTGTGAAAATCCTATGAGACATCTGTATTTTTCAAGACATAGTCACAAGGTGTCATTGTCTTTTCTGACAGCATCAGGTGCTACGCAGGAACCAGCTTTAGATACCATCTCAGTTCATCACATGGCATACTGTAACTCATATTTACAACACTAGGTCTAAAAATGGTTACTACTTAACCTATCATGGGTTTCTCTGTAGGACAGGGGTCTCCAACCTTTTTTTCCCTTGAGAGCTACTTTTACAAAATGAAAAACTCATGTTTTCTAACATTTATTCTCATACCTTATTTCAACCCAAACAAACTGAATAAGCTTGTTTTGCCTTAACATTTACAAAATGTTGGTGTCCACAACTCACATTTTGCATTAGATGGATAGATAGATAGACAGAGATAGATAGATAGATAGATAGATAGACAGAGATAGATACTAACACATCACAAAAAATATTTAGTTCACCTGCAAGTGCATTTTGTATGTCTGTATGCATTTTCTAGTGTATCTCACACTATTGGATTAAAACATGAATGCTGTCAAAACAAAACAATGCAATTACAAATACACAGATATTACTTATTCATTTGTCATTTTGATGCATGTCACTGTTTCACTTCACAAGAGTATTCACATGTCCAGTTGCATGTGTGATGTGTTTTTTAGTTAGTCAGATGACTGGCAGTGCATGGAGTATGGTGGAGTGTAGCCATTTAGGTTTACTCTTATGGAGTCATTTAAATGTTCATCTGTCAGTCTTGTTCTGAACTTTGATTTCATGTCAGAAAAGGCAGACTCACAGAGATATGTAAACCCAAACAAAGTAGATATTTTCAGAGCTGTTTGGTGATGATTCTTAGTTATCTGGCTCTACTAAGTTTCAGAAATGCCGAGGATGCTGTTGAGACTTTAACTGCACATTATTTTGAAGGTTTACTAATATATAATATATAAAATCCAATGTCTGTCTGCTTTTCACGAGAGAACTACTTAACGGATTTAGATCGGGGTTTTCTCTATAATTTGCTTGAACATTCTGGTTGATTTTGTGACTCTCTCATTTCGCACAGCATCATAGTTCGCTTGCGGTACCGATTTATTTGTGCGAATCCAGCTTCGGGGGTGTGTTCCTTAACTCCACTTAGCTAGTGAACAAGAAAACAATTGAATTCAACTTTGTTTGATAAAGTGTTACTTAGGTCTTGATGAGTTTGAGTCCGGATATTCTCTTAAGTGTATGCCACATTGAAAAGATAAGATTGTGATTGAGATTGTGATATGATTTTTTGGAAAGATCGCCCAGCCCTAATTTGACTAATTAAGTTTTCCATTTTAGGATTTGTAGGATAGTGTAGGATTCATTAACCCTTTGGTGAGCTACTTGGAAAGGGGTTGCGAGCAACCGGTAGCTTTAGGATATGAGAGAAAACCATGGTATACAGAAATAATGTATAAATTTCACAAAAAACAGCCCAAAACATCTGTAATGAGATCTGTAATGAAGCAATGCTAATCACAGAATTTCTATACTATCCATTATTTGACACTGAAAACTGTATATTTATGTTTACAGTGTAAATAATTGTATCTTTCATTGGTTACTTGGATTAAAAAGTGTTTCTCCCAGTAAAGTGACCTTTCAAGAAAAACAACCCAATGCACAAGTAACCAGGTCTCCTCCCCATTGTTTTTTCTGTAATTTCTCATCTCATTTTCAGTCCACGTATTCTGCTGAGGGTAGTAGGGGTAAGCAGGCTGAGCAAGTCTGACAAGTCTCTAATTTCCCAAGCAATAGCTTTCAAATCCTCCTAGGGAATTTGCAGGCACTAACAGGTATAATTCTTCCTGATCTTTTTTCAGAGGCAATGAAACTAGATGAATAAAAACAACTAGTACTACCTTCATTTAGCACACTTTTTGCTCACTTTCTTTCTTTCTTTCTTGATTCCTCACTTTTTTTTCCTTGATTCCTCACTTTCTTTCTTCCTTGATTCTTTGTTCATTTTGACACACCAGAAGCAAACCACAGCGTCAGATAAGGAGGTGCTGATTTAGATACATATTCCTTCATACTCGGAAATTTACCACCCAAGTGCATGTCAGAGATCTGTTCTGTAATCCTAATTACTAATATGATAAGGTGATTTGCTATTTCTGTTAAACATACATTATCTCACGGAAGTGAGTACAGCCCTCACATTTTTGTCAATATTTTATTATATCTTTTCATGGGACAACACTGAAGATATGACACTTTGATACTATGTAAAGTAGTCAATGTACAGCTTGTATAACAGTGTAAATTTGCTGTCCCCTCAAAATAACTCAACACGCAGCCATTAATGTCTAAACCTCTGGCAAGTGAGTATACCCCTAAGTGAAAAATGCCCAAATTGTGCCCAAAGTGTCAATATTTTGTGCTGCCAGCATTATTTTCCCGCACTGCCTTAACTCTCTTGGGCATGGAGTTCACTAGAGCTTCACAGGTTGCCACTGGAATCCTCTTCCACTCCACCATCACGGAGCTGCTGGATGTTAGAGACCTTGTGCTCCTCCACCTTCTGTTGGAGGATGCCCCACAGATGCTTAATAGGGTCTAGGTCTGGAGACATGCTTGGCCAGTCCAGCACCTTTACCCTCTGTTTCTTTAGCAAGGCAGTGCTTGTCTTGGAGGTGTGTTTGGGGTCATTATCATGTTGGAATACTGTCCTGCTGCCCAGTTTCCTAAGGGAGGGGATCATGCTCTGCTTCAGTATGTCACAGCTACAATGAACTGTAGCTCCCCAGTGTTGGCAGCACTCATGCAGCCCCAAACCATGACACTCCCACCACCATGTTTGACTACAGGCAAGACACACTTGTCTGTACTTCTCACCTGGTTGCCACCACACATGCTTGACACCATCTGAACCAAATAAGTTTATCTTGGGCTCATCAGACCATAGAACATGGTTCCAGCAATCCATGTCCTTAGTCTGCTTGTCTACAGCAAACAGTTTGTGGGCTTTCTTGTGCATCATCTTTAGAAGAGGCTTCCTTCTGGGACGGCAGCCATGCAGACCAATTTGATGCAGTGTGCGGCATATGGTCTGAGCACTGACAGGCTGACTCCCCACCCCTTCGACCTCTGCAGCAATGCTGGCAACACTCATATGTCTGTTTTCAAAAGACAACCTCTAGATATGACGCTAAGCACGTGCATTCAACTTCTTTGTTCGACCATGGCAAGGCCTGTTCCGAGTGGAACCTGTCCTGTTAAACCTCTGTATGGTCTTGGCCACCGTACTGCACCTCAGTTTCAGGGTGTTGGCACCCATCTTCTTATAGCCTAGGCCATCTTTATGTTGAGCAACAATTCTTTTTTTCAGATCCTCAGAGAGTTATTTGCCATGTGGTGCCATGTTGAACTTCCAGTGACCAGTATGAGAGAGTGTGAGAGTGATAACACCAAATTTAACACACCTGCTCCCCATTCATACCTGAGACCTTGTAACACTAACAAGTCACATGACACCAGGGAGGGAAAATGGCTAATTGGGCACAATTTGGACAAGTTTCACTTTGGGGTTTACTCACTTTTGTTGCCAGCGGTAGGGCACTAATGGCTATGTGTTGAGTTATTTTGAGGGAACAGTAAATTTACACTGTTATACAAGCTGTGCACTGACTACTTTACATTGCACCAAAGTGTCATATCTTCAGTGTTGTCCCATGAAAAGATATAATAAAATATTTACAGAAATGTGAGAGGTGTACTCACTTTTGTGGGATACTGTATTTCTTGTGTGGTAAAACTAGTCAACTAAAGACAGAACATTAGAGAAATTTTTAAAACTGTAATTGAATCTCTTAAATCACAACAATCAAGAAACAATATTACTAAATTCAGTACAAACACAAGATTGCAGAGTGAACATTAGTTTACAAAGAGATTTAATTATTTGGGTCAGAACTAATGTTGAGTTGAAGAATGAAGAGATACAGTAAAACCTTATGAAAACAAAACAAATGAATTTAAAATGTAATTAAATCACTTGTAAGCCTTAGAACAACTTCACTTTTACCACAGTCAGTTAATTTATCGTTTCACAGTATTACAAGAAGTGTGCAAGTCATTTATCTTTTGTACCTGAATCCTCCTGCCAATACGATTTGGGCCGGGAGATTTGGTTGGAGTTTTTACAGGAACAGCCTCGTCATTGCCATTAATCTTCCCTGCACTCATTACAGTCGTCATCATGGACTTGATGGATGTCAGATCCACAGCATCTGATTTTTCTTGTGTCACAGTGCGCAATGCTTCATCTTGACCTGATAAGATCAAATTTTCCCATTTTCAAATAAATCTTTCATTTCAAAAATGTAAAGGAGAGAAACATCTAAAAAAACAGGCAAAAGAAAAAAATGAAAACAGCCTTGTACATAGATCCAACCACCTTGGAGGTGGCCTGCTCCCATTCTTTAGCCATTACAAAAAATACATGGTCAACTGGTACGCTTCCCTTGTTGCTCTTTTGTGGGGGCATTTAAGAATGGTTAAAGTCTTCCAAAACGTGCACATACTGTCGTAAAAAGAATAACTTGAATGTTTTTCCATATATAACACTAAATATAGAAAAGAAGTTAAATTGTAATTGATTATTCCAACACAGTACTAAAGTTAACAAAAAACATTTTTGCATGTTTTGCAATTCTTGCATTTTTAAAAAAAAAATACTCAGATTGTAAAAATATGTAATAGTTGTAACATACTGCCTTATTTCTCTCAAATCACTAAGTGAAGCAAGAACTAACAGGATGAGGTGTAGTATGTTGGTGTTTTACATCCAGTGTTGTTCCTGGGCTACTTCGACACATATACAAACCATCTCACAACTGCTACCTATGTGACCAGCTAATGAAAGTGTACCAAATATCAAGAAAATACGGTGTTAAATGACTTCCTGCCCTTTTCAGAATCATCTTCACTTCTCTGCTCCTCATGTCCAAAGCACTGAATAAGAATGCATCAAAAAACTGGACTATGCTATGTAGCCAGTAATAACCAAGATCACCTGATGCTGCACCACTCACTAAAACTCTCTGCAAAAAATGTGTCTATAAAATACCACTTCTAAAACGTATTACTCAAAATTAAAGGAGAGTACATCAAGAAAGTAGTAGAGAAACTTGAATATTCAGTTGAAATGTTTCCATTGTGATGCAAATACAATGTCTTTTTATCTTGTACTGAACATCATTATAGTTTGCTCTTCAAGATGCTTGCTGGTCACTATGAAAATTACTATTCAAACAAATGACTGAAATCTCTTCCTGTAACTTCACTGTTCGTTTTAAAAAAATAAAATCTTTGCTCCTTACAGCTTTGAGCTAATCAGAAAAATAAAAGGTTGAACATCTTTAGCACATTTTGATGACTTTCAGTGATAATTAAAATACAAAACAAAAAGGATACACCTAACAAGAAAATAAATGATTCCCACAAAAAGTAATACAATGGCCATAAAGTCTGACAAAATAATAAAACACATAACATGCATTCATGCACAAATCCCCACACACCCACCGAATAGCAAGTTAGATTTCTTAATCTATGCAAAGCTGAAACTTCAAATTAGGAACCAATTGTGACCAGGGGCCTCATGCATAAATGGTGCATACGCACAAAAATGTGGTGTATGCCCGTTTCCACATTGACTTTGAGATATATAAAAACTAAACTTGGCTTAAAGCCACGCATATTCTCACGTAAGCCTTACCCTGTGCGTATGCAAGTTTCCCCTCGGTTTTGCAAACTGGCAGCACCCAGTGTAAAAACAATACTGTGTGGTTTCTCATTCTTTTTTAGATTTGCATCAGTGATGCGGCTTTATCAAATACACTGACATTAAGTGCATATCGTTTATAAATTTAAGGCATCTGATTGCAATCAACCTGTAACAATATAATGGTGCACAGAATGGACAAACTATTCCAAATACCGTAGCTACTTTAGTGTTGTTACTCTCAGTGCACCACTCAGAGTATTTTAACCCACTACATCTGAGTGTGGAATGACAGCTATACAGCAGCTGATCAGAAGGCTCTATGGTGGGCTGTGTTGAGAGCACAGTGGATTATCGGGATACAGCATCTAGCACATGCTGCCTCAGCCATGTGCACAGTCTATTTGTACTTCTCCCATTTGGCAAACGTTTCAGAGCCTTTCCTGTACTAATCTCAAGGTTCAGAAACAGTTTCATCCCGAGAACTATAAACACACTCAATTAGAACTGTTTGTACTTAGAATTACAATTACCTCACTGTAAATGTGCACTACAGTTGTAATATTGCACAGCCTGAGCCAGCTTTATGAACCATTTACATTTTCTGCATGATATGTACATGTTTATTGTACTTCTGCTTTCATATTGCATATTTTTAATTGTATTTTATTGTATTATTATTGTTATTTTAAGTTTATTGAGGATTTGCATATTGAATCTCATTGTACCATATAATAATAATAAAGGAATTCAATTCAATTCAATTCAATAGAAGAGAGCACATTTTACAGATGATGACGACTGGCTTCTAAGTTGAATTAAATTTCTAAGAGCTATCTTCTTGGAGCTCTTGATATCATTTTAAAGTTGAAATGCCTTATGTATATTACATTATACAGGTAATTTTTTAATTTCATTTAAATTATGTATACTGTTAATAATTAAATGTTTGGGCACTGTCGTGTAGCGGTAGCAGTGAGCTGGCACCCCGTTCAGGGATTGGTCCTGCCTCGTGCTGTATGCTTACTGGGACTGGCATAAGACTTGGATGGATATATGGATAATTCTGTAGCTAGCACAATTATACATGTATTGAAAAGATTTTTCAATATTCCTTAAAAGTTTTGAAGAATCAGCCATCTAAGCTTACAGCTGGTTTAACATTTCAGAGCTTACTGTGGTGATTGGTTACGTGGAGAAAGAAAAGGAAGGACAGGAATTAGAGGTTGGTATGTTTGACAGATACAGTACTGCTGCAATAAATCATTTCATCGAGGGTCGTGCAGTCCCAGCAAGTATCTTGCATGAGGCAGGAACAATCCCTGGACAGGGCGCCAGCTCATCGCTACCAGTCACCACCGTGTCCCCATGTTTAAAACAATCTTTAATGAATTTCATCATGAAAATGATATCAAGTATACAATCTTAGTATTCTAAAATGTTTAGAGAGATGTATTATCATGAATGTAATGTATTATAAGTGGAGATCAGTGCAGTAAGAGAAAGCTCTTTAAAGAAGCACATAGTGATTCACACACATAGAACATGAAGCATTTAACGTGCTACTTTAGTTACGATGGGATCTGAGAAACTCTAGTAAATTAATCATCGATTTTAAGTTGAAGTTTAAAAAGTTTTACTTTAATGACAAAATAAACTACGAGCTTAAAGTGGAAATCTCGAAATTAAAGTCGACATTTCAACCATTTCTCTTCACTGTGTCCCTATTTTTTAATCACTTTACCCTAATACGCTTCCCTATGACACTAAGACGGTGGGCAATGAGTCACCTTTTCACGGCGACTTTACAACTTTTTTTTTATTTTGAGCACTGTGCGACTTTCTGAACTTGAACTTTAGAGCATATCTGCCACTGTGTATCATGTGTATCACTCGATCAACTTCCTATTGTCGTTTATACCACTGCTTAAGCCAACAAATGGTACGTTTTTCCTTGCCTCCACTTTGCATTCGCTGAAATTCCGTTTTTTCACGTGCTTTTGCCATTGTCTTTTAACGTAACACTGAATGGGGAAAGGTGATATTTATATTGATTTGCATATTAAAATATGCAAAGTTCTGGGAGGAACCGAGCATGCATGTGTATTACTTTTCACGCTGAGCATGATTTATGGAGTTGCATGGAAGTTGGCGTACGCATAGTTTTGTGCATCTAAATTTTTTTGTACATACGCAGATTTCCACTTCTGTCCATACACCATGTTTTAGTTTGAGTTCTACGCACAGCCTTATGCATGAGGCCCCAGGTCTTTTTAAATTATATTTATTTTTAACAACTTTCCTGTTTTAGGCTGAAAACATTTAAACTGGCTTAGACCTAAAAAAGGTCTGGCAAAATTATTAAAACTTTTTATTTCTGAAAAAGACTCACTTAATTACGACTAATTGCATACAATAATCCTTGTTTATCAATTTTTATTTTCAATGTAAATGACAATGCCATTCTTTCATAGCATTGCCATTAAACTCATCATGATTAGTAACTAATACAAACAAATAATCCAAAACATGACTTAAAACATGTACAAGATATCCTGAAAATGGAAAATATTACAAAGAAATGACAGAAAACATTTAAAATTTCTCTAACTAAAATATTAGAGGAAGGCAAAGTGTAAGGTACAGTATGCTCAATCTTTGGGGTTTCCTACAATATTTCATAATCTCCAACCTGAAGGGAATCTCCTGCATACAGGCAAAAATCAATCATATTCTATGGCCCTTTCATATATCACTGTAAAGAGCTACAGTGGGTAGTATAAATATAATAGGGGCTACCAACACAATCATACTGTAAATCTTGCAGACTGCATAACAGGTGATGAAGAGCATATTCATTGCTTTCCCACAATTAAAAAATTGTAACTTGCATATCTTTCCTGTAAGCATTCTTCCTAATAGTTTGAGGGGCATACTCATGTAAACTGAGAAAAGAGGTCAATATGGACATCTACTGTAGTTCTTTGCTCGTTAGCACCAAAAAGATGCACACAACAGGAAGTATACAACAATAAACCCGTAAAAAGCTTCTTTACTGAAATAGTAGAAGTTTACTCAGTTTTACCTATTTCATTTTCTGTTGGAGCTTGAGCCTCTGAAATGCAGTCTCCCTGTTCCATAGTGTCCCTAGATATATCTCGAATCACACCCTCCAAAACTGCCTTTTCTTCTGAGTTACTGTCCAGCACTTTAAAAACAGAGAAAAAAAACATGTATTTTAGCAAATTACCAAAAGACAGCAAAAGAAATGTTGCCAGCAACATTTTAGACTTCAGGGGTATGTTATATTTCTAAAATAACATAATTTGGTAAACTCAGTAGCTTATGCACATTTAGAATTGTTGTTTGTACTGAGCTGGCATTTTAATCTGAGAAAACCAACTTTTTATCAGCATTGTACATCTTCTGTCAAACAGTCATGTATATTCACTATTAGTAATCATAAAAACCTAATTTATTAAATAAATAAATAAGCAAACAAAACTGGGATCCACAAATTATATTTTACTAAACATTATAATCTTGAAATGTTTTTCAACATTCACTTTTTTTCTGGGCGGCATGGTGGCACAGTGGTAGCGCTGCTGCCTCGCAGTTAGGAGACCCGGGTTCGCTCCTGCGTGGAGTTTGCATGTTCTTCCCATTTCTGTGTGTGTTTCCTCCGGGTACTCCGGTTTCCTCCCACGGTCCATGCAGGTTATGTGCATTGGCCATTCTAAATTGTCCCTAGTGTGTGCTTGGTGTGTGTGTGTGCATCCTGCCTGGGGTTTGTTTCCTGCCTTGTGCCCTGTGTTGGTTGGGATTGGCTCCAGCAGACCCCCATGACCCTGTAGTTAGGATGTAGCGGATTGGATAATGGATGGATGGATGGACTTTTTATTCTTCACTGGTACCATGTATATTCTAGAAAACGGGGATGACATGACTCTGTAGCTAGCAAATTGTTTGATATGCAATATATGTTTTCCAAGGAAATCTACAGAAGTTGACACAGAGCAGGATCCAATCCAAAATAATGTGTCAGGACTTGGAACTTTGACTCTAATCTGTTGTCTGCAAAAATTAATATCACACACAAAAAAAAGCAAAAATTAGCTTCACTTCAAATGCAGGGCAATTGGGTTTGGTGGCAACAGGGCGACAGTCAACTCGGCAAAAATACAACTAGGCAAAAGACAACCCGGCGACATCCTTTACCAGTTAGGTAATAGTTAGGTTCAAGGTGATTTTTAAATTATATTTAAATGACAATGTGATTTTTAAAATGTTGAAAATAAATTTATATAATTGACGAACAAACTTTATTCTGCAGATGGAGCAAACTCTATCTTACATTATCTTCTGCAACCAAAACTGCTAATCCTTTATATAAATTGTATTGATTGTAATTGTATGATAACGATATTTAGAATACAAAAGGTGACCTGCGAGTATGGCTTAAGGAATATCTTTACTCTCAACATTTATAAATTTATTTTCAACATTTTAAATTACATTGACATTTAAATATCATAAAAAAATCTCTTTGAACTTAACTATTATCTAACTGGTAAAGGATGTCACCGAGTTGCCTTTTCGCCCAGCTGCCCCTGTAATGGGCAATTGATAGGGTACAGTCTGTGCTATCTCTAAGTACACTTGCAACTTAGCCTTTTTATTTATTTATTTATAATTTAAAAAGTAGCTAAATACAGCATTCTGACAATTTTTTAGACAATATATAAGTTTACTGCAGGTGCGGTTGGATCACTACATGGACTACAACTAAGGGTTATTGCCTGTTTTTATTGTTTTCCCTTCTGTCCAAGGGATACAAACTATATATTCATACTGTACAAATGTGAATACTGTGCAACTGTCAACTTATTGTGAGGGGATGGGGTATATATTTACTAAATATAAAACCTAAATTCTTCAAAGTACATTCACAAAGTGAAAACTTTCAAAAATATTTTCTGTTATTATATGGGAACAGTAATGATTATATTCTGAAAAGCTCAATAATTTTATTCTGTTATTGTTTTGAAAAATGTTTTTGTATATTCTATCTTCTTTAACATCCAATCCATGAAAGACTATTGAATTGCAAAAATCTATCAACTAACACTGAAGCAACATTGTGATGCACATACATTACTCTTCTTTTATTTTCTACAAGCATTTTAAGTGCTTAATCACAACAGATTTGCAACTATTTAGCAGAAAAGGAAATGGGCTCAAACACTGTTTCCCTGAGCCTGAAAGGCTGTTAACTAGGATGTGAACAGAGCAGCATAAAGTAAACCGAGAAAGCTACAAAGCTCATTCTCTCTCCTTTGTAGAAAGGAACACCAACTTCTGCTTATAGTTCTAGTTTGTCAGGCTGTATTTCAGTTAAAGTATCTGAACCTTGCCACTAAAAATGTAAACTAGCAGAGGATTAGTGACAGCACCTAGTCAAAAGTGTACATATTCAATTTAAAAATCTGGACTGCAAAAATATTTTTATATACACATTGCTTTAACTCATTTATAAACATACACATGCCAACAATATACTCAACTGACCACAGGCAATTGCATACAAACAACATGCACAAAAAGAAATACACTTATTGTAACACTAAGGCTGGAAATCAACGATTCTTTTAAAAGCTAACAACTTTACTGCAGATAGAGACAGTAGTGCTCACTGCTAATTGTTGCTTCCCGTTCTCGCAGGACAGGAAAGCATTTGCAGAATTCACTTCCTTTTTTTGGAAAGCTCTGACTTAAGCTAGTCTCCAAAAGGCTGAGGTTGTAAGTTTTGTTTTTCCACACAAACGTTTGATTAAAATGTGTAAAAAAAAACAATACTGCATCACAATGTTCTGAGTCAATATTGTGCAACCATAATTTAACAATCAACGCATATGACAAGATGATGCGAATGACCAAACAGTAACAAGGGGCAGGATACATGAACAGAAATTAAATCTCCGATAAGTTAGCTTAAGGACTATGCAGAATTGAGCAAACTGCATTCAGAGTACTTGAAAATTTTACACAAAAAAAAAACTCAAGACCAACTTTCTATCTAATACATATACATACACACACACACACACACACACACACACATTTTGGATGGGCTGGAAATCTAAAAGTAGCCATTTTCAGTATTGCCCTTTCTTACTACACAACACAGTGGGTGGTTCCTACAGATATATCAGAGGAGGAGAAGAACAGTCCCAAAGGTCGTAATCATAATTTTACCCACAGGCAGCAGAAAGCTATTAGCTTCTCAAACCAGGAACAGTAAAGTAGAAGAAAATAAAGACAACTCCTAGAATGTGTTTGACTCTGTAAGTGAAACCATAATGAATGTACCCCTAGTCTAAGCAAACTCTGCTTCCACATGCAATAAAAAGCAATCATACACTTCCTATTTAACAGCCAAACACTTTTTACATGATTATTTTATTTTTGTCATCCTTTTTATTTTTACTAACTGCCAGAAAGAATTTGAATATTGTACAGCATCATTTTAGATAAAAACAAAATAGTTTTAAACTTAAAATTCTAGATGGCAATGAGGCAGAAGCTAGTGTGAATATCTGTATTTTTGTTTCAAATTATATAGTGCTTGTGGGAAAAACAAATCCACTTTTGACTTCTTGTTTCTAGTATTTCTACATACAGTATAAGTCATTTAGACCTAAAATTGTACAAGGACTCCATCTCCATCTTGCATATTGACATTACTTAAGGTGGGGTAATAAATACAATGTGACCTGCAGTGAAAATTGTTTTTTTTATATTTTAAGACTTGCCAAGTAGTATAGTTTCAAAGGTGTCTTTAAACTGTAGACACCTTTGCCATTTCACTTGACATGTCAACCTGTTTCAAGTAGAAAATGCTAACTTGCATTCTATGATCCAAATTAACTTTCACTTTAAAAACTACTTAAAGTCCTTGCCTAATATGTCTATACATTTATGAAAGCTGTCTGCAAGTTTATTATTATTCATTGAAATATATATGCTTTTATTCAATTTGATTTGCAAGATTAGCGTATATTAAAAAGTTTCAAATCTAAATATATGTCTGTGTAAACTGGAAATTCCAAATAAACACAGGGCTGATGTGGGTGTAAGTGGGCCCTGTGATAGACTGACACTCCATCTATAACTAAATCTTGTTGAAATATGGTCTGGCTTGCTTTGACAATGACTTGGATTGACAATATTAGTTTCTCGTTACTCTAGTATGTAAAGGATGAGTAATCTGCTAAAGGTTATGTTGTATCAGAAGTACTAGGGTGTTGTACTGTGTTAACCATTATGGATGTGGTGAGAAATGCTGTACCAGAAGCAGACTGTGAACACAAAACTATGTAGATTTCAATTCACTAGCCTAGATAATGGGCCAAACTTTGCATAAGAAACATTCTATTTCAAAATGTTTCTTGTTTATTAATTTGAGATCAGTCCAATACATTTCCATATAAGACATTCAGCCATACATGACAAGTTCTCAACAAGCATAAATATCATATCAAGTTAGTGTTGTCTGTCTCTTGTTGAATCTGTCCTAAGCAACTAAAAAGAATGTCTGTAGGCAGGGCTATAGTAAATTGCATATAGTGCACCCTTTAAATTGTTGAATTTCAGCAATTAACTAATTTAGCAAGAAGTTTAAATAAAAGCAAAAAAGAAACTCCTATTCAGAGCAAACGTGGAATAAAAACTTCCCTAAATAAGACTTCCAAAGATTTCCAAAAAAATGTAAAAATTGCAAAATAAAAGTTATAATGCATCAACTCTGTGTTCAAGATAAAATAAAAGCAACCATACAACAGAATTAAAAACTGTCAAGGAATAGCATATTAAAATTAGTCTGTCAAAAGCTTACATAGAGCTAACACATTTATGACAGACTTGGTAAATGATGATGTGGGGACACTATGAAAAATACACAAAAAGCTTGCATTGTGCCAGTCTTTAGCTGCTCCCTTTGCCTCCTACTCCTCCTCCTTGAGATTGTGACCTTGCTGATATCAGAGCTGAGCAGAGTCTCCACCATGCACGCACTCACAGGGGCCCACAGATGTGGGAAACTGCGCCTAAACGGTCGGGAAATGCATCTGCTCTCAGCCGTCATGAAGAGAAGGGAGGAGAGTAAAAAAAAAAAAAAAAAACACTAGCCAGGGAGGAAAAGCCTCAGCCTTCACAGCCACCAAACTGAAATCACATGTTCATGTGACCAGACCAGCGTGCTGTTTCTTTAGCCTACACATTATGCAGCTAAAGGACCAGGGGCCTTTTGGTTTGTTTGTTATTTTATTATTAAACTACTTGATCATCGAGGCAAACAAACGTTTAAAATCATGTAGGAACAGTTGTAGTGCATCTTAAACATAAAGAATAAAATAAAATAGACTGCGAGTATCTTTGTTACAAAAGAGTACTATTATTGTTTAGTAGGGCATACTGCTGAATTATTTTGTCTGTTTTGGCAAAGATTTTCTTTTTCTCAAGGTGATGGGTTTTACTTTGATTTCTTCTCTCTATTTTGACAAGCCAATTGCTTAGGGCAGCAGGAGAAAAAACTAATTCAGCTAAGCCAAGGTTTCAAACAACTGGACAAAGTTAGTTACATGGGGGAAGGGGAATAATAAAGATCTGTCTGTACTGCACTGCTTTCTTGCACTGACGGCCTACAGATGCTGACAGCTGCTTGACTTTAATCAATGTGAAAGAATTTGTTACAGTTTCCCAAAGTGTGAATCCATGACCCCTGAAGAGAGGATAATAAAATAGTATCGCAGTACTTTCTACAGTGTTCTTCTGTATACAACTGCACTGACTGAAGCATTCATCAGTTATTACATTTTATATGGCACCATTTGTATACAGTTTGCACATCCACTCCATTTTCATCCGGGTTTTCTCAAAGCTCTTTACTTTCCACTACATCACAACAAAGTGATTTTTGGGTTAAGACAGGATACTAAATTTACCTGTTATGAGTGAAATTAAGCTTTGCAATTAACAGTGTTGAAATGGTCCTCTTGTGAAAATGATTACCACAGTTCTCAAAGCTATTTTGATGGAAGGCTACTTGTAAATTACTTACTCTCTACATCTAATATGAATACATTTTATGAATTCTCTTTCAATTAGGAATAAGCAGGTCAGAACCACACAATCTATCTCAAAGCTACTCATACATACACACACACACGCCCATTCACACACATCCACTTCACTAACTGCTAGATCAATTCAGATTTGGGAACCTTTAGGTGCAACACAGGCTAATGAAAAAACACACAGATACTCAGTAACCTCACTGGAAACAAAACCTGAAGCTCAGGAGGAGGCAAACAGCAAAAACGGCACTAACCATCGACACTTATATGCTATACTTGCACTCTATTTGTAAAATTAAAAAAAAAAAAGAAAAATTATACTTTCGCTATGTCAACTTGTTTCCTTTCTTCATATTTCAAAATACTTTGGATTTTGTCAAAATTCAACCAAATTACTCAGTAAATAATACCTAAGGAAAAACATGGACCAATGGGTGATAAGGTACACCTACAATGAAACATGGCACCCAGACTAATGGCTGAATATTATACTTCTACATGTTATATGGCATTTGCCTCAACTGTTTCATGTGTTCATCTTATAACAGATTGCTCTTTTGAAATATGATGGTGTTCTTTTTAGTAACAATCCTCATGCATAAAAGAATAGCCAAATGTTTATTTTTACAAAAAAAAGTTTTCATTATGAGACATTCTTTCTCTTTTAAGTGTGTTAATGTATAACTAGTAAACAGCCATACCAAAATATATATACCAAATATATATCTTGAGCTGCTGCAATAACTTTCTGTAAATTCCTAAACCACAATGCTCCAAACATGACATAATTATAAAAGACAAAACATGATGCACTGATCTGATTTAGTAAAGCATGATAGGGGTATAGTCATATAAAACAGAAACTGTGTTTAAGTGTTATATAGTGAACACAAATAAGTGTTTTCAGCTGTTGCACTGCAGTAAGTCAGTTATCTGACACACACAGATGGAACTCTTGATTTCACACCAAGGTTAGAAAACACTTTTTCCAGACATAGAATTTTAAAACTATGAGACCAGTAGTCTAACAGTGTAGTGCAAAGTATTATCTCTTAACTAAAGTTGTCACACACTACAAACATTTAAAGTGCAAAGGAGTAACTGTAACTCCTGTAACTCTCACACTTCAAATTAATATAAAATAAATTACTGAAAGGTACAAGATACAATAAGTATTTTAGCAAACATATCCTAAATAGACCATCTGAAAGTCAGGTCAGTCATGCTCTGGCTGAATGGGGCCCTCCACTACATTTTTAACAATTCCTATGATATACATCAGACAAGTCTTCCTTATAGTGTAGTATCAAAATAAACAAGCTTCAGATGCCCTTATGTACCAACAATATGGGGCCTCACAATAGATTTATGCCTCAAGCAAAAAAGTCAAGAAGAATCAAGCTATAATACAACATAAATATAATTCCTGCTCAATATATACAGAAAAGAATTACAAAATACAAATTCCACCCCTTGTACAGGACAAAACAACAAAATGCTCAGCATTATGTACCATGTGCAATATGTTTAAAAGTCTCAAGCAAATATCCCATTCTGATGGATGGCCTAATATCTTGCACATCATTAATGGCCTGCAGTCAAATTTCCTCTCTTGAATCACATGTACTTTTAATAAAAAGTTTAAAGTTCCTAAAAGTCCACTTCTGGTCCCATGGGTTCTCTAAAAAGTTATTCAGGCACCTATCCTGCTTGTTATTTCCTTCTCCTGTCTTAAGTCCTCACCACACTTCTGTTCATCCCACGTCTGCCACCGAATGTGTCTCCAGCAACTGGATCTCACCAGGAGCCTCTTGAACCCAACACCACCTGTAATGTATCCAAGGTATGACCCAGAACACCATGAAGCAAGGGGTAGGTATATAAAAGTGACAAGTGCTTTTATTATTATATTAAAAAAAAAAGTGTTCAAAAGTGCAGTGCAAAATCTTACAATAAATAAATAATCTATAAAAATCAATCAAATAAATGTTCTTTTAAAACTAAGGATAAAACCAACAATGTATGAAACTGTCCCTTAGGACTTGTGCCCTAGTGCAGTCCATTAAAAACCACCACTTCAAAATATCTTTCTGGACCTTGTAGCTGCTTTGCTTTCTACTCTAATCTCCTTTTTCCAATATCCCTTGTTTTCCTTTTTCTCCCTAACACTTGCACTTCTCTTTTTAAAGTGGAGTTAGGTGCAACTGTGGCTTCAGCGCTAATGAGGGATAAGGGCAATCCTCCATGTGTACATGAAGTGCAGGGCTGTCCGCTCAGGTATATTGTGCTAAAGCCGCTCAGACCACGCTACCACACCCTTCCCAAAGACGCAAGTGTTGCTGATATTTATCTATTTAAAACTTGCCAGCCAACTATGGACCTCACTTTACCACAGATTTATAAAACATTTTGTGTGTATGTAACTTTCCATGCAAAATTTAATGGGAGAACTGTATATTTTCGACAACACTAACCCATCCATACACCGCATTTTCGAGAAAGCAGGAAATGATGACATCTTTGATAAAGTAGGTAAATTCGATCAAATTGAAGCTATATGACAACTAATGTTTATAATAATTCATATCAAGAAACCATTATTATAATGTGCTTTGACATGATGGACATTAAACCTCAAAAGTGATGAATATGATGTATATGCTTAAATAAACTGATGAAAAGGGAGCTAAAGTTAATCTACCTGTTGTCACTTCTCAGAATTAGAAAGCAATGCAATCCCATGTTGTCAGTAATTGCATTAAGTAAAAACACAGGTGTGATTTGCTCCCTGCGTACAGAAACCTATAAATATCACGCCATATGGCCTATTCTTAGCCTAACGGTTTGACACATAATGGCTTGTCTTGCACTATTTTAAGGGCGCACAAATTGTTATATATGAAAGAACAAGCTTTAAGGGATGAACATGGTTTTTTGGTCAATGATGATGACTATCTTATGAGCCAATTTAGGTTCCCCATTCTCTTGGAACTATGTATGTGCTGTTTGGATCCAGCATTAAAATGACAGACTGGCCGAAATCGGGTTATACCAGTTTAATATTCAAGTTTTAGAAACTGCTGGTTTTCTGGCAATATGTACCTGCCATGTGGAACAGGCTGACATGTTAGGAATATCTGATGCCATAAACAAACTGACAAGGTATGTGGTATCATAAACCCAAACTATAAATCGATAGTAGCATCTTCGGTACCAGAAAAATCATAATTTTTCCCCTCAATCCCCAAACCACTGGCACAATACAGGGTGGTCCAGATCTAATTACGCAATTTTCATTATGCTATAACTTATTAAGTTTATTACTTCGAGCTTGTATCCAACTTAATGGAGGACAAGTGGAACATTACATGGAAAATCAGTGAATTAATTCAATGTAAGTCCATTTTTGTTTATTACAAGATATTTCAAACAATTCTTTTGTCTTGTATTGTTTTCCTGCATTGCATTAAAAATTGCATAATTAGATCTGGACCACCCTATATACCAGGGAAGCTAGGGTAAAATGGGGGGAATGGAAATTGGGTGGGGGCCATTGGGGTTTGTTGGTTTGGAGTTATGTGCTTTTTGCTGCCAAACTGTTTTAGTATTGGTACTGAGGTCTGAAAGCTGGTATCAATACAAAAGTCAAAATATTAGTAGTGATCCAACGCTAGCACCTAGCGAGAATGATGTTGCTATTGTTAACTTTATGTAGTGATATTCCATTCATCTGTGACACCAATATCCATCCATCCTTTATCCAACCCGCTACATCCCAACTACAGGGTCACGGGGGTCTGCTGGAGCCAATCCCAGCCAACACTGAGCGCAAGGCAGGAAATAAACCCCGGGCAGGGTGCCAGCCCATCATAGACCAATATTATTATTAATTATTAAATAATTTACAATTTGTTAATGGTGCTGAATGCGTCAGGTTGGAGGCTGCTCTATCAGCCAATGAAGGTCTGCAGTATCATGATTGTATATGAATGAGGATGATTTGCATGGAACATATATGCTAGTTTTATAGTGGGGTTTGATGAGCATTCATGTACCTGCAGTTACAAGATGATTGTCATTTATGAAGGGTAAATTGTGTGCAATGTGTATATACCAGGTTTTATAAATCAGATTTTTTCTTTTTGGCTTACTCATTTCCTGTATTTTGGTATACGCATAGTTTCGCTCGAATCCACAGTTTTATAAATGAGAACCCTACGGCTGATCCTGCCAAAACAGAAACCAACTAGAGTAATGATGCAAACCTAGTAACATTCCACACACATACAGTGTAACATTGCAATGTCGAGGCATCCAATTTTAACAGAGAGGGAAAAGGGGGGAAAAAAACTATAATGCAATGGCAGGCAGTGCTGTGGTCAACAAAGCAGAGTAAAGACTACACAGAAAGAGTTTGTTTCAAATAAATAAACAAAAAAATTAAGTACCTCAATCTTGCATACAAAACAAGAAAATACATCTGAGCTTCATGGAGAAAAATTACTATGTCATCAGGTATATTTGAGTGCAGCCACAAGTTTAAATAAATAAATAAAAATATTGTCAACAGGTAGCATCAGAAATTAACTGAACTGACATGCTTAAAGGACCAAATTTCTAACCTTCAAACTCAAAAGGCAAGATGTTAGGAGCTAGATTCTATCCTGGAGTAGTGGAAGGATGGTGGAGACCAAATCTGGATGAAAGTGCAGTTTATCACATTGCAAACTTATGTATGCACCAATGCTCACTCATAACATTACAAATAAAAATTGCTAACTGACATAACAGGTAATGTACAGTGGTGTGAAAAACTATTTGCCCCCTTCCTGATTTCTTATTCTTTTGCATGTTTGTCACACAAAATGTTTCTGATCATCAAACACATTTAACCATTAGTCAAATATAACACAAGTAAACACAAAATGCAGTTTTTAAATGATGGTTTTTATTATTTAGGGAGAAAAAAATCCAAACCTACATGGCCCTGTGTGAAAAAATAATTGCCCCCTTGTTAAAAAATAACCTAACTGTGGTGTATCACACCTGAGTTCAATTTCCATAGCCACCCCCAGGCCTGATTACTGCCACACTTGTTTCAATCAAGAAATCACTTAAATAGGAGCTGCCTGACACAGAGAAGTAGACCAAAAGCACCTCAAAAGCTAGACATCATGCCAAGATCCAAAGAAATTCAGGAACAAATGAGAACAGAAGTAATTGAGATCTATCAGTCTGGTAAAGGTTATAATGCCATTTCTAAAGCTTTGGGACTCCAGCGAACCACAGTGAGAGCCATTATCCACAAATGGCAAAAACATGGAACAGTGGTGAACCTTCCCAGGAGTGGCCGGCCGACCAAAATTACCCCAAGAGCGCAGAGACGACTCATCCGAGAGGTCACAAAAGACCCCAGGACAACGTCTAAAGAACTGCAAGCCTCACTTGCCTCAATTAAGGTCAGTGTTCACGACTAAACCATAAGAAAGAGACTGGGCAAAAACGGCCTGCATGGCAGATTTCCAAGATGCAAACCACTATTAAGCAAAAAGAACATTGGGATTTGTCTCAATTTTGCTAAGAAGCATCTCAGTGATTGCCAAAACTTTTGGGAAAATACCTTGTGGACTGATGAGACAAAAGTTGAACTTTTTGGAAGGCAAATGTCCCGTTACATCTGGCAAAAGGAACACAGCATTTCAGAAAAAGAACATCATACAAACAGTAAAATATGGTGGTGGTAGTGTGATGGTCTGGGGTTGTTTTGCTGCTTCAGGACCTGGAAGGCTTGCTGTGATAGATGGAACCATGAATTCTACTGTCTACCAAAAAATCCTGAAGAAGAATGTCCAGCCATCTGTTCGTCAACTCAAGCTGAAGCGATCTTGGGTGCTGCAACAGGACAATGACCCAAAACACACCAGCAAATCCACCTCTGAATGGCTGAAGAAAAACAAAATGAAGACTTTGGAGTGGCCTAGTCAAAGTCCTGACCTGAATCCAATTGAGATGCTATGGCATGACCTTAAAAAGGCGGTTCATGCTAGAAAACCCTCAAATAAAGCTGAATTACAACAATTCTGCAAAGATGAGTGGGCCAAAATTCCTCCAGAGCGCTGTAAAAGACTCATTGCAAGTTATCGCAAACGCTTGATTGCAGTTATTGCTGCTAAGGGTGGCCCAACCAGTTATTAGGCTCAGGGGGCAATTACTTTTTCACACAGGGCCATGTAGGTTTGGATTTTTTTTTCTCCCTAAATAATAAAAACCATCATTTAAAAACTGCATTTTGTGTTTACTTGTGTTATATTTGACTAATGGTTAAATTTGTTTGATGATCAGAAACAATTTGTGTGACAAACATGCAAAAGAATAAGAAATCAGGAAGGGGGCAAATAGTTTTTCAAAACACTGTATATCTGTAAAGAGCGGGAGTGGAAGATGCAGACATGAGTTAAATATGAAAACTATACGCATAAATTCACAGAGACCAGGTCTATATTGGAACTTAGTCATTTGTACTTGTTAGGCAGCAACATAAACCCCATGCTGCACAATATCAAAACCTAATTAATAAAAAAGATTCTGGCAAAACAATATATCACAATTCTTTGGTTATATGAGTAACAATATCTTTGAAAATTACATGTTACTTGACTGACCAATTAATACATTTTTAATAAATGTAAAATTTAGGTTAAGTATTGTTAAAATACCACATTCTTCATATAAGTAACACTTCTGATGGTTTCATTTTGACTCTGTATTCAGTTTGGAACATTTAACTAAAACATTCTCTCTCTCTCTCAATCCTGAAAGATACTTAGAACCATGACCCTGCCTAGAAACAATATTCTCTTTCATGCAATGTACTCCACTGGCTTATCCCAAAATGTTAAGACTTTTACTGTGTCAAGAAAACCATGATCTTCCTTTTAACTAAGGTTGAATCAGAAGGAAGTCATCAACTATTTTTACATACAAGATAAGACAGTAAATAAGCACTATCCATGATGCAGTATATATATGCTCTTATCATTAATTAATGCTATTGTAGATGTCTTCTTTATTATTTCTGATGCATACAGATACCGGAAAGAAGTCATCAGGTAAAGCATTAAACTTTGTGGTTTCATATTTTTATAGCTTAAAGAATCCACAGTTAAGATATAACGGGTAAACAAAAAAAAAATAAAATAAAATAAAATAAAACTTGGTTGAAAAAATTGGGTGTGTTCTATGGAATGGTGCTGAAACTGAATTCCCTACTGTAATCACTTCCTTACTTCTTTTATTATTACAAGTTACTATTTTAATGGTACAATGTGAATTTAAGATAAACATGTTAAATTACAAAATAAAGAATTTTAACTCTCTCTTATTATTACAGTTAACAATATTTACTAAAAACTATTTTTATAATATCAATATAATGCAAGGCCACATTTACTGCCTCTCCACTTTACAGTGAAGGAATTCTGTTTAATTCAACAAACCTAAATGTATTGTCTGAAAGTAAATGTTTCCAAATATGCAAGTTGGCAAAAAATGTTAAAAGAAAAACTACATTACTCTATTCTTCACGTTAAATGAAAGTAAAATGAAGCTTTAAACAAACAGTCAATTATTTACTTCATCTAAATACCACATGTCGGTGTGTGATAATAGCTGTCTCAGATAGAGGAAAATTAAGTAAAATTTAAACCTTTTACTACCACCATGTGTGCAGGCTGGCCAGTGTCATATTTTCTTGAAGACTATAGCCATTGTTTGCACTCAGAATAGCAATAATTATCTACAAACGTTAACAAACATACTTCTATTTTGCCACAGTACTTACTGGTTTTAAGTGAAAATGTTCAACTTTACATAGAGTAATGCTGATGATAATTAAAAGTATTTTCATTTGTATTAATTACTGTCAGTCTTCGGTCTAAAACATCACATGATGAAGAATTAACAAGATGTGCAGCCCAATATAGCCTGCTGACACACAGGAGCTGAACAGAGCCAAAAGGATCTATAGATATGCATTTGAATCTGCGCAGCAATGCAGGAGGCTGTAGAGGAGAGGAAAAGCAGATTGCAAGCTTAATGATCCAAATGAGCAACTGAAATGCCAGATGACACTTTCAATCACACAGTTATATCTTTAAGCAACCAATCCTCCAGCTTGGTATGTTTACCTCCATTCTCTCCTTCCATTCTGTGTGCAGTTTCCTCTACAAAAAGTCACTCTCCTCTTCTCTCCAGTGTGTCAGCACACTATGCTGAGATGCCCAGATGGTGATGTCACTCACAGCTCCATCCGGCCAAGATCCTAATCACAGCCACTGTTTTAGAGAAGAACAACATTAGAAACATTGATTTATATGAAATATAATTCCAACACAGTCAACTCCATTTATCAGCACTGCCTAGGAACCATAAAAGTAACATGAATATTGGAGAACCATGCAGGCACCATTGTGGCACAATTTCGTGCAAATGTACAGTATACATGCAATCAGGATGCAAAGATACTGTAATATAACAAAGCATGTTTACATCAATAAACTGAAACAACATTTATTAACAATTGTTATTATAAATTTAAAAATTTAAATTTAAAACAGCTTTACAAACAAGGCTAATCAAAATAAATACTACTGCTTTTAAATTATTTTTATCACTCCCACTGATACTGTAAGCTGCCATGAATGGAATCATTTTGTTCTCATATTCATGACATGGCAAACCAGTGCTGATTAATAAAAAGTAAGCAACTCTGATACATACGTTCAGGATAAAGACTACCAGCAAAGGCTAGGGTAAACCAGGGGCACTGTACAATGGTTGACCCTGCGCTCTGACACCAAGGGGTATGCGAAAACTAACAAATTCCTAATACAAGAAATTGTATAAGGCGAAATAAAGAACTCTGATTGGTGAAACTTAGCAAGGTGTTTGACAAGCCCATGAGATGCTCATCAAAACACACCTTATGCATCTACCACCATTTTACCAGCAGGTGGGACACTACAAATCATATACTTTTTTGCAGCAAGTTTACTGTATATGTTTTCTTTCCAGATGCAATGCAATGTGATCAAAGGACTCAACCTACCACATGTTAATAAGTTAATTAAACCCATGGATGTGTAGAGTATCATGCCAAGCTAACGTTTCTTTTACAATATTTCAATATTGTATTGCTATCCAAGATATTTCCTTAACAACCATATCTCAAACAAATGACATTAGGTAAGGTTGTGTATAACAATATGACATATGAGCTTAAAGGATTAAAAGGCTCAGTTTAAATTATTGTTGCCACAATACTAAAATTTTGACTTTCGTATCAATAACAGCTTTCACCCCTCAGTATCAGTACGAAAAAGACTTCAAAGCAAACAACAAATAACTGAACCCAAAAGCTCCCAGCTGATTTGTCTGCCCATCTCACACACAATAGTGCCATCCATCTTCACCACACATCACTTGCCCAGGGTCAGAAGCAACCTGACCACCACACTATTCCCTGGTTCCAACAGGGCTCATCAAAGGCTTGTTGGCAATTATTGCTTCAACAATAGGAGGAGCTTCATAAGTTCAAAGTGTGTGGTGCCGGAACAGTGCAATTCAAGCTGTGGCAAAATGAATTTTGCATAATGCTAGTATAGAAAAACTTTTAAAATTGGACAGTTCACTACTTTGTCACTACTGGTATACCATGCAACACTATTTTCAATCATCCAGGACAGACTTGCAGATTAGGGTGTAAATCAAAATTTGAAGGCTGCTTCAGATTGGCTACACTGTTTAAAGTATTAAAAACAAAACAAAAAAAAAAAAAACACATAACAATGATCAGTGCACTTCTAATACACACAAGAAGAAACTTGTCTCGTTTGTTTAATGAATTTGCTAATAAGATTGGGGTGAAGAAATTCTGTTCATATAGTTCTGTATGCACAGAATTTTCACATCATAAATGTGAGTTTGTGTGTTTGTTTCTAATCTATTTTCTCTCCACTCAGCCTATGACAAACACATGAAAACAAAAGTTATGTGTGGCATTGTAATAGAGGCAGTTTTACGTGATAGTAAGCAAATAAAAATGAAGAGATCTGTTAAATATGCAAAAGAGAAAAAAGTTTACACAACTTTAGATGTCCATATTGCAGCTTGGCTTATGAGATGTAAATTTTTATTTGTGAAATCTTTGCCTGTGTCACCACTTTCACTGCTGTTTTTCCAGAGAAAAGCTCGGACAAGTTCATTTAGGGCCCCTATTTATTTGTTCCTTATGCTTTCCAATACTTCTGATCCTAGGCAAACAACTTGGCACACATGTAAACACAGTATACTATACTGTATAATGGACATTACTATAAGCTTTGATGCGTGTACAGGGTGGTCCAGATCTAATTATGCAGATCCAGATTGTCTGGATGAATGATTTATGCAGGGACGATTCCAGTTTGGCGCAAAGATGGTTCTTCATGTTGTCAGTTCGTACACTTCTCGGTGGTCCGGGATTTTTTGGGTGATTTTCTATGTAATAAACTCCAGTTATAGCGTAATAAAAATTGCATAATTAGATCTGGACCACCCTAAATACAAACTGTTACTGTATTACTGCCTTTTACTAAAAGGTTTCTCAAAATGAACAGTATCTGAGCAGAACATTTCAGTCATGCAGAACTACACACTACTATTATGGTATATATAAGTAATTATGCTAAAATGTGGCTATTGGGTTTTATTTATGTATGCAAGTATGGGAGTAACTACACATTTCAGATCACAGCTTTGTTAGCACTCCTGTCAGTGTATGACTAGACCCAAAAGTGCTGCTTATAGCAAGAGGGCAAAGAGGGATCCTGCCCCTTATTAAGCCTGCAGTATTTCAGTCTCCACTGAAACAACAAGGTGCTCTTCCACACTCAGTAATGGAATACCAAACCAGAAAAGGCATGAACTATATAAAAAAGCATGCCATAGCCCGGATTAATGTGTGTTTTTAAAGGAAACCACATTTAGCTTCTGTCAGACTTCTAGTGAAGATCTATTAATATTAACATAAACAAAATTGGTGTCTAAAATCTAGGGCCTGGGTCCACTCTGGAAAACAAACAATTCTTAAATACAAAATAGTGTACTTAGGAGAAAACATTCAAATGGATAATTCAGAATGGCAGTTCTACTTAAGGTGTTCCAAACTCCACCTCCACATCACAGTGTCATATTCTTGCTTTTCAGATGTAGCAGAAAAATGAACAGCCACCTCCTGATGTGCTACTTGTTTTGTACTTGGTCATCACCCTTTAAGATGGATTTTTTTACTTATAACTTTTAAAGAGCTAATAGTGTAGTCTCTGCCTGGTTTCCTTACTGGCCCTCCCTTTCATTTTCATCCTATCTTCCCTTGTGTTTTTTTCCATAAAAAGACCAGCTGGTTCAGCCCACTCTGCATTATATTAAAGTCCAAGTAGCAACTTGCAGCTGGATTTCCTGCTGCTGGCATGAAGGGATGTGCAGTGTGTTTAAACATTACTGTTTACGGATTTTAGTCTGGAGATGTGCCCAGACAAAGCATCCTTTCAGCATCCATTAGAGTTTCACCTTAAAAAAACAGTCCATGCTAGAGCTTTCATGCTCTTGATCTTGAGTAAGGGATACAAAAAAATAAACACACAATTGTTAATTATCAAAATAAACAGTAATCATAGACACCAATTGGTAATTTTCACAGAAACATGCGGGTAATACGTAAATGAGAACACAAGCAATGAGAACTTGCATATACTGTAAATGTGTATTGATAAACTTGACACTCCTTGCAGTTTATCGAGGTTAATAAACGGTCAATATTTTAATATCAGTAAACTTTGATATTCTGCAAGGACACTTCTCTAATTGAAGAAAACTTACTTAATTTAAAAAATTGGATGCTACTTTGACTGGCTTCACCAAATGTGCTATGATGTTAATGACACACACATGCAACAAATATGCATAACCACAACCACATTATTGTAAAGTCTGGCTAGGATACAATTAATTTTCATATTTACTTTTAAGACTTTGTGTTTCATTTACAAAATTCTCAGTTATGATGAGCTAGAACACCATCTTCATCTCACCTACATAAAGTAATACAACACATGAGAAACTGACAACAGCCTGCTTATTTTGTTAATGTCTTATTACTGTGCAGTCACACACATTTAGCTTTGTAGCACCTCATTTCACTCTTCCCCATTGAGATTTAAAATCGATTCTAATTTTTCATATGTGAAGCTTCAGCCTTCAGTTTATATATATTAATCTGCTAAATATCTCTACCTCTGTTTGCAATGATTTATTCTTGTGTGATAATATTGTATTCTTTGCACATCCAAGAATCTCTCTAGCATAGAGCTACAAAATGGCAGAAAGAAAACTACAAAATAATTAAAGCTTTCACTATTTCTGTCCTACACAAACACAGGGAATATTTTATACATGGTATGAATTAAAATGATGCATCATGAAAAAAAAATGTACAACTAACTTTCTAATGACTTATTAAGATAATTCAAAGAGAAAGGACTGGTTTGCTAACATAATTCCTTTCAGATTCTCCAGGCAGATAGTCTACTTTACTTTTCTTTTGTGCTTCACTTCCCTAAGCCTTTTTTACCACTGTGAGAGCACTTCTCATGCACAAGATGTCGAGAAAGAATGTCACAACTCTGCATAATTGCCTGTAAAAAGTGTCTGGCATACCAACTGCCCAATACTTCTGTATAGGACCAAAGCCATCTCTAACCTGGCTTGCATTGAAATGTTCCTTGGTAGGTAATATTTGGGAATTTAGTAGGCAGAAATGCTAGCAATATATTATCAAAAGACATTAAGGTTTTTATTTTTCATTTGCCACTTTTTCAGTGGCAAAGTCTACATTTTATTTTTTCTCAACTTAACAAGTGGAATACCATTAATATCTGGAAAATAGCTCATCAAGTGATCTTACTTAACCCATCTTAAAAAAATTACAAGTGTCCGGTGGCTATGTCTCTATCATTCCAACAGATGGCATATCACAAACATTAATGTTGCTTTTATGAATTCCCTATCAAATGGCATATAACAGAGACATATACACTGCATTTGTCATTCCAACAAGTGGGTACATCACAAATATCTGTAGTAATGCACTCTGTTACTAAAATGTTAGTGATGGGAATCTGTTGGAATGACAAATGTAATCAATGCATTTTCTACATGCATTACAAAATACATTCCAATAGATGCACTGCAAACACTAAAGCATATCACAGACATTAACATTGCTTTTATGAATTCCCTATCAAATGGCATATAAAAGAGACATATACACTGCATCTGTTATTCCAACAAATGGGTACATCACAAACATCTGTAGTAAAGCATTACTACAAATGTTAGTGATGTGCAGTTGGAATGACAAATGCAATGCATTTTATTACTACATGCATAACAAAATCCATTCCAATAGATGCACTGCAAACATTAAAGCAGAGGTTTACGTTGATTTCTTGGATTTCACCCTATCACAGATGGATATAGCACAACTAGTATTATTATATTTTTACTTGCTTTAAATAAACATCCAGAGAACAACAGTCAAAAAGCAGACAGAGTAAGTAACTAACAGTGCTTCTCTCATTACAGAAAATCTAAGATGAAATACCTCATTAATTAAATAATTCTCTGTTCTATCTTTCCTTTCGTTTTCTTCCTTCTCCCCAATGTCCTGCCGGTTCCCCATTATATGACTTCATGGGTGCAGTGCCACATTTGCAAACCAAGGAAGGCCATTGGAGCAATCAAGACAGACCACACCTTCATGTTCAAATTTGCTTCGTCTTAACTTTCTCACTAACCTCCTTAGCCGCGTGAGAACACACACACACGGAGATCAAGACGGCTACTTATTTCTTTAAAATGGACTCCATGCTGCTTAGCTGTGGACCCATTATTTCACAAACCCTCGAATAGTCTGCAGTAGGTATGAATTTGATCTAGTATGGGACCCATCTGACTACAAAAAAATACTAGGCATAATGGATAAAACTGTGCATGCTTTGATAGTCATACTAAGCGCATGTGGCTGATAAATTAGGGAATCTCTTTCACAATATGAATCCAAGATTTAACATGGGGCATTAAAAACATCAAAAAAGGTAAAAATAAATTTACACACACAGGTAGAATGAGCATAAAACAACTTTCACAATTAACAATCAATCAGAGAAACCCTTGCACCTGACTGACGTTCTCAGCTTCTTGCATGTGCGACTAAACAGCAGATGACCTTGTTAAAAATTATAATAGTAACAAAATACTGCAGATGCAAATTCACTTGTGATTGGGTCATTCATAATGCATACAGAGGTGGTAACAAACAAACAGCAGTGCCCTATAAGCCCAACGATAAAACCTCCTGATCTGACATTAGGAAAGTGAATAGTGAAGGTGGGGTGTCCACATAACTTTTAATAAGAGTTGGTCAATCATTCCAAAATTATTGTTAACAAAGATTTACAGGAATTGAGATAATAAATATATGATCTGAGATAAACTAAATTGAGGTTACATTCATTTGGCGCCTAGTGAAGAGCACATTTGGAACATCATACTGTTCAATGAAACTCACCTGATCCATCTACTATCATAAAACTGAAGCACATCAGTATGTGCCCTCTGTAGTGCTTGCCTTCATTTGTACGCTTGCCTATTTGAAACTTGTGTTTTTTGTACTATGCATAGTAGCGCATAATTTTCCAGTTGTTTGATAACAGGCATTTTGCTAATAGAGCTGTGTTTGGTAAAAAACCATGGACATTGCAGTGGTGCACAAATTCAACTGTTGTCAACCCTCCATGAAAATTTTCCCAGGAAAAAATGCCCAATGAAAGAAGTCTAAGAGACGCCCATGGTTTACTGATATGTTAAGTTCGCTTTAAAGTTTGCACTGATAAATGCAAGAAAACTATGTTATGTTGGGTTATGGGTTATGAATATAGCTTTAGTCTTTGTTGCTGCTAGTCCACAGTGCTGGAGCACACTGCAATAGTGGTAACCTGAAAGTTAGTTTTCTTACAATAAATACAAACCAAGACTAGGTCAAGACAACATTATCCCAAGGTCATAGCTCACTGCAACTGACCTGCAAACTGGTTTCTGTCTTTCTGCATACAAACATGAGTATAAATTTGTTTTTTCTCATTCACCCCTACAAACTACATTGGGTAAGTAACATTTAAAAAAAAGATTATTTTTGGGTGGAATATTCCTTTAAATTACAGGTATTTAATAACATGTTAAAAGTTATACTGGGTAAAGGAAAGTTCACACAAATTAGAATAGTTCATAAATATTGCAGAAATGCAAGTGATTCGTAAATGATGCTTACTAGAAAACTGTGCAGCTAACATGAAAGCCATAAGGGCCGCAACATACTTAAAAGTGAAACTACTCAAACAAACACTTGCTTTGTTTGAATAACAGTACTGCAGTCTGACTCAAAGTATCATAAAGTATGTCAAAGTATTAAGGCCTGCCATGTACCAACAGTGGTAGGGATCACTACTTTTAAAAGTAACTTAACAACATTACTCATAACCTGCAAGAAAAGTTACTAAATGGGTTATATAGTTGTTTATTATAAAATGTAATGTATTGCAAACAGTGTATTACTTTTGCAATACTTTTTCTTGTTTTGTATGAAAAATGGTACATTTCACTGCCCAGCATTTATTGTTGAATTTTAAGCCTATATAGGAACCTTTATGAAACTGACCAGAAACTAAGACAAATGTATTAATTTTCTTGTGTTTTATAAATAAGTTTAGTTTTTTATGACCTAAAGTATATTACATCCATTCCTTTTCAATCCACCAACACAAGCTCCTGAAGATCTGTGGTATGAAAACTAGCGGCTGTGCCACCAGATCACACATTTTCAAAATATCTATAGCAAACAGCTGGATTAAAACTAAACTGACACTCTATTTATAGGTTGCTGTTACTGGGTTACACGTTGCACACTGCATCCTCTTTTTGGCAAAGCTGTGCATTTGTTCTCAAAAGACCGGCATACCACCTTTGGATCTTCCTTTTCACCCAGTGCTGCTGCAACATTATGACTCTTAACTGAGCTGATTAAATTTACTACTCAACACATGCAGCATTAATTGTATACCTGTAACTTTTATTCAGTTATTTTTACTTGATTACATGCTATGCATATGCTTAACTACTTCCTTACTAGCTGTCAAACGACCAGAACACACACATGTGCACGATGTTACATAGACAGTAGATAAGCTTCCATAGTAATATAGTAACACAGCTGTTTTTTTTTCTTAACACAGGTAATATGACTTACATAAAACAAGTGCTGCATTAAGTGATTTGTTAATTTAAAAAGTAAATGCTACATTTTCCTGAACTAATTTTGTTAAATTTCACATTTAGTCATGCATTTTTTCATGGTATTTTGGTTAAAAATTCAAGGGTTAGCTCATCCACAAATGGGCCCATCCATGAGTATCTACAGTAACTGCATTACTTTGCAAAAATATTGCTGGCAGTATCATGACAATTTTAAGTAGATATGTAGCATGTATTCAATGTTATTAACTGATCAGACTTTAAACATTTAGTTTTAATCAGGTTATTTAATCCTCTTTTTTTTCACGTTGCCAGAATGGTCGTACACTGATAAAGCTGTCACACAGCTCCATAAGTTCAGGTTTGATTGCTATCCTGGTCAGTGTGTGTATGGAGATTGCATGTTCTTTCCATGTGTATTTAAGCTGAGTGTGCATAACAAAAGAAGATTGCCTGTGTTACAGAAGGATTATTAGAATCATCATTAAGCACTTTCAACTGCCAAAGTATGTTTATACCTATAGTACATGTGTTTTTGTTAAATTACAAGCACCCAGTTTAGGCTCACTAGGTGCTACCCAAGTTTTGCATGAAGCTATAACAAAGTATTTTGTGTCAATATGCTGTAGAAAAGTACTATATACATTGTGAAACTTTCATCTGTATTATTGTTATTAGCACATTCCAAGAGGAGACTTCAACAGTATTTCAAAAAGTAACCTAAATAAGAATTCCCTGAGAAAAAATACACATTCAATGTCTAAAAAGGTAATGACATATCAGCATCAGTAATATAAATGTTTTTAAAAAGAAACAGAGAGAGAGAGAGTACTAAGTGTATGGTGATATTATTGCTTATATAAAACAGTGTTTTTGAAATTAAATCACTATTTGCTTAAACTTGCTGTGGGTTAAAATAGCAAATTACATCAGAGCATACTACCTACTTGACTGTTGCATTTTTGATTACGCTAGAAACCTGGAACTGTCATATTTTCATTACAAAATTGAGCTCTGTCAGAGACAGTAAAATTGTACTTAAGTTGTCGGGTATACAACATGAATGATATACATTTTGACAACTGTGTTTTTAGACTTGCAAAACAGTGTGTTTGTGAACATTTTTGCTGGACTAAACCTAAGAAAAAACACTGGTAACTGGCTCTTTATCAGGGTCTTTGTTAGGATTTGAACACATATATAAATAATGAACCCAGAACATGCACATCTATACTACATAATGAAGAACTGTTTTCCCATTCAAATCAAGCTCCTGTTCTGATTTAATCCCTATGAGTTACATAAGGTGCAAGTACTGAAAATGTATATATTCAAAGAATATATAGCAAATGCTACACATATTAAAAATGTGCAATTTTATAATGTGAAAAAGCAGCACATAACTGATATAATGACAACAGGACTAAATTGCAGGTGGTGCACCAATCACCCTAGTGATATGCTGCTGGGGGTGGATAAAAGGAGGGGTTGTTCTGAAAGATCCCTCAGGGGCAGGAGAGTTAAGATTAGAGAAACCAGTTTACCAGTGCTAGTGGCTGCACTGCAGAGTTGGCTTCCAGCATAGAGTAAGATGACACCAACAAAGGCTGGGGACAAAGGTCAAAAGCTATCATTGGGCATTTTCAGTCAGTGCAGGCTTGAAACTGTCCAGGAAAAAGTGAGAAAAGAAGCAGAATTCAGCTATTTTGATTGTAGGCAATTAAAAAGGCATTGAAGCAGAAGGGTTAACTTACTAGATGTTGAAATATTGTCAAGCAATAATGGTTTCAGTTAAACCATTTTTTACCAACTTTTGAGTTATAGTTAAATGTATCAATGGCTGTCTTCAAATTTTGAGGCACTGTAAGATAAAAACAACTTAAAGCACATTTTGAATTTGCCTCTGCCAAGGACCAGGCAATACATATCACAGTCAAACATCATACATTAAATCCATAAAGAATTTGGAGAAATTAAACCTGTAGTTGGTGAAATGGTATTTGAATGCTCCTCTCGGACCTTGTCAGCCTTCTTTTAAAAATAAGTGCAGGGATGGGATACTGGCCTCCAGAAAGTCATTTTATCCTAATTCCATCAACTAATAGATCATACTTCCATGCCTTTTTTTGCTCCAGGCTGCTGCCCTTTAAATCAATCTCCACTTGATTAAAAAAAATCACACTGTAATTAGTGGCATCATTACCGTGTTCCTGTGAAAATGATAATACTGTACCTAATCAGCTCTTTATATTTTTTTCTTAACTTTTGAGATATATACAACAATAATGAATAGACTTGCTAAGGAAATAAAGATAAATAAATGTGCTGTCACAGTAGCCACAAGGAATCACATTTGTAAGTTAGCAAAACCTCATAATGCAGTAAAATAAAACTATTTCTCCATTTTAATTTCAATGCCAAAAAGGTGAACAACTATGCATTATATTCCCACTTTCATCTTTCTCAATAGCAATGGGCACAAGGCAGGAATTAACCCTTGGATAGATACAAGCCAATTGCTAGGCAGAATAAATGCTTAATGTAAAATATTTTTTTTTTTAACCTTACTGTATTTGGAACACTAGTATGATGCGTTTCTCACATCAGAATCAAGAAAACTTTATTCTACACAGTGTGTTCATAGTATCCATATCTCAAATTAAAATATCTACAACAAAGAATTTAAATTAACACAACATTGCTTATGGTATATACTTCTAATTTAAATTATGCCTGTTCTCTTTTTCCATTACAGAAGCTTCATGAAATAAAAATAAGAGAAGAACTCCTATTTGCTTAGCTGCGACCAACAAAAGAGTGATACAGCAGCTATATCATTTTATCATTAATATATCTGATTTGCAATGGTACTGTAATCCTCATACACCACCACTGAGGGACATATAAATAAAAAAAACACTCTAGAAAATAGAGCACTGGAAGTGTAATCTTCCAGACTTACAACACAGACTCCAGCTGACTAGGCTGTGTACAAGGGTCTAAGATGCCCTAAACACAACTAGGGATTTCAGACACTTGGGGTTGAAACAGTTTTTGTCTCATGTGTACAATTCTGAACAGATAAATAATTTGAAAGAATGTCGGATACGTTTATTATTTTAGCTATTGTAACTTTACATACATTTTGCATGTAGCAAATGCTACTCAGATTTTGCCAAGGAAAAACTGCATCAGTAGAATAACCACTAAAACATTAGAGAATATTAAAATAAAATGCATATATATAAAACATTTTTCATGTCAGATTATAATTTTCTTCAGCTTCAAAACAGTAAAGCAATCAGTATAAAGCGGAGAGAATGTTCATTTTCAAAATTTTAGATATTTGTTAAAATCTAGTTAATATATTTTTAGCTGAGGTACCACAGTACTGCACCAACTGATTAGCACTGTCAATTTATAGATCCAATGTACAAGGTTCAAATCCAGCACCGGATTATCTTTATGACGTCTGATTGTTCTCCCTTAGTCTGATTTTCTTCTGGTACGTCAGTTTGGCTAATTGGTCTCATTTTGAATGTAAGTGTGTGCATGAGTGGACCAATACTCTTCTAGACCCTTTCAATGTATTGTGCCCTGTACTGCCAGGTTAGGCCCTTGCTCTTCTGAACTGGAGCGGGTTCTATAATAACTGTAACTATTATTCGTTTCCCAGTGAATATACAGTATTTACTTTTCTAAATATACACTTTTTAAAGACCAAAAGAGACTGCAAAAATGAATTGTGGTATCCTAGGAATATCCTATTCTTTTTGTCTGCTAAAATGTCTTTTTTTCCCCCCAGAGTTAAGAGAGGTGGCAGCCTCCTACAGCCAATTTTCATAATTGCTCAAGCAATCCTTGAGCATTGTTGGTAACATGTCTATGTGTGTTGGCAATTTTGTTTTAGATTCAGGTTTACAGGCAGTCAACCCACTATAAACATTTTGAAGAACTGACGATTGTGAGTTTCTTTAAATTTCTCAACATAGCCACGATCTGGAATTTGTCAGTTTGTTAAATAAAAAAAGAACAAACTTGAATATGAATTCACTAAACAAAACAAGTTGTTGAATCTATGTATTACTGGCACATAAAAATATATTTTAGCTTGTTTTTTGCCTTCAATTTACCAAAGTTTAGTCAGGTTTCTGACGAAGAACAGTGTAAACACAGGACATTGAATGCCCCATGTTCTTGACTCCGGCTGTGCAATTATCCAACTTTGCTTAACACCTGATTTCCAAATTCGCAGCTACGTTCTGATCAATAGCAACGGCAGCAAGAATGTGACATGCTATGCATATGACCTTAACAAAATGTAAATAATGGAAAATATAAATCAATTAAATAGTAACAAATTTGGTGTAATTATAAAATAGCCATTTAAAAATGATGTTGATTATTTTTGCTACAAGAAAGAATGCTTTTCAAATAAATATGAATGGGAAATCTGTGTACCAAATATTTGAATTTATGGGAATCACTAACTTTTTACGAAATATGCACAATCCTGCCCCAAATTTCAAGTTTTAATTGCACACATTAAAAGTGGGAGAAAATGGGAAATCTATTCACCTATGTTCCAAATCTGCTTAAATCATTTTAAGGACTATGCAAGTAATAATCAAGAAATGTATTCTATAGTATTTCAAATTCAATTCACATTGACTTGTGTATTAAAATGATCATTTTAGGTAATCCTTTCTATTAACAATATTACAAATAGGAAAAAAATACTCCATCCATTCAACTGACGTATGCATTGGCAGCATTATATGGCAGGCAATTGTATTTAAAGCAGGTACAAAAGGAATGTGCATTTATGTGTGTGTGTGTGTACAGTTCAGAGAGATAACTGGGCAATTAAAGATTTAAATGGCTTTCCAACATGCAGCACATGCTGACATAAATGTATGTCTGGAACAGCAATCAATCTGGTGTTTTCATACATGACACTGTCCCCAAGTGGCTAATAAAGAGGCTACTCAGGAGATAAATTGTGCCGTCTTATAGTAAGTTTGTGGGTATTCTTTGCTGCTTTGAGGAGTTATTTTTAACTTTGCTTCACATATGTCCAAGAATTTACAATATCTTTCTTATTTCATCATTCCGCCCATATTTCAATGAGGAAAAATGATGTAATAGTTGTACAAATTGTGCCAATATACTGTAGGTAACACACTTATAAAAAAAATAATCCTATTGGAAATAAAACAATAGTGACAGAGAGACAAACCCATCCCACAGTTTCCACTTTCTCAAAATACTGCAAGATGCAGATTTTTTTTAAATCACAGCCCACACAAAAATATACAGTAAGGGGTTACCAAAGCTCACTGTATCATTTTAAAGCCATTCATCCTGGCACAGTACACACTAGCAATTTAAAGGCATTCATCCTGTAATCAACTTTAAAGCAGCAACATAGTAACCATTGAAAAGTTCATGAAAATTGTTTACAATGGCTTTAATAAGGGATTCACACTCAGTAATTAAAATGCATTACAGCAAAGTAATTAATACTCCACTTCACTGTGGCACCCTGCAGGTTTTCATAAAGTGTCACATAAATGAACAAGACATGAAACAAAATAAAGAAGCCATGTCACTAACAGAAGTTCAGAGTGTGTGCAAAAGACACCAGCAATGAAAAGGGGTAGACCAAAGGAAAAACTGCACACTGAACATGGTAGTAAGAGAAATTGTGGGAAAGGAAAGAACACATAAGCAAATATAGCAAAAATAGGCTTGATTGTAACACTGCACTACATTACCCACCTAATTTCTATTATAGAATGGTACCATGATTTTACATGGCTGCATAATCTGCGTTATTCAGTTGCATACCCATTCTAAAGGAGAAGAGATCTGGAGGGCTACAATGCCCACCAAAAGGTAATTTAGTTAAAAAAATTCCTACAAGTCTTTCTGTCTTAAAATCATGGACCAAAAAAGTATGCAGTCACTGACACCAGACTTCTGGGACCCTATCGCCTTATACAGGTAGTGGTTTCTAACAAACTTCAGAAAGTAAAGGTGTTTTTACACTAAGATTACAGCTGTGTGCTCTGACAACAGCTACCTGGTTTTCCACAGCCTTTTCAGAACAACTTTAAGGAGAAAGTGTTGAAGCAAGCCAAGTCATGCTAAGGAAGGAACAGCAATGTTTCTTTTAACTTGTAAGACACAAAAAAGCTTTCGATTTAAAAATTTGCCTAGATTAAGAATTGTTTTGATATTTTTGTTCAATCACTTACACAATCAGGCTAATACCAACTTTAATAACTCAGCTCTAATTAACAGCTCACATTCTTCTCTTCTTCTCTGCTCTGCTCCCCTACTCATTCAATAATTATTATGCAATTATTTGAGTAGACGTAGCCAGATATCAAAATTTAATCTACAACATTGGTACTGTCAACTTCATACCACTTTGTCCACTTGAATTTTTCTACAACCCACTCCAGTCTACTTAATATTGTGCCTGCCTTGTATGTGGTCAAGGCGAGGTAAAGATCTGTAACAATTCTGTGCCTAGCCAGAAAAAACTTAAGACATGGGTTAATGTGGTGCTCAGCCTGAAAGAAAGTAGAAAAATTGCTTAATGAACTTTTGCATACAATTTGTTATTTCTAGCAAATTACAGTTTACTGCATCCTGAATCCTGGCACAGTGGCAATACTTGGAAGCAGTCTGCCAATCCTAAAGAACCAAAGTTGGCCTTTCTTTTAAGTGATCGGCAGTCATTCCAGGACTAAACCTTTTCACAAAGTACTGTTTCTCTTGAGCAGTTCCCAAATATTGCCGACACTATTACAGAATCACAACACTGCTGTAATGCTCTCAGAAGAGAATTACCAGATTAGTAGGTCCTTGATGAGAGTAAGCAAAAAAAATGTTCAAACCAAAATATCAAGCATTGAAACAAATATACTATACATTATTTCAGTATTCCAGTCCTGAACATAAGTATAGTGCTAATCTGGAAACAGCTTTACTTACACTTTTACATAAACATACACACACACACCATGGAACATACATAGATCTACTATGCCAATGTGTTGCAAATCGTCTTAAATACTGGTGTTACACTAGTATTTTGGTCTGGAGTTTCATTTCAGAAATAAATAATGTCACTAATTATTTAAAAATTGAGAAACTCCAGGAAAAATTAATTATACCTTTACAGCTCACATGCATAATTTGCAAAGTTCATGAGGAATGTATGACCAACAACTATGTGCAAGATGTTTGAGAACTCCATTTGTCTAACATAACCCGATCAAAAAAAAGTATTTCAAACAACTTTACAAGGGAACTGCTTCCATCCTGAATACTTCCACAGTTTCCCACCTGTCATCACATGCTGACAGGTTAGCAGTTTCTTCCTCTGCTGCATAATAAAAAGTGTCTTTTAAGTGTCATTAAAAACCCTAAACCTCCATGATTTGCAGAATACAGGCCCTAAAAATCTCTTTCATATCATTCATGAAGGTGGTCTTCTAGAGAGCAGCCCAGCTCAACCCCTCTCCCTGAGGCTTCAGTGGTTTATTCCTTCTTTCCAAAAGGAGGAGAATGACTGAAATTTTTAAGGTGGGGAAGAGCAGGCTTGCCAGTTCAGGCTTCAACATGCTAAATAAAGGCAGCTCATAGCAAAATGAAGTTGGTGTGGCGCTGGAGACTGATGCTTGCCAGACAGTGTGGAAATGCAGACAATCTGACTTTGAGGAATGGTTCTGCAGGGTCATGTAAACTTTCTCTTCTGCCTGTTACAGAAAGCAGTACCGATGAAAAATGGGCAATGGACTTCAAGAAAGAGCATTAAGATGCATGAAACAATTCTACAGGAGAAGAAAAACGGACACTGTTTGGTCACTTGGGAATACAGCAGAAGTGCTTCAGATTTGCATTATCTGTATATAATTACTACATACTTCTTTATTATAAAATAAAATGTTAACATTGAATAAAGAAAATCACTCTGGCTCCCAGGGTAGCTGGCTAAACTGAACATTGAAGATTTAAGAGCAAAACTATTAATTGATAGTGCACTATTAACTCATACACATACTATTTATATTTATTTGTACTTATGGGTGAGGTGCAGAAACATGAATTGTAGTTAAAACTGAAAGGTACCGCAGTCCTGTGATAATATTTATCAAACATTAGACTACTCTATGACTTCAAACACAATGGGCAAACCCAAGTAGACATTTTTGTTTTTAGGTTTTCATTAATATATGATTATTATATGGTTACATCTGTATGGCAGACGCTTTACTTTTCTAACTCTAAACACATCTACTGATCACCGGATGAATTCCCTTCTTTGATACATGTTCTAACTGTAATGTGATGGCACTTAACATGCCTGCATGAAAAAGAACCAGGATGCAGGCAGTACTAATATTTGGGTACAGCATGCCACTGTGACGGAGAATTCAAAATAAAGACAAATTTGAAACTACATTTAGACACCATTTCAACAAGGGAAGCAGTTTTTGACCTTTGTATTAGCATGTTCAGTCATTTTTCAGCGAATTCAGTAAAACAAGTATAGATAGTATGGAAAGAGCATGAAAGAAGATTCCTTTATATCACTTTCTGTGTAACTGAAGGCCTCATCTGTATTTCAGTCTGTGGATCTGGGCCAGGGTGGAACACATTGAACATCCCATTCCAGAAAAGGAAAACTGAACACTCCTGTCCATGTAACAAAGCACCTCCTGTGTCTTTTAATTATACTGAATCATAAAGTCACATTGTGGAAGTCAGCAGTCCAGTAAACTGCATTGACGAATTTATTTGAAGATATGTTAATTAGTCGTAAAAATACAACTCTCTCTTAACAGTTGTTATTAGATTTGTCATTTGTGTCAGATTCCAAACTTCACAAAAGAGAGAATAGTGATTCACACTTTAGGAGAGAAAAAAAGCTGACACCCTACAGTACATACATAATTCTACTTTTGCAAGATATAGGCAATTTGCCAGAACACTGAATAACACTGATAGTGGCACAAACTGTGCACACACAACACACAATCCTTACAACTCAGTGTTTGTAATTATTAGATTAGATAAATTATACTCTGTAACTGAATTACACAATGAATTAAGTAATTTATGGTAATTTCTGTGAGCCAAAAACATCCTATCCTGACAGAACCACATAGTGGTTGGATACTGTATACAACTATTTCAGACTTTCAGACTAGAGACATTTTTTGTTTGTTAAACAAACAAACAACTTTTCACTTTCTCCATAAAAAATTAGGAGTAAATTTGTTAATTTTTTGATTATCACAAGGCATTTTTTCACAGTGTGAAGTATATAAGTCATTAATTGTGCATACTTTCTGCTATTACTTAAGAGGTACCAGTGGTTAAGCTTTTCTTTTTTTTTTAATTCACAAAAACTAACGTATACGTCTTTGTCTCTTACAACACCAGAATGATCCCTGTATCCATTCTTTCTTATACTATCTTCCAGCAGTATGAACATGTGCAATTTTCAGTTTGAAGTGTGAAATAACCAGGCATATCTTCATCCATCAGAAAGAAGGGGAAACGGGTGTCCACCAAAATTTGCTTTAAGAAACAGCCTGAAAACCTATGCTTAACAGGGCATATTCATTTACAGTGGAAATTCAAATAAAGCTGGCTGTCAACACAGTCTGTGTGATGAAATTGTAGACTAACCAATATTTTTTCCTGTATAGTGTTTAAAGCAGGTTTATTTTAGAGTCATTTTAGAAGTCATCCTTTAAGGTGGGCTTCATCACAATTACAGTATGGTATCAGGAAATCAGAAAAGAAAAAACACACTACAGGATGTGCTTAGGCAACCAACAATTTGCATGCACTGCAAAGCAAAACACAAGCCTAGATGACAGCCTATGGGTGAGGTAGACAGTGGCGGAGAAAAGGGTATTTGGTTTAACTGTGGATCGTTTCTAAATAATTATGGAAAATGGTAACAGAAAACTACCGCAGTTTGTACAACATGTATTATGCGAGAGACAAATCAACATAAATTTCATTTTTCAATAAAAGATTTTGGGATGTCATGAGTTATCCCAATAGCAAAAGGTGTTTAAAAAAAAATTGCAGCACATTAATAGACTGTATGCATGCTGTCACTAGGTCTATTTATACTTATTAAACCATTTTAAATGCATGTCTATAGATCACACAGTAAAAGTTTTAGAGGAAATCCACATAAATGTTATGTATGCAAACTACAAACACAGGGACCCACAATGGGAAATGAAACTGAGGTACAAGCACTGTCATGTAACAACTAAACTCATTACACCATAGTGCTTCAAAGAAAGTAACTACCAATGATCAAATACACCATTTATTATTTCATATAGCATGCTAAAATGTTAAACAATAATGCCAAAGAATGTTTTATAGCAGTGTATTTTCAACAAAGATATATACAATATATTATTATGCCTACAGTACAACCATTTATTGTGGCACTGTGAGTAAGACAAGGATACTGATCCATTGATCTTTATCTAAGAATCATTAGGCAGAAAATGTCTTTTCATAAAAGTTAATATGTGAAATATGAGCATTACTGTTATGCCCAAGTGTAATCTGTTGATTACTCCAAAGAGTGCATTTTAAAATAATCTAACACACCATTTAAACTATGTTTGTATATATACACGAAAGATCATAAAAATATATGTAAATTTATAAAGATTATAAACTATACCTGCTGTCTCATGTGAAAATTAAATTAGTTCTCCAACTGATCATTGTTTAAACCATTAACTACAAGATTTCAACACGTTCCAATGCCAACATGTTTTTAAGTTAATGCCCCACTAACCACTATATTCAGAGAGGAAAAAAAACTGTTACATTTATTAACAGTAACTGCAAGTATCTGCATTTAAAATAACTACAGTCCTATTACTTTTTAAATTTTGGTTTTTATAAAAATTAATTTAGGGGACCACAAATTAGTTTTTTAATATGTTGCAAGAATAAATTTGCCGATACTAACTTCTCTGTAAAGTATATATAATATAAAATCCATTAAAGTTTATTCTGAAGCATCTGGTGAGTTGACTACAGGCTGCTTGTGATGATTTCCTGTAAAATAAGACTACTGTCAAACAGTAAAAAAATACAGGGGACAATGTACCTTGAGGCCATGGATGTGACTCAAGTCAGTCACAGACATACTGAATGATAAAGCTAATTCTTGTACATATGGTGTCATGTTGTTCATAAATATTGCTAAAAATGAAATGACAGCAGAATTTGCCATAAAATGAGTAACAATTGTCCAGCACAATGCCTTCAAGGTGCCTCTTGGATCTGTTGGCAATTCAGGTTGGTGCCTCAAAAGTTGATCAGAGAGCTCTGCCATATGATAAGACAATGACTTCAGTACAAACCTGTTCTATACCCCAGGGCGGTTTCTTCTTTTCTTGACTTTAGATAAAAAATGCCTTTCTTTTTAACTGCTTGGAGTTGGGGTACCATCTGAACAGTACTTGCATTCTTGGATTAAGCTTTAGCTAGACCATGGGAGGACCTCTCCCAAAAACCTTTGGCATCATTAACTCAACAACAAAAATTACTTGTGGATTACTGCCTGCCAGCAAATATACATATGCATATCTTGCTGCATGAGTCTTTATAATGCACACTTAATAAATGCATTCCCTTTAGCTTCCAGACGTCACTTGCTGCCTAAACAAATTCTCAGACAGATGTCAGTGACTGCAATTCAGGACACTTTGCAATTCCTGACACCTGAAAAATTAGTAGTGTCTCGGTAGTCTTTGTAGACAATCTGGCAGGTTAGTGTATAAAATGAAATTAAAGATAAAGTGCTGCCTCTATAGAAACAGACAATTAGGATTTTTGTTTTCCATAGCAATTATTTTTGTGCATACTATTATTGTTGCAGGCGTTTTGATTTCCCAGTTTACATTCTACGGTGATTTTTCCTAAGTAACAGTAATATTTTAGAAATAAAAAAATACATGGGTTTTGAATATTTTGAACCTTCAATCAGATAACAGACATGTGGATTATGCAAAATGAGTAATGCGAGAACTTTATTTTTTCCTCAAGCGTTTTCACATCATTTATTGTTAAGACAGCAGGGGTTGCCATTATGTTCCATCAAAAGTTTTTTCTCTCATTTTTCAGGAAAAGATGACATTAAAAAAAATTTTTGGCCATTACTACATGGGATAAGTAACATAAAAGAAAAAAAACATTTTTGGGTGTAGTGCTTCTAAAAAGACACATGGCAAATCTCAAATAGGCCTGTATGAAATGAATATGGTGATCTGTATTAGTGTGTTCTGTGATGGATTGTTACCTGTTCAATACTGGTTTCTCCCTTTTTCTACACTTGTTGGGATGTGCTCTGGCCCCATACGATGGCAGGGATGTTACATATACAAAGTAAACACACAACTCTTATCAAATAACTTGCCAGGAATGTAATATTTGAGAAAAAAAAATGTGATGAAGTTTCTGTGATGTTAATATATGAGCACTGTACAATCCAGGCAGCAAACTACTGGTTCATCCTTGGACTCTTGTAAACTTGCAGGATCTTTTTTGATAAAAAGGACTATCTGTTAATTTCAACAAAGGTATATTTAAACATCTTAGGGTGACAGCAAACATGCTTTCTGTGTGGCAGACAAGCATGGCATGTCATGTTTTTTTTTTTTTTTTAAGGGATGACAAAAGAAAAACTGGGGGAGTCTACCTGAAAAAAGCAGCTCATGGACACACTTTTTTACATCAAACAGACAAATACATATTCTTTGTTCTCCCTTAAACCCAACAGAGGGCATGAATACCCACAGCAAGAATGCAGCAACACCGCTGTTCTTAGCATGACAGGCACAGGCAAGTGCAAAACCTATGGTTTGACAACTGCTGGCACTGAGAGCTATCGCTTTTTGCTTGCTCCACATCACTGAAGAATATCCATTTCAGTAGGGAAAAGGTTTAAATAAAGGGAAGGGGTGGGGGATGCACATAATTTAGTGGCTTTCAACATGTAGAAAGCTGCAGGGATGCCTCAACAGTCCTGTTTAACCTGTTTTGCAAAGTGTTCTCTGTAATGTTTAACCCTGTGGGCTTGCAAAGATGGAAACTTTTCTGCCACATTGCTCCTACATCTGTGTTCTGGATGTTTTTGCTTAATTTATGTTTTTCTTTTAAATTGTCAAAGTTTGAGGAGTTGCATTATAAAGCAGGTCTAATTTTGGGAGGCTTTTCTTATTTAAAAAGCCATTAATTAAAATATCACGGAGCCAGCATACAACTCATTTATTATGTAAATTCTGAAACTGAATATTTCACTTTAATAACCTATAAAATGACAATTCGTACTAATGCCTGAATGGAGCTGTCTGAAAAGAAAGCCAAAGAAGCTAAAAGCAGAAAATCTCCCCCTTAGCAACAGAAGCATCTGCTGTCAATCTTCACAGGTGGTTTTGACAGAATTTCTACCCTCTATCTTCTTGCAGGGTTAGCTTTCTAACTCCATTGAAAGACTACTTGTTCCCTTTTTTTTCCTGTGTTATGATGCTATGTAATATTAATCGTTCTATGAAAGGGATCAGTCACATATAGCTGAAGATACATTTATATGGTTTACAAATACAGTGAGATACAATGCTACCCACAGTGACTCAGGGTAGATGTACACCATGCAGGGTTATAGTTTTTAGCTACAGACACAAAATATACTGGGTTTTTAAACACCCTTTAGAAATGTATCTTGTCTTTTTTCTGTTGTTCTGATCACTGTTGTCAAATCTCATAACACTTGGAAAAGGAACTCAAAACAAGTAAAGCAAGCACAGAACCAGACATGCATTTTAATTTTAGTAGAGGGTGTCTACATGGCTTAGGAAGAGATGGCCAAGTTGTCTCTAAATGTTTTAATTTACTTTACAGCCCTGAATATGCTTTAAAATGTTTTAATTTACTTTACAGCCCTGAATATGCTTTAAAATGCTAGTGTGTCAACTAACACCACTCCTAAGTCAAAGTCTTAATGTTAACAGTAGGCACAATATGTTTTTCCTGAAATAGCCTGCTAAGCTGACAAGACCAGTTAATAGAAAATCTACTGTGAATTATACCAAAACCAGAAAAATCACCTATGGCTTTCTGCCTATTCCTCTTCTCACTTTCTTTTATGTTTTGTTTCTCTCCTTTCGTCATTATGTCATCACTTTATTCTCATGTTATTCTCTCCTCAGTCCAATCTAGCAAAAAGTATCTCAAAAAATAATTAAATATCCACAGATGGCTACAACATTTAAATGATACAGCAGTATAAAAATGCTCCTTAATAAATAATAAAAAAGGCAATAAATGTACAGTTGGGTCTATCTCACTTCTTCCTTCTTGCCTTTTTATGGCACTTCTCTTTAGCTCTTCTGTCTTCCACACCCCCCTACCCTCCATATCCAAAGCACTCTGCCAGCTAGCATTGTCTTGGGTCCTTTACTAGTTACAATCTTTGTAGGCCCTTGTTTCTCACATCTGACAGTTGTCTCTTCAACAACAAATGGTGCATTCATAAAGTACTACACTGTCTGTTCAGTCCATAAATTCTAGAGGTGCTTGTCTATTGGCTGATTACTACTAAGGCTGAAGAAGAAACTGGTCATGGCGTCAAGCTGGTTTTCAGTTACAGGAAATGTTGGTCAAAATAGCTGTGTGATGCAAAAACAAATACTAAGCACAAGACAGAAACCCGTTTTTATAAAGCATAGCCTTAAACTTTCAACAAAAACTGAAACATAAATGGGGAGATGGAAGGGTGTTTTGTCTATTTATTTATTGTTGTAAATTAGAAAGCATGTTCAAATTAAGAATAATTAAGAAATGTACACACTGTAGTACCGAGCAGAGGTAGATGCTCTGTCACATGTTTAGAGGCATAACAATGGTTTCCTTCGCTATTTAATTAAAATAAAACTAAAGAGTAAGCTACATTGCATTTTGTTAGAGCTTTGATTTTAGGTGAACTTCTATATAGCAAATGGTACAGTTAGATAGAACCTAGAGTATTATCCAGACATCAATACGTAATAACAGTCAGTCACAGTTATGTCACTAGAAAGCTTGTTGACTGGTTAGTCTAGAGATGCCTTAATTTGCATATTCATAGTTTAGATGGGATTAACGTCATTGTTAAAATTGCCTCCATAAACCTGATGGTGTTACTTGCAGTGCTGCTGCACTACATGTAACAACTACTTCAATAAGCTAGTACTAACTTAAGCTGCAAAACAGGGCATGCAGCTCATTTCTTCCACAGATGCTTACCCTAAAATATTAAAAGTCACAATCAAAAAGTCCAATGAGGAACTAAAATGTAAAGGTTTGGAGCACAGCTAGAAGAACTTCAAAACATAAACCCGGCTGAGCCATCTCTCATGCATAGTTTTCTTATCATCGTAAAGATGTAATTATATCATAAGTAGCTTCTATTACTATACATAGGTAAACTATAGTTAACCATTAAGGTGTTAATTCCCACAATATGTTTTGGAGTACTGTACTTCTCTATATTTCTAATTCTAATTTCTAAGCTATTTTATCCAAGATAATAGTTTGCCATATCACAGAAGGAACATTTACTCCTTGGGTGGAACTGGATCAAATGCTATGGTATCTGAAAAGCTGAATTTGTGTCTGATCTGATTTCATCTACAGTAGAGTAAACCAAGTGGCTTCATGTACTAACTGGTGCATACTCCAACACACCTTCAAATTCTCAGTGCTTTCAAACCACAGATTTGTTTCTGGTAATCTCTGGACTACAAAGTTTATCTGGAGCTTTTTCACAGAAACATGGCTGCAGAGCAAGAGGACAACAATTAAATTTAATGTTCAATGGTAGCATATATTTGGTGTTTTAAAATGGAAGTGTGCAGGGAATTAATCAAAGTTCTGTGTGATGTTTATCATAATAAGAGGGTTAAAACATAACCCCATCAGATTAGAATGAATGAAACTGAAAAAAGGAACATTTCACCTTGATCACAAGCGTTTATGCTATGATCCTACAAATATTTGTGGTATAGAAGCACCTAAAAGCTCTGAACAGGAGACAGCATATAAAGCTCACTCACAATTCCAACATTTTAGACATAGATTAAAAATGCCTCCTGAAAATCAGTTTCAGGCCAAGGTTCTAATCCAATCTACTAATTAAAGTACATTTAGGCACCTCCAAATTAGAAAATGTGTGACTTACAATGAATAGACTATAATAATGTGAAAGCTGTTGGCTATATTTGTATATATTTTTTACATAGCCTTGACTAAAACCAAATCTGGAGACAAATGTTACACACAAGTATTCAGAAAATTAACATGCAGCTGTGGTTCAAGATAGACGCAAAGCACTGCACCAAGAAAAATATGTAATTTGCCCTTAGCATCTGAGAAGTGGCAGACTGACAGAATGTATCCATTGTAACACAAAATGAACATACCATATTCTAAATCAAAGAAAGCTTCATTTGTATGATTTTGTTTTGTTTTACTAATGTGCATTGTTTATTAGCTTTTCACCTTTTCTCTAGTTTGGAGGTCCTTGATATTCTTCCTTGCTGCAAACATTCAAGGCCCAGTGTTTGCCATTAAAAGCCTCTTTAATTTTAGCATGTTATAAATAGAATTTGTTTCTATATCTGGTTGTCCAAGAAAAATATGTGTGTATATATTTTCTCTCAGAACTCGAACAGTTGCTTAAGCTTTAGAAATGTTTGTATCCCCATTCTAAAAAGGTTGAGAGCATTTTTCCTAATTCCAATTATTATGCTACAAAACTCTCTTGTTAAAGGACAGAAGGCTGCCGTTTTTTTTTTAAAAAGAATAAAAAATGTAAAGACAAAACAGAAAACAAGGTAGAAAAAGCTTGGATATATACCAGCAACTTAACATCTATTTAAGAGATACAAAATTTTACGTCAGGAAAATATAAAGTTGGAATTTTACATAGCAGACATGAATGCATGGACAAGACAGCCATAACCAGAACAGAGAGAAGAACTCGGAGGACTTGGGATGTATTTTTTTCTATAAGCTTACTCACAGCACAATGCAACATATTCAATGTTAAGGACTAATCAGAACAGACGGTGTTTTGTCCATCAAGAAGCAGGACATACAACTCATTGTATGTGTCCGTAACTGAGCTTAGTAGATACTAACTGTATGAACAAAACACCTGGCCAGATCACGCACATAAGCAGCACATCTTTGCTCCATGCACCAACATATCAAATGATCACTTGATAGAAATGAATGTGGGACAAGCATCTACCGAATACAGGTAGGACGAATATCACAGAGTGGAATTGAGGTCTTCACACTTTTCAGAACTTGGAAAAAAAAAATGTTCCAGACAAACATCTTTATTCCTAACCTTTCGGAGATTTTTCTTTCTTTCTGAAAAACACTTTTGCTGTATCAAAGATGGAAAAACTTTTATTTGGTAGTAGCCGTAGAATAACAGACCAAAAAGGCAATAAATGTTAAAAAAAAATCATTCCACAATTGTATTTATAATTTTCTAGAATAATCAAAAGGCCAACCAATCTAATTTCAAAATCAATACTGCTCTAGCACCTCAGGACTGCAATAAAAAGTGCCAGTTTACCCGTTTTCAGTTGATCCATTTATTAATTACAATGTGGCACAGATACACACAACATACATGAACAAATCACTTTTCAGGTACCTAAAACTCGGTTGCTTTCCTGTCCTATTACACAAATTTCTTCATTCAGTAATTGAATAAGAAGTGTCACCACTTTTGTTAAAATAATGATTCATTAAATTTATTACAGAAAGAATAAAAACATAGAAAATGTGTACTAATAATCACACCTTTGTCTAATACACAAACAAAAACAGCATTACTAAACATTATTGAGAACTGACCTTTCAATACATAAGGTTTTTGCAGATATAGCTATTTTAAATAACCTGGGATGTTTATATTAAGCAATGCTATGTTTTGTTTGATGCGATAATGGAATAGCTTAGAGGATAATATGCACCACAGAATATAAACAAATTCCTTTTAGGAAGTCTTCTCAAGCAAGATACCCCTGATGATATAGAGTTAAGACTGCATTATCAACAACAAATAATATTAAAACATCACTAAATTACTAAAAATACATGGAATATGCTAGGAGATGCTGCAGTTGTTTATTCCATTTTGATTTAAAAGCCTCTACACCACTTTACTTAATGATTTTACTGAACAAATTAATTAATCCTTAAATGATCCAAAGCCAAGCGAGAACATGAACACCAGCAGAGCTTCCCAATTATCTCCAAAAATGATCTATCCATTTTCTAAAACATTTTACTTCAACACAGGATCCTAGAGAGCTAGAGCATCCAGTACAAGGCCAGGTCAACAAATGGCAGACTTCAGTTCATGGGAGGCTAGCTCAACGCTACATTACAATCACTAAGGTGTTAGCTTTCCAAGTCAAAAATGGTTCTACTACACAAACATGACCTTTCACAATGAAAGTTTACTTTCATAGCAAAAATATTCTGTATATCATTAAATTACATGCATGCACAGTGTAAGAATGATTTTGGGTTAACACAGCAAGTCAGTGAGCGAAAGGAAGCAAATTTGCCACATTTCATCTTCCACTCCAACAAAATAAAGATTTGCTCCCCCACAAAAACAAGCACATAATTTCTATTTAATGCAATTGTAAAATTCTCTACATATGTAAAAAAAATTGCACAGATTACTATTTTACTTATATGTAGTCTGGCCATGAATGAAGTTGTAAACTTTAACTTTGTACACTACTACTACAATTCTTATTTCCTCCTTGAATGTGATCATTATTTTAGCTTTTCATAGTGAGGGCTAAATTAATTACAAAAAAAACTTTATTACAGAGCTCAAAAGTAATCTGTTAAGCAGTGGCAAACACTTACAAATGATGTCAATAGTGTGTAACCCTGTTAAATGCACAACAGTAAGGCTTGCACTGACTAATTACCACTTACCCCAGAGATGTCTAGCATTCTTAACACCCTGGAGCACAGATACACCGGTGAGAGGATGTAGGTTAAAGCTGTACACATTCAGCAACTGTTGGAAGCAATGCCTTCATGCTCCCTTCCTCCACCCAACTTTGCTCTCTGGGTCAACAAGTATGCTCTATCCAGCTGTTACTGTGTTGGTCAAAGACTGACAGCAGAGGCCTGTTACTACAGAAGGTATCATTCATCATGAAATTGAAGTGAGATACTCAGAACACCAGGGAGCATTCAATCACCCTTCCTTCCTAAAACTAACAACAAAATAATAAGAAGCATCTTTTTGGAGGAACTGGAGGTTTAGTAAAGTAGAAAGAAAACATACCTTAATATTTTCAGCAAGTAAACCCACATTGTTCTTTATAGGTGAGAAAAGGGACCAGTATACTCAAATTAACTAATGCATCCATTGTGTGCCAAAGGCTACCTAACCATATTACTTTACTGAACAAGTGTACCTAATAAAGTGGCTGGTCAGTGTATGTTGTACACACTCACACATACACACACATACTGTACATACACATATATATATATATATACACACATATATATATATATATATATATATACACACACACACACACACACACACACACAAACACTCCTGTCTCAGTAAGAACATCCTTATCCATCTGGTACACCATTCCAAAAAACACTTTTCTAACACATCTGGCTTGTTCAGAGGCCTTCCACAAATTACTCAAAAACAGAGGTTGAACGATAGTATTTTTAAGAATACTTCCCCAAAAAACTGATGTGTAATATGTTGGTCTTGCTGCTCTCCAAAATTCCCACAGTCACCCTTAGAACTCAAACCCTGACTATCAATACTTACTTTTACTTAATAATATTTGTTTTTAGTTTAATGGATAACAAAAACAAGAGTTGAGTTAGCCATCAGTTATAGATGCTCCAATCAAGTTTATAAGGCTGATACCAATCACTGATTTCATGTTAGTTGATCGGCCTTTATCCCTTTAAAAAGCCTTTTAACCAGATGCACAGAAGCCTTATGTCCTGTATTAAAGTGTAATCTATAATTAAACAGTAGACCAAAGGTCTTAACTGTTCATTTTTTTATTAGCAAAATTAAATTCTTTAGGCTTTCCATCTTTACGCATTCTTCACCATAAAAATACTAGAATAAATAAAATTTCCTTAAAATATACACTTTATCTAATAAAATATGTATCCATAATACAAACTGCACCTCATAATTACAGCTGTTATATTGTTTAATTTTTTCTGCAATATACCTGTCTGAAACAAGGATTAATAAAAAAAGCACTTTTCACCATTTCTAACAACAACAAAAAAAAGTGTATATATAAATTTTCCCCTCATACAATCAATTGATAATGGCAATTAAACACTGCCTAAATGTAAATATACTGGCACATACAGTCTTCATTCAGTTTAAATCATTAATTGCACTACATTTTTTTTTTGTTAAACATTGTGGGATATGGCCGGCCATTCATCCCGGCCAATATCTCCACGCCGCCAGATGGAGCCCTCCCGGCAATATGGAGGTGCCCCGATTCCAGCAGGGCATCATGGACATTGGAGTTTTCCTTCACAACCCTGCTGGATACCATGGGGGCCTCCAGAGGACGCTGCAGGGAGGCATAAGGATTTTTATTTTCACTATAACCCGGAAATACGTCCTAGTCACAGGGACACAAGAAATGACATACTTTCCGGATGAAGAAAAGGAGTTTTCACCTGACCCGGAAGTGTTAAGAATCACATGGATAAGGGATCAGAAGCACATCTGGGTCAAATACTTTAAAAAGACGATGGGAAACCCCAGCAGACTGAGCCAAGTTGGGAGGAAGGGTGACAAAGCTGCTGGGTGGATTGGAGGATTGTTGTAGTTGAGAACTGTATTATTGATTTATTCAAGTTTAGTAGAGGTGCTTTGTGCACATTATTATTATAATAAATTCAATATTTGGACTATTATCTGGTGTCTGATCTGAGGGTTCAAGGGGACGATAGCGGCCCCTATCTGTCACATCATATATATATATATATATATATATATATATATATATATATATATATATATATATATATATATATATATATATGTGTGTGTGTCTGTGTTTTAGCTAGTCATTTGTGGTTCTCGAGGTGTAACTATAAATATGGACTACCATTTTAAATTATGTAGTACTTGGTTTTGACCAAAACTTATGCTGTATGACACGCAGCAACAAATAATAAACACAATACAAATCTTTTAAAAAAGATGCAAATGTATTAAATGTTCATAAGTTGTTCATCAGGAAGACCTAAGACTAATAAGTATAACAGGTTTATAAGTGAGAGACGCATTTTGTGTTAAGCTAACAAGCCTATTCTTTACTATGTAGTAATTTTAAAATCATCTTTATTTTTTTTGTTTTCCAATTAAAAATGTAAGCTGCTGCACTTAAAAACAAGTTTGCTGTCCAAACTGAAACGGTGTCAATTTTAAATAAAGAGCAAAATATAAAGGTCTTAATTGATTGACATTTATGTAACTGCTCATGACAACTTCTCCGATTCCTTTTTCTCAGTGTATTACTCCACTTTCATTAACGTTAGGAGATAAGCTCTCTGCTAAAACAAGACTTGACTTACCTCTTTTTGTTTATGCTGCAGGAAGATTGCTGCCAAAAAAGGCATTGGCTCAACTACCATAAAACAGTACTTCAAACAGCACTAAAACTAAATTAACTGAATTACCATAAAGCTTAGAAAAGCAGGGGCTGAAAAGATCCTTTTTTGTGATTGGCCAATTTACCAATCACCAATTGAGTCCTTTGTGAAAATTGGCCAATTTAAATCGGCAACCAATCAAAGGGTGCATCCTTATAATCAGTTTATTCATCCAACTGCAAAGCAAGAATTGACTCAGTATGCAACACCAGTGCATTGTAGGAAACACAAACACACATGGAGCTAATGAAAAATTTCCAAATAATGTAACAAGCATGCTTTTAGGGTGTAGAATGAGACTGGACTACTAAGACAATGTCCGATTATACATGATATATGATATGAGAAGATAAAAAAATACACAGACAGTGACCCATGTTGATTTTTGAGGCAGCAGTGCTGACCACTGCATAACCAAGTCAATAATATTCTACTTAATGCTAAAATACTATATCTTAAAATGCTTATTTAGTAGGCTCCTAGTAAGCTGAAGTCTACAGACAACTTTCAAAGTAGATATCTTTAAACTGTGCTGTGATTTGAAAGACAGAATAAATTAGCAAAGTTAACAGGCACTATGTGTTTCACCTTATTATACACAAAATTTACTTTCTGCTTATTTTTAGTTCAAGTCAATAAAGAATACTAATGCTCAGTTTGCACTAAGGCGATTATAAATTACTCTAATATACCACACTTTTGACAAAAAACTTTCAACCCCTTTCCTTAGTACTAGGGTATTTGTACTGTGTTAGCCATTATGGATGTAGTGTTAAGTCAAGCAAAATTACATATTGTATTCATCTTGCCTGAAGAAGGGGCCCGTGTTGCCTCGAAAGCTTTGCATATTGTAATCTTTTTGGTTAGCCAATAAAAGGTATAATTTTGCTTGACTTCTTTCTAAACCCCTTTCCTTCAATTAAGCACCTGAAAACAGGTTTTTTTTCCTTTTCCAGGCAGGATTTATTCTAATATACTGGTTTTGAAGTTTCAAAAGATACAGATATCCACACTGCAAGAATTAAGCCTCCTTCAGTCATGTTAAGTCACTGCTTTGTTTTGTTCTTGCTAACACATTTTCTGACAGGAAAAAGATACAAAGATTATAACAAACAACCAAATATGTTCTACTAAAAATGTGTCTACTAGAAAATATGAGTCTATAATAATGCTCTGAAAAATAATTCAAAGCTCATAAATACTTAATGACACACTCCCAATTTTTCTAATCTCACCTATATAAACCTATCAGCCCTAATAGAAATATATTCTTGAAGAGAAATCAAGCTCATACTCCTGCCATATACCATACTTCAAAAAATCTAAAATCAGTTAAGGTCTCAACACACATATGTAAATCAACTGAATTGTATACACTAAATTTTAGAGACTAAAACAACAACAACAACAACAAATTAAAACAGAAACACAAAATACATCTATTGCTTGGGATATCGGTACAAACATACTTGTGTTTTTTTTTAACAAACAAAGCCAACCATACTCCTGTGAGGTAAAAATCTAAGAAACACAAAGAACGCTGGACTAATTTTTCAATGCAAAATGTTATAATATTCAGCTATTCATTTTTCATATTATTAATCACTTGTTGAACACATATTTATATACTATTAGTTATAATTTTAGTCTGTAAGAAAAATTATGACATTAACGTCATGCTCGATTGATTGTTCATGAACATTATTAGCTTTCTTCCTTGTATTAATGGTTTTAAAGTGAATTCTAACATTACACTCAATTACTTACTTTCTGTCCATGCGTCAACTTCACACCACAAACTTAACTTGTTCATATTTGAATTTTACATATCCCCTCCTGCACTGCCAGGTATGGAACAATACTCCAGCAAAAAGCTAACTTTAAATTCAGGGCATAGTTTGATAATCTTGCATTTTTTAATACAATAATTAATATTTAGTAGAAGTCCTTCTATATGTGTAATACATATGCAATAAAATAAAAAATGTAGGTATGATGGATGTTCATGATAGCTCACAGCATTGGAGGATGTTTGTTTTGCCAACATTTTCCAGATATGGCATCATTAATATAAATGCTGAGTAATAGTGTGCATCACATTGTTCCATCAAATTGTGATAGGTATACAATCTACAAATGAGCATAACTCAAACATTACTGTAAACGTCTCTATCAGAGGCTGTCTTTTGCAATATCTTGTGTTTCTTATGCATCTATGGCCTCCTGTCTATATACTGTACCCTATTACATTTCAGTCCTGATAACATTGTTAATGTTTACTGCAACCTCTAAATGCAAACAGAAAAATCTGCTTTGTGTTTTAAATTAAATCTGTAATTACATATCTAGAACCCTTCTTGATAAGAAAATAAAAGTAGAGACATTGACCATGTATAGGAGGATGAAGGTTGAATTAGTTTTTCAATAAATGTCTAATCATGATATGCCTGGTTCTACTTTATGAAATAGATACACTACAAAAAATCCATTCTATCCATTCATTTTTTAAATACACCGCATCCACAGAGGGACAGTACCCTTTAATACTTCACATGACATGACGTGTGCCTGCACACGCTACTGCTACGCAAGCGATATAATGATTATACTTGCGCATGTACTTTATGTAAATCTGGAAGCTTCCACCAGGTGGCAGCACAAGATATCATCACAGTGAAAAAAGTTTGGCTTCTCTGTGTTGTGAATTGCCTGAAACATCCATTACACTCTGATAACACCTTACCACAATATCTCTGAAAAGGACGGATGTTTAATGATTAAAACCATCAATCCAGTCATTCCAGCAAGCATTGGGGACAAGGCAGAAAACAATCCCTGGACTGGGCATCAGCTCATCACTAGCGCATTTTAGCATCACCAAATCCAAAGCACACTGTCAAATTCCAGGCAGGAAGCACCAGGGACATGACTCCCTACTACATAGCAGCAGCGCTACTGCTTCACCACCATGTCCCCCACATGTGTAATTAACATTATTTATTGTTTAAATGAAGTTAACAATTTATGTGTATAATGTAATATACATACTTTAATGCACTTCATCATGAAAGTGATATCAAGTATAATTCTAAGAATTATAAATGTACAGAGAGCTGGAATATTATGCATTTAACAGTGTTCTATGTGGCAGTTGCTGCTTGCCGCTGCTGTCCAATCAGAAAGAAGACCCAGAAGCATGTGCAATTAACAGCTGGGTCAGTTTTAAGATAACTTTTACGATGGTCTGCTTTAATGATAAAATAACCTACAAGATTAAAGCTGCAATTTCCACCTTAATCGCAAAATAGACCTTTTCACTGTGTTCCCGATTTTTTTCTCAGTGGCTCAAATACATTGCTGTACATTCTGATGATGTTGTGAAGGTGCAAAAAAAAAAAAAACGCATAAAAGATAGTATGCAAGACCTATAAAACGTATCATGTCATTAATACATATACATTTGTATGTTGGCATTTTGCTTTACCACATTGAACTATTCATCAAACATCAAAGCACGATCATCAACCCTCAAGGATCTGCAAAGCGGCTTGCCGTCACGTGTAGATAGTAAACAGAGACTCTGAAGAAGAAGAAGAGAAGACTCTTGAAGAAGTCATGTAATCAGTTCCCCACTCCTACACTATAACATCAATTCCTGTACCCTTCCCTAAAATTACATATGACCAGCTAGGAAATTTAGACGACTAAATCAAACCTGTCAAATGCCAAAAACAAGCATTGAACGAAGCCTAGTAAATAAGGCACTGGACTTTAAACTAGAAGCCTCCTAATAAACTTTTATAAGTTACTTAAAATTATTTCTTACAGTGTTTAATATGTTTTCTAATGAGTATGTAAAGCACCTTGGGACAGTGCTAATTTTATGTATATCATTTTTAAAAAATGATGCACTTGTAAATTGAATGTGCTTTGAGATGGTAAACTTCATTAAAAGATAAAACAAAATAAACATCAAGAAAAGGAAAGTTTCATGAATTGGTCGATATCAAACTAATATATTTGAGGAAAACAAAGAGAAAAAAACAATCCCTCATATAGGAGAAAATGCTTTATGTTTACTACCTTATTATTATTAATAATAATAAAGTAGAGAAGAAAAAACAAACAAAACTATATATTCCAGCAGAGCAGAGACATACAAAAGGGGTTAGGAAATTGTTCTTCTTTCACATTGAAGCATTCTGTTCTATTTTTTTTTATTTAACATTATTATTCAGCATACAAACTACATGGGAAAACTGTTTTAAACCATCAAAGGTACTCAAGAGATGCAGTTAAAATACTTCAAAAAAAGAACTGAAAGATTCAAATGTTTGTATGGCAGGTCTCAACAGTTTTTCAAAAGCACTAAAAACTGATTAGACTGCCTAATTTCAGATGAGTCCTGCCATTGTTTTCAAAAAGCTGTTTAGTACTAAGCTTAACTTCGTATTGTTGCTGAATAAACCTGCTAAAAGCATGTCAAGCCAAGTCACAAAACTGTTATCAGCAACTTGATTGCATTAACTGGCTGACTGTACATGCTTTCAAATGGATAATATAAAGGAAGAAAAAAAAAAACAAAAAAAACCTACCATTGTAGCCAAGGTCTATGAAAACACAACAAAACTGGCACTTCTCTGAGCAAATGATGATGGAACACACATTCTAGTCATGGATTCCCTCCTGTGCACATTAGATTATATGCCACACTGCAACAGATTCTTAGATCAGGGGTGTTAAACTCAAGTTTTATTGAGAGCTAACAACACTATATATACCCAGCAAGGGCCAAAATATATCAACAAACAACTACAATCACATTTTCTGTACAAACAAGAAACATGAGTATCTGTCTTCTCATCACAATTGTATATTCTGTCTCATGTCTCTCTTAAAAACTGTCTTCCATGTTTATCAGCTTTTTTTCCACACTGTAGCAGGTTAGGAAAGCCACCAGCAACCACTGGACTAAAATCAGCATTATGTGAAAAAATGGTGTCAGTGCATAAAGTGAGGCAGAAGCAGACACTGGTGAGAATCTATTGATAAAGCAAAGAAGATCTGTTTACACACATTAAAAGTGTGTCCAAAATCAATTGTTTGATCATTATGAGCAGCCAGTTAGCATTCTAACTACATTTTAGTTGACATGTTCTGTGCTGCACAGATAAACACGAGTGGATACCAGAGATGCAAAAAACCAGGTGTAAATGTAATCCAGCTAAATTATACAATTACATCCTATACATTAAACATGCATTAAAGGGTGTCATGCTGGCCGTATGTAACATTTTTTGAATACTGATGAAGCAGACTACTTTGAAATGGCTCATGGGCCAGACCTGGCCTACAGGCTCCAAGTTTGACACCCCTGCCTTAGAAGGAGCTTAACCTATTGGTAAAATTCCACCATACCATGCTACTGAGTATTTTGAAATGAAAACATAATTAGATAGGAATAACACCGTGTTCTACAGTCCACACTACTTTTCACTCATCTGCCTATCATCAACTGTTGAATCTGGGCTAAATACACAAGAAATGACAAACAAAGTGGCAAAATTCAGCCTTTCTGTATTGTCAATGCATCAATCAATCTAGGATAAACTAGAGTACATTTATTTTGTGTTATTTGAAAATGGGAGACTACAATGAATACGCAAATAATTCATTTCAACATCTGCAAAAGCCAATTCAAATTATTTTTCCAGGCTTCAGGTTTGTTATTTACTATAAAAGATAACATTCTGAAACCTGCCAATTTTAATTCAGGGCTGCAGGAAGTTTACAGCTCTTTCCGCAAGACAGGAAATCCATTCATATGGTCCATTCACGTTCAAACAGTGTTAAATAAGAATTACTAAATGAACCTTAGTTCATCACCTTTAGGGATGTGCGAGAAGAACTCAGGCAAAGACAAGAAGAATGTGCACACTCTACACAGGCAGAACACAGGCATGTGATTTAGTCCTAGGATACTGGATCCATGTGACAGCAGTACTATTAAAATCACTTGGTGAAGTACAAACTACATTGAATGGGTTACAAAACTCATTCTTCGACTGCAGTGTATGAGCTACATATTTTTCCACCAAAAAATAGCATTGTGTGTCTCAGTAGTCCTTTATTTTATATAACCTCTTCTAGGATTAACACAAGGCCATGTATATACTGTATAAAGACAAAAACTGATACACGAGACAATACCGACATGGATTATTGGAATGTAATTCTTAGGAAAAGGAGAGAAAGCAGACTATGAGCAATAAACAGGCAACAATGGATACTTTGGTAGGATATGGTCAAGGATCCCATAAAGATATTTTTGATCAGCACTTCAAGTCTGTATTCAATGAAAAGTGCTATATAAAAATAATAAGAATTAACTGGAATATTTATGTCAAATAAAATAGCCCAGAATCTGCCTAGCTATCCATTTATGAATACAGTTCCAAGACCCTAATTCTAACACGGGGTAAGCAAACAATGGATCCTATTTTAAAATTGCTGGACACCAGACATGTGGACACCTGGACGAGATGCCAGTCACTTAGACATACAGTTGACTGTCACCAATCAACCTTAAATGCATTTCTTTCAATGTGTAAAGAAATCACAGTACAAGAGAAACCCACTGTGAATAGGACAGAATATGTATACTCCATAAAAAGAGATTGGCTGGGCCATGATTCAAACCCAGGTGTCTTGAATTATGAGGTAGTAATACAGCTAAGCGCTGCACTGTAATGTAGCATTCAGTAAAGAAAACCAGCCAGATGCCCCCCACAAACACCAATAGTTTAGCAGGTTTCCACAGGGCTAAATTATTACTAATAGTATTATCATTCTTAAATATTTTACTTTTTATGAGGGTAGCTAATCTGCATTACTCTCTTACAAAATCATAAATTTACTGGATCTTTGTAGGGCCTGATCATTTGCAGGTCTTCACTGTAGCCACTCTAAGCCCAATTCTCAGTTGCAAGTGCATTCAACTATTAGCATGTTTACCAGATTCTACAATAGATCAACAGTATTAACTTACAATTAACCAAAAGTGCTGTATGTTAGGCATTAATGTGGTGACAAGCTAGCCTACATGGGAGAGTATTTGCACTCATTAGTATTTTGGTATTATTCTAAATGCATCACTTTACTTGGTGCTGCAAGGATGGTTCTGCAGGGCTTGTTAAATCATAGTACTCGTTTATTGTAAGTCAACTCCCCAATTTTAGCATAGCAAGAACACAAGAAATTGTTAAAGTCCAACTTATTACACACAGATCAACAAAGCCAAAATGGTAAATAATCTTTTAAAAACTTTTATGTGGATTTCCCATGGGAACATTTGCTTCCTTGCAAACACAGGGAGGGCATTATCCCCACCAGGAACTAAACCTAGATCATAATTTGTATGGTAGCAAAAGTACCACAATATCCTTCATGAAAGAGGTTCATCTCCAATGCCACTCCAGCTTTTGCAAGCTCTCCAATTACAATTAATAAGTATCTAACTATGCCATCATACTTTACAAATAGCTTATGATCAATTATAATATGATTAACTTCTTAAGGAAAAGCCACTGTCCATCCTATTTCCAGCCCTACTTAATCCACTGAGCGGTACAGTAGTATGTCACAAGGCATAAATATTTACACACAAGCCCAATAAAGAGTTAACAAAAAAAAAAGTGTTATGAGAATGTAATCCCTGCTATTCCATCACATTACCCTCTGCAATGAAAAAAATGTGCCTGAATGATTGGATATCACATTTGTTGCTCTCAGTCTTTATAATTCATGATATTGGACTATTCATTCTCTAAACCCAGTTTTGTAATTCGTAAAAATAAGACGTCCTTAGTCCACCTGGATTGGCCATAACTTCATTTTTTTCAAGAATAGCATTCATTTCTGTATCACAGTAGATTTAACCAACTAACTAAACAAAAAGTTTTCAACAGCTTTTAAATACTTGGTGAGGAAAGGGTCTCAATACTTATAATAAATAAGTCCTAGTTGTCCAGCGCTCTACCCCAAACCCCTTTACCACGTCTCAATTACTAGATGCTTTCAGGTGTTTACTGTTTTCTCCCTTTTGGCAATGATGACTATAGTCACCGTGGAAACGAACTACATGCCGTGTTTGCAGAATAAACAATGGTACCTTTTCAACTGGTATGAAGCGGGCAGGGCAGGGGGCAGCCAAGCAATTCTGGAAATAACTGAAGTGCTAACATATCTCATTCAAAGCATGTGGCAAAACACCATCTTGGATCAAAACTGAGGGCCTAAATAAGTGTTAGTTCAGAGACTATGCATTCACACACTTATTAGCAAACAAGGACACAGTGCAAGACAAAGTGGGAGGGATTGTGGAGGCGGAGATAGAAAGACTATGCAATATTCATACTTGGAGGCTAGTACTAGAAAAAAGATGGTGATGACAAATATTGACACAAATCTACAGGGGTTAATAAAATTAACTTTAGCTTTTTGTTCTTTACAAAATAAGCTTACTTGTGTAAAAATATGTGGCAGGGGGAATTAACTGTCCCTAAAAGTGAAAACGTTTAAACACTTGCTTTTGTTAAAACACCATACTTACCAACTGGAAAAATGGCACAGAAATCCATGAAGTAAACACCACTAAATTTGCACTAAATACTTTGTCAGCATGAAAATTATACAATAAACATTTTCTGGAATCAAGCAGAGGGGTCACTTTTATCATTTCCAGATACTGTACAATTATCTTCATCTTGCAAATTTCATACCATCAATCATATCATATTTATAACAAAGAGTGACAGTGACGGTAGGTGCCATCCCCAACATTATTTTACATTGCCACAAACTGAAAATTTGTCAAATGAAGTTCAGACATAGTAACTCCACTTACAAGATATCTTGCATTGCTTTTGTGTACGTTTTATTCATCCATTCATTTCTGAACCCATCCCAGAAACAACAGGCATGTCCCGTGGTATAAATTTACTCCTGCTTAGAAAACTTATCCACACACCCACTTCAGGCTAGTTCAGAGCTGCTAGCTTATCAAAACACCCAAGCCTTCATGAAGTGGTTGAAAACCTGCAAACTTTACATGCAGACAGTGACTGACCTGGGAATGTAACCCTGATTCAAGGTACCCCCAAATTTCCAAATGCTGAAGACTACCTGATACAGACTTACCTCCGGGCCCAATTCTAAATAACAGCAAAGTATGATATTTTCTGGTTAAAATTAAATTCACTTAGAATAAAAAAATACTATTGGCCACTATATTCACAGCTTCCAGTCACAAAGAGAAAAGAAAGGATGAAGAAGTAAAATGGACACTGGTCCAAAATCTACATAATTAAAAGGTGAAATTTTTTTTACAGTATTTAAGATTTTACATAAATGATAACATTACTCATCCATCAATTGCCATTCTTAAGAAGAATATGCAAATAAAGTTTAGTATATTATACATATACATTATGTAGGTTCAGCTCAATTACATTACAAGCAGGAGGCAAGCACTTATTCAGACATGGACTTTAAAGTTACAAGCACACATTCTTTACCCACTTATTCCAAATCAGGATTGCCAGGAGTCAAAGTCTATCCCAGCAGCACTGAGCACAAGACAAGAAACAGCTCTAGAAAGGACACCACTTCATCACAGAGCCCACCCATGCATACATCAACACTTCAATTCAGACAAGGCACAATATGGAATCCACAATTAACCCTAACCTGCATGCTTTTCAGGACGTGGAAGAACACACAGGGGAAACCCCAAACAGACAACAGGAGAATGTGCCAACCCAATGGACAACATCTGGCTGCAGAATTCAAAACAGGAGTGTGGATTCGTAAGGCAGCAGCACTTGGCAGAAATTAATGCTCAGCTTTAATTACCCATTGTCCACAACCAAGATCTAGTCACAGAGAATTTATAAGTATTACCGATAATGTCAACATCCCTGGCGTTCTCTGAATTAGAAAAATGATTTGGCTGTCTGTCACAAACAAGATTCAGTATGACCACTAGACTGTCGTTCCTTTTTGCAGAACTGCAAGGCTAATTAAAATAAAGAAGTTTGAACAGAGAGACAGAAGTTTTCAGTTCCTGTTCTTTTTGCTTAAGATGCATTCAAGCCCAAGGACAGACAGCAAACCAGTAATACTGATTGATGGGACTTTTATTTCAAACATTCACTAACTAAAATGTAATCCACAGTACCCACTGAATGAGATTTCCATCAACTCCTGCCACTTATGCCAAGAAAAAATAAAACAATGCTGGCCACCAAATAAACTAGACAGCTTGTCTCCGATATTGCTTATAATGTCTTTTCTAACATGTTAATACATTTATAAAATGTATAACAAACTATTCATTTAATCAGCATCTTTTGAAGATGTCACTTGATTCAAATATCAGATGCAGCAAACTTCTCAGGCCAGGAATATATGACAGGTTTACATCTGAGAAACCTTCAACTCAAAAATCGTTCTCTCCTAACTGACATCTGAAACAATGGGAAAGATGATGTCACACATGACAGCAAGAACAATAAACATCACTTTGCAACATTAGCTACCATTAAATTTCTCTGACATTCTCTTCTACAAGGTTGTCCTCCGTAACACTGCCATATGAGGCCAATTACAAACTTCCTGCAAATTTCATCACATCAGCTCTGCTCTAGAAACAGAGTGAGTGAGTGAGTGAGTGAGTGAGCACAGACAAGGGGCATTTTGGTTTGCAGACCACAAACTGCCCCTGACAACGGACTTCACAAGATCATTTATGATGTAGTGCAACTGCACAAAAGGCCAGGAAAGTCTTTACGAGGGGGGGTGAGTCACTTCACACATGCAAATTATCAAAGATTGTGAATCCACTTAGGTTTGTTTTTAAGTCTATTTTTAAGTTGCTGTTTCTCTAAGCTGATGTTTACATGGAACTTCTCATTATTAGACAAACCAGAGTTACAGCTTGTTACAGGACTTGTAATACTTTAAGATACTTCTCCAAATTTTGCTTGAAGCCTACAACAGTCACATAAGATGAACAAAATGGAGCCCAACAAAGCAGGTTCCGGTTCCAAGAGGTCTGGACTATGTGTTAAAATCACTCAGAAAACATACCTTTAGATGCCTACAGTGGGAGAAAAAAAACCCACACACACACACACACACACATACTGCACTGAAGCATCTGGTCTTTCTTGTTTCAGACAAAGGCTCCAAAGATTTGCTTTATGGCACCTTTCTCACACTTCTCTGTAACAGCTCTCTCTCGTACTAAAAAGACATTTTTAACTATGTAAATGCTACTTACATTAAGCTACCCCAGTAACAACTGCCAGGGTTAAAGGCGACAAAATGTCAAGTCGACATCTGATAGCAGCAAACACTATCGCAAAAGTCTACACTGGAAAATGACTAAATGATATGCAATTGAATAAAGAACCTGAAAATCCGGGTCCCTCCACAACTAAGGAAAGAGTTGATCTAAACATTAAAAAAGCAAATTCCTGTTTGGGAGTAAATGATTGATATGATTTTCTGCCTGTAAATGCCCCTAAAAAGAGAAAATGCAACAAACACATTTGGTGGAGAAAAATAATCAGTAAAATTGTTCATTTGGTGGTTTATCAGACGTTTTGCTCTGATGTTTTCAATAGGGAGCAAACATTAAGCTGCTTCAAAAAAGCTTTTTTTCCCTCTTTATACCCGAATTTATGTCAGCTCATTGGGGAAAGGAATGCAAATCACAATGAACCCTTTTTTCGTTTATTGTTCATTTCACCATTAACGTAAAGAGAGAACCTGAGATGTGATTTTTTCAAGATTTCCATTAACTGAAACATTTGTCACCTAAATCCAATGGACATTTGAGTTTTCTTGTGACCCTATCATACTTGAAGTGATAATGGAATGATACAATAGTATTAGTGTTTATAGAAAGAACTATTATGTATAATATATGTCAGTCAGTCATTGTCCAACCCGCTATATCCTAACACAGGGTCACAGGGGTCTGCTGGGGCCAATCCCAGCCAACACAGGGAGCAAGGCAGGAACAAATACCGGGCAGGGAGCCAGCCCACCACAGGACACACAAACACAGACACCCACAAACCAAGGACAATTTAGGATCGCCAGTGCACCTAACCTGTATGTCTTTGGACTGTGGGAGGAACCTGGAGCACCCGGAGGAAACCCATGCAGACACGGTAAGACCATGCAAACTCCACGCAGGGAGGACCAGGGAAGTGAACCCAGGTCTCCTTACTGCAAGGCAGCAGCGCTACCACTGTGCCACCATGCCAGCCAATATATGTATAATATACAATAGGTAATAAAATAGAAGCAACAATTGTACAGTGTGTGTCTACCTCTCAGGTAAATTACACCAATTTTTATTTTGAAAGTTTTCATGCACAAAACATTAAACTCTCACCAAAGGTTAAAAAAATTGCTGTTAATGTCCTCACTATGTCTAGATTTTTTGTTCACATAACATGTCAGCTTACTCAACCACAGCAGCTCCCTTTCTATTTTACTGTCCTCTTCAGTAATCAGAAAACTTCACAGAATCTATTGAAGCTGCTGACCATGTCTAGATCCATAATATGCTTGGGTCTTTTAAGAAGTCTATCTTTCTGTCTTAACGCCTTGCTGTGCAACTCTCTGTAGGCCTACAATTTTGACATTGGACTTTTCTTTGTCTTGCAACTCAAACTAAATCTAAGGACACCCGTTTTTCAATTTTGCTATTTAAAAATCAAAGCCACTAGACAATTAATCATTTACCACTGTCCTTTTCTTCTAGTATTATTTCCTTAAGAATGTTTACTGTAATCAGTGCAACGGCCTTATTTATTTTAGTTCTATATTACAATAATTATTTGCTCTGTAAAACTCCATTATGGTATCACTTGTTACCAAAAGTGCAATACAAATTGAGCATGTTCTGATGGGACAGACATGAAAATAAGGATTTGCTGGTTCAAACTCTACCTAGGCCTCTAGCACTGCACACATTTACCTATGAAACTGTTAAAACATAAAATTAACAAAAATAACGCTGAATGCAAAAACACTGTGCAATATACAGTATATAAACACTAATATATACACATAACTAAAGACTTTCTTTTAAATAAAATTGGTTTAATTGCCTAAATGTTAATAATTAAATTTAAAAGCAGGCATAAAGTAAGCTTTAGGAGGATGTTGTGACCTCACATTCAGGAAAAATAAACCTGGAATTTATTTCAATTTAGCATTTTCATTTAGATCTTCAGGCCACTATCTCTTTGCCAATTAATACTTCATAAATAATAAGGTTGCATATGATTTTGTTGTGTCATCAAGAATTTAATGCTTAATACATTGTTATGTTTGACACAATTAATTTTGCATTAGAATGTATAAAAACTTTGCAAGCTATCATATTAACATTTTCTGAGCAGCGCTAGTTTTATTTATTTATTGATGAGAAGTATTATCTGTGGTATCCACCTTATATAAACTGCCCCAATTATCTTGTTACCCACTGTATAAGGGCAAAGTCAAGAATGAAAAAATATAAGTCACTGTTCACTGAAAACTACCACAAAGTTATGCCTTTTTGGAAACAAAAAACACTTGGAAAGGCACAACCCACACATGCCTTTCCAATTCACACGCTACAAATGCAGAATGTATCTCTGTAGCCATCCTTAAATACAACTCTGACAAGGCTATATTTTTGTAGCATTTTTAAGAAATGATTAACAAAGTTTTCTTCTGTACCAGGAGAAATTACATTTTGAAATCCTGGACATACTCTTCAATGACCCTGTACATCCAATGCCTAAAGGGAATACTGAGAAAACATGCAACCATGTAGCTTGTAAATATGTTGCAATGTATAAAATTGAGCTAACTACACATAAACAGCTTAAGTCAAAGAAAAAAATGCTTACATCAGTGTAAAATTACATTAATTACACATAAGCAGAATAAGACAAAACACAAGATCAACCCCAGTTCTACGATTTAACCAAAGAAGAAGAAAGCAATACCAAAACTACAAATACCAAGAGAATCTGGAGTCACTGTACTACACTTTATGTAAATAAATGAAACTTGAACATCTATTTGCAAGTTAATTATATAGAACTGAATGTAGGTAAAATAGATGAATGAATGTAAGGAATCAGTAGATGTATGTATAGATAAAATAGGGAGTAGCCATTGCCGAGGCAATAAAAGGAGGTAGTAGCTTTATAAACTTTTTAAAACTTGTGTATCTTTATTTACTCATTTGAATATATAAAATGACAAACTACTTGATAGACAGTTGCCAGTTAACACACATCCAGGTACAACAAAGGGTCTTTTCTCTAACAGTTCTAACATAGGGCGAGGGCAGCAAGTGTGAGCTGTTAAGTACCACCCATCCCCCCACAACCTCTAGCAGCTATCACAAATCCTCAGGCAGCAGCAACTGCCAGCTGACAAAACTGTTTAGTCAGCAAGAAGAAGAGGGAGAGGCAACCATTCTCATTCTCTCTGACTCTCTCCTCATCACTCCTTCTGTTACTTTAACTAGTCTGCTCTCTGAAAACGGCATGACACAGATAACATTTTTTTTTTCTTTTCCTCATAAAATGACAAAGTACCAGAAGCAAGAATGATATTCCATTAACATCACTAAGTTTCTCCTGCCCTCTGTCCCTCCCTCTCTCTCTTTCCCAACCACAGTTGGTGCTTCTGCTTTTTACTTATGAGTTGTTTTTCCTGACCAAAGGGATAGCCAGAATGGTTGCTTCATACCATTGTTACTTCCTTCGCCTTTCTGCAAGCGTCTCTCATGCACAGAAGCACACAATGTGTTTCACTTCCTATCTCCCACACCCCTACAGGCTCCAGGTGCTGGCAAGTTTCTGTGCATTCTTTCACATTAATGACACATCAGTGAATAGACTTTGAACCCACTGTAAATACCTGCCTTATTTTGCTAATGCGCAGGCAGCCTGTACTCAGGTTGCGAAGGATGTACACTGTGCAATATGCAACACTATGTTTTTTTTAAATAAAAAAAAGAATTTGCATCCCAGTGGGATATCTGTTAAACAAGAGTAAAAATAGGAGAAAACAAAAAAGATAAAACAGATATATTTGACACAAAAGAAGGAATAGAACAACTAACAGAAAAAGACACCACAAAAAGCAAAAAATACAAATTGGAAATGGTTAAAAACAAGACAAAGGAAACTATAAGAAAAAACAAAAAACAAACAAGAAAAAATTATAGAAAAGGTAAACAAAGAGAACAAGTATAAATTTAAAGAACAGGAAATGAGAAAAGTAAAAGAAAGTAAAAAGGTAAAAATACAAAAAGAAAAAGAAAAAAGGATAACAAATGTAACACAGGAGAAAGGGAAAACAAGAAGAAAATAAAGGAAGCAGCAAGAAAGAAGAAACTGGTAACTAAAGCCATCAATCCATTTTCTGAAGCTGCTTCTTCCAATAAATAAGATCAAATTCCAAGTAGCAGTGGGTGCAAGTGAGTAACCAGCTTTCACCTATAAAGCAGAAAGTAGTGAACCCACTCTAACCAACTTAAGAGTTGCAAAACACACCTAAAATGTTGGTTTATTGAGTGTAAGAGAAAATCAAAGTACCATATTGTTTTTTTCTGAGTATAATAAGTAGATGTACTAATAGTAACAAGGTCATAAATCAAACTCTGGCCTATATATTTGTAAGGAAACAGTGCTAATCACTAGAAATGTAGGCAGAAATCCTGGACACGGCTACACTTTACCTCCAACACAGGATACAATCACATGTACTTATCCCATTAGCCTACCAGTTCATGAGTTGTTACTTTGAGGCACAAATGTAAACTTATTCCCACCAAACCAAGTAAAAGTTGCTAGTACCCCTACATTGCACATCTTTTGCTTAAACCAGAAAAAAAAAACAGGAATGATGTGCAAACTTCAAACAGCCATGCACAGGCCAGCAATCAATACCAGACCCTTTATCTAGGAGGCAGAAGATAACAAATGTTTTTAAATCACTTGATCAATATTAGAAGTACCCTAGTGCAGTAAATTCAGCTTAAAAAAACTGTATATTATAACAATCATTTATACTATATAAATGTTAATCCACAGCAGCTTACAAATCTGCTATTTAAAGCATAGGAGCAATGGTAGCCAGGATAGGAAATTCCTGGACTACAGACCTGTCCATCACAAGCATCATGCTCTAACACAGCCAAACTCAGTCCTACTAACTTTAGTTTACCAAATTACGGAAAAACACATCTTCTCACTACAAGAAAGGTAAACTCAAGCAAAAGTACATGCAAACGGCATAAAAAAATATATATACAGTATATCTATATATCAGTTAAGTCTTACTGTGTTAGACAACAATCTCTACGTAGTGGTAGTGTAACATGCTGTACCACATTGTAGCCCTTGCTTGTTTTTACTTTTTTGTTTCTTTTTTAAATTTAACTAAGGGAACGAAGGAGTGTTTATGTAAGGAAAAATATATGCAGGGCACCAACCCAGAACAAAAACATTGGATCATTATACCCTCTTAACAAATTACCAAAAGAAACTTGTTGACATTAAAGATTTATAAAACTTCTATACATGCAAATTGCATAAGTCTTAGTTGGAAGCAAATGGATACCTTAAAGGATCTGGAAAACCATCCACTAGCTACAATAAACAAAGTAAACACAATTCTTCATAACCACAATCTCAAACTTTCATTGGTATAGCTCCCTTAATGGTTAGCAACAAAAAAAATGGATCTTTACATGCCCAAATTTAAAAAAAATATATATAAGCATAGCCACAGCACAGGATTTATATATAAGATATTACGGTTCCAAGTCTCAAAAAATGTAGTAATTAAACTTCACTTCCTGTCTTCTACAGTATAAGGATGTTCCCTTATGGCATGTTTCTTTCCCATGCACATTTCTGAATGAGGTTAGTAATCGCTGGCTATAAACAGTAATGCATAATCTTGCCTGTTACGTGATCATGGATTGTAATTGAATTAGGCTAGTAAACCTACAAAGCACAGCCACATGAGGCTTTCCCCCATGAGGCAATGACATCTTGTTCATTTCATTCTGCAGAAAGACAGAATTCATCAAGTCCCTTTGTGGGATTTTACTTGTTTCATTGTAATCTGCTGTATTTTAATTAACAAGCCACAACACAGGTTCACTTTCAAATGCTTCACTGTACCGTCCAGTGTTAAATGTCCATTCCAAAACAATGCAATTATCAAGAAACACATAATTACCTTGGTTCTCTGAAATATGCATCCAACCACACAACTGCAATCTGTAAACATCTGACTGTAGTTTGATTACAAATGAAGAATTCATCTAATCAATTTAAAAGGACATAAGCATTTAATAGTATCTAAGAACTGCAATTGTTGTTTTAACATAAATAGCTTCAGAAACTAGCATGCAAGTACAAGGAAGAGAAATTGCAAAACTTAAAACTGTCAATAAACATGTTTCCATATTCAAATGGTATAACAAGACTTTGAATTATATATTTGTATAGACTCTGCTGTAGTTATTGTCCACTCCTTCAATCCCTCACTTCATTTATTTAACCATCCATTAATCCACTCCTACATAATTAAAATAAATAGTTAAACTGCTTTTATTTATATTATATATATATATATATATATATATATATATATATATATATATATATATATATATATAGATATAGATAGATAGATAGATAGATAGATAGATAGATAGATAGATAGATAAGGATGAGAGTACTAAACAGTATGGAGATTTACCAAGTGCTATAGTGCTTATTTACAGTAGGTGTCATTTTGCTTGGCTTTTCTCTACCAAAATCTAAGAAACACAAACACTCATGTGAACAAACAAGAAATGCCAGTACTGTATGTGCAATTAACAGTTGTAAAGTTTAAAGTTCCAAAATGACAGTACATACAAACTGTTATGAGTATGCAAGCACAGGTCAGGTCCTCTAATTTCAAGCTTGAGGTACAGCCATGCCTGTCTGCCAAAAAGAGAGCAATCCAACCAGCGGAGCCGAGCTAATTGATGCATCTTGATTTCAAGGGGGCCAGCTCATTCAAGGTGGTGTCGAGCTGAGACGTTCCTGAAAAAAGCCACACCGGGAAGCCGCTCCTCAGTGCCGTGTGCTAATTGACTTGAGCTCAAGAGTGTCTCAATAAGGGACACTTCATGCTGCGCTGTTCCCCTTAACATGAAAGGATCCCAGTTCTTGCACTTGCTCTCTCTCTCTTTTTTCCTACCCTGCACATCCAGGTCTTTAAGGGAGAAAGGGGGGTTTACCTCAATGCCAAAGTGGGTCAGAATTTTTCACAGCACTATGCTGAACACAACATTTTAAAGTCCAGTATGGGCAGGGGGGGTGCAGCTAAATCTGGGCTCCTTTCTTGTTATTTACACACATTCCAGAATGCAGTTTACTGCTTTTCTTCAACAAAAGATGCCATTCAGCAGGAACAAAGCAGTGAGAAGAAATGGCTATGAGATTAGTATGAATTCATGCACATTCTCCACCAGCCAGTGAGCAAGTTGGTACAGTTAGCCATGGCCTTTGTTGGAAGAAAAAAAAACGCCCCTGCATAATAGTAAAAACTACATAGAATTATCTCATTAAAATCACTAAGCAATAACCCTCTCTAAATCCTCTAAACCTAAAACTTAAAAAGCAAACTCATTCCCATCCATCAGCTAGCTCACCCCCAGCAGATCATCAACACTTACAAAATCTCCATCAGCTTCAAACTGGAACATAATCTTATCTAAAATAGATGAGTTATAAATAGAGAAGCTGTGCAAGAGAGAAACTCAAGTTGGTCCCTCAGGCTGACAAGGAAGGCTTTTACAAACCTCACAAACTTTTTATCACAAACACCTTCAATTTTTTCAGTTTCATATTCAACTCATTGTTTCATACTCTTAAAACTGCAAATGCTTTGTCATATGGCTCACTGGAAAAATAAAAATGTTAAAGGATGCTTCTTTATTTCTGAGAGGCCGCACCTTGTTTTTCCTATCCAAACAGGCACTTTGTTTTCCTTTTTCTTTTTTCCTGAGATGCTTACCATGGCCTCCACCTATATTCTCTCTTCCACTAACGTATTTATAGGAGCCACACCCAAAGCAGCAGACCGATAAGACATCTGTTCACCAGGGAAAGATCAAGCTACCCCAATCTTCACCCAAAGACAAATAAACTGCAAACGCCCTCAAGGGTTATTTACCTGGCATTCACAACACAGGATACAGATACTTTAAAAAAAAAAAAAAAAAAAACACAGTTGCATTACATCCTAACAAACCCTGAAAGAGGACACTTTGAGACTGGCTATGCACTTCTAAGTGATGTGAAATCCAAAATGATGGGGAGTGAGGTCTTCCCTTTCCTTAGCTCTTTTTCAAGTTTATTTTACCCTTTCGCTCACTTTTTTGTCCACTTGCAATATCTTAATTTTTCAGCAGATGAATGCACAGTTTACATTTTTCTTTATATGTAAATAACTTTTTTACTGGTATAAAACACTAATCAGGGTGTCCTAAATGGTAATAACGGTACATACAACTTAAAAAATGTAATTATTGACAGACTGCAGCTTTCTGTACAAAAAAAAGCTAACTGCATTTAATGACCTCTCTTTGGAAAGAAAAAGGACTTCCCCACAAAAATGAAAAGCACATAGAAGACTAAAAATTTTGGAAATGTAACTGATTCCTGAAACATAATATACACAGAGCCTATATCCAGTTCCTTCAACCACTTGAACTATTCAACATATCCTTTAACTAGAAGTAACCAGAAAGCAAGACACAAACACTTCCTGAGATAAATTATATTCTGTAAGTTAAAAATCAAAATTCAAAAGGTACCTCTTCAGTGACACAATAAATAAATAAATAAGCTGCCGTTTTTAAATTTATATGTGTAAGGTTAGAAATATTTTTTGTAAATTCCTAGCCCCATCCCCCAAAAGATAAAACCTGTGGCTCTGTGAAAATTACAGGTGAATCTTAACTAACTCACTTTGTTCCTGTAGCCCATCCCTGCCCCCTTTTCAGCCTCCTAACAACTGAAGGGATCCCAGTTGTACTTATTTGAGGAGCACTGAACAAACAATCCCCACCCAACACCTAATTCTTTTGTTCCAACAGACTATTCACCAATATCTTGCACTACTTACTAGCTGACAGCTACTTGATCATCAAATGCTGCCTAAAAATACACAAATAAAACAACAAAATAAACAGCTTAAAGATCAGACATCTGACAACTGAGTTACTTACATGCAACTATGGGAGGTAAATATTTGTAAAACTAAAAAAAAAGAATCATTTAACTAAATACCCTCTGACATATATATCAAGACTTACTATCCCAGAAACACTGCCGGCTACATGTACTGCAGCAATGATGGCCTACAAGATGAAATCTACATTTACTCACTTAGCAGACACTTTTATCCAAAGCGACTTACAAAAGAGGTAATTACGGTTCTAGGCCATGGTAGCCCCAAAAAATACTTCTGGCCACACAGACCTCTGCATTTCCAAGTAACTTTGCATAACATCAGATGCAACAGGAAAATATTTAATTTTTGTTACTAGTCCTTGTAAAACCATTTAGAAATACTTATTACCACACTGTTGCCATACTTAACATATTTACACTCTTTTGAAAAGTTACATTTGCAGATATAATATAACAAAAAAAGATTAACTGTCCACAGTGAAGCCAAAAAAAAAAAATGAAGATATGTGACCTCAAGGTCACAGGTTACAGTGAACTACCCAAGGTACTTTATAGTAAAACTGGGGACAGCACCACCTGTACCCGCTGAGTCAGCATGGAAATTAGACCTTGCAGCACAAACATCACTTGCTCATGACTACATTGCTAAATCAAGGCACTCCTTTCGAGACAACAGAACACTCTGAGTGAGAGAGACAGAGGGAAAGGGAGGGAGAGGGAGGATGTGCAAACAACACCGCAAAGCACTCATAGTGCAGGCCTCAACCAGGATACTATTTAAAAAAAAAAGAGAGAGAGAGAGAGAGGGGGGACAGCACTCAGTCTCACGGCTTTTAATACAAAGAAGCATTCTATAACACAAACTATTTTAAATTTGTCATACCTTACTTGTTTTACCATTTTTATATTAGATTAATAAAGCATCTGTCTGGCACATTTTAGAAAAGTCTTCCACTGTTTGGCTCTGCTCTTTTGAATGGAAGGAGTGGAAAGCCAAGAGAAAAGAGGAAACGAGAAAAAGATGATATGGGGAAAGACTACTTTGTCAAAGTTATTAAAACAGCCATCTCTTCCTAGCTTTTCCTTAAATAAAATGTAGCATCTTTGTTCACAAGACAAAATAATTCCTCTGTTTCACCCTCACTTTCCTACACTAAAGCAAATGCCACACAAAACCACTTTTCACAAAAGATCAAGTGTTAACACAATGTCAAGAAGATAACTTTCACAGAATTACTCAGCATAGTGTGTCATGACTGCTAATTCTCTTTTACTTAATTAAAGAGACAACCATGGCAAAGGGACCTTCTTGGAGACATGATACACACACAGGCCCGTTCTTTATATAGGGATGCCACAAAACCATCATCAACATACAAGGATCCCAAAGATCCCAACTTTTGAGTGGAGCTGAGGAGTTGCTGCTGCAGAAAAGCCGTGTTGAATTTCGTAATGGAATGTGAACTACTCCTCCTGATCTGAGCTTTCATTCTGACTTCCAGGGAGGGGGTTAAACAACACTGCTGAGCAATGAGAATCCCGTCTCTTTCCACATTCCTCATCATCATTCCCACCACACACAGGATGAATAATCTCAGAACCAATCAGTAATCAATAAGAAGGAAAACTGTAGAACAAGTCATGAAAACTAAGCTTGAAAATGAAGTCTTAAAGTTTTTTTCTGAACCAATACATAAACACAATCATCCATTAGCAACGTAAATCTAAATAAAAAAGAAGCAATGAAAGAAGTATGAAGAATAATTTGTTAAAAAAAACCTTCTGATACAGGACGAGAACATCTCAAAACTTCATCCATTTCCACTGTAAAGCGAGCAACATGCTAATTCAAGTGACCCCCCCTCCCGCCCCCCTTCTTCTTAGCAACCATTACAGATCGCAGTTTCCTAAGAGACAAACCTGGCTGATTCCTCATCTGTTGCTCATGTGAAACTATTCCCAACGTCCTGCACAAGTCAGGCGAATCGTAAGCTTTTTCATGAGAGAATGCCACTTTTTGCGATGCGCTTCTGAGAACTTGCCATTTTTTTAATCAGAAGTTACGTATTTACATTATGTTAACGAATCATTCGTGCTCATCACAGACACCATCAAATCGTTATGCACCTCGATCAGTTCGACAGCACATTACTCCGGAAAGCGATTAATGCACACTGATGCCTGCCCCTTCAAAGTTTGCCTAAACATTTTTATTCCTAGTTATTAAACATTTCTCACGCCATACTTCCTTGTTCCTAGCGATGGTTTGTCCCAGATTATCCCGTCTTAAAAATAATAAATTGTTTAACGCCGCGGATCAAATGACCTCCATCCCATTAAGCAGGCACCCCTTCACCTCCACTGGTCATCCCAGTCCCAAACCCTGTAAGCGCTGGGCGTTTTTCATTCTCTTTTTACCCCACAGACAAGCAAGTAAAGCAACAGGCTCGACAAGGTCAAAGCAGAGAGGACGCGCATGGCCCCCTCCGCGGCAGCGCTGATCAAAGTGCGCTCGCCTGCAGATATGGATGCTCCGCGGCGCACAAGGAATAAACTTTGTACCTTTTCAACAAACCGCATCCCTGTTAAACGAAAAACAGAATCGTGGAAACGGGTCGATCCAGCGATCGGAACACCCGTATGAGGGGTTCGCTGCTGCTCTTTCTTCTTCGTTTACTTTTCTTTTTCTTTCTTGTTTCCTATTGCTCCCTTGGTGGATTTTTAGCATTGGCAGGCGCTCCAGGTAGTTAAAAATAAATATGCATCAGAAAGAAGACGGAGGCAAATTCCTGCGCTCCGTCGCTTCATGGGAGAGCATCAGGTCCGGGCAAAAAAGTAGGAAGCAACAAGAAAGAAGAGGTGGTGGTGATGTGTATGAGGGGGTGGGGGGAAGAGGAGAGAAGGGGAGGGGGGGGGCAACCCAAACTCAACATCCCCCCATAGCACCTTCAACTTTTTCCAAGTTTCGCGACTCACAAAAGTAACCTCGTGTGAAGTCGTTTGTCCTGGAGATTAACTACTTCATTAAAGAAACACACATAAAAAAGGCATCCAAGAAGATAAAAAAAAAAATACGCGAAAGGAAGAAAGTCGCCCCCCTCCGTTTCTTTCTCTCCCCTCCCCTCCTCTCCTCTCCCCGAGAGTACTTACGTTTGACTTTATTAGGGTTGGGCTGTTTGCGCCGAGACATGATGATGATGGTAAATGGTGATGGACTTAAGAGAAGAAGAAAAAAAACTACAAAGTTGTTCCGGAGAGGAATCAAAATGGCGTTTCTGAGGATGTGCAAAGTTCACCAACTTTAAACAAAATTCCCTTTCCCCACTTTTCTCTCCCGGAAAGAAATAAGAGATGTAAAGAAAAAATATAAATCTATATTTCAAGAGTCGAGAGACTTCAAAAAAGTCTCCCTTATGTCTCCCTCCCTCCTCCTCCTCCTCCTCCTCCTCTCTGTCTCGGTCGGTCTCTCAGCGCTGCTCTCTCTCTTCTCCCTAAACCTGATAAGTAGACACATCACGTGTTGCTCCTGCTGGTCTCCTGGGGGACGTGTTACTGAGGCTGCCACTGCTGCAGCCAGTTACAAGCATCTTCTCTACGGGAGGGGTCTCCATCGAGCAACAGAAGAAGACAGCGAGCGAGCGAACGAAGGAAGAAAACTTTTTTTGTTGTTTTCGTTTTCTTCTTCTCGAAGTGCCTGCCTGGTACCATCCCTCCCACTTTGGGGCAGAGCCGGGGCGCTAGGCAGCATCACTTCGCAGCGACGCGTCCTCGCGCTCCAAAACACGCGCTTCTCGCGGCGCTGCATCCACCTTCGCTTACGACATGACATCCTGCCCGTCTTCATTCTTTTCCTCCAAGTGAACCCAGCGAGCAGTCACTGCTGCCACGTTTACTCCCGGCTCCGTGCGCTGTTGCCTATCGTTGGTCTTCTGGTATGAGTACCACGTCAAGTTTTCAACTACCCTACAAGAAGAAGCCGTTCTGGATCGGAACTCGCGAGTCATGATCACTGTTGCGGGTACGGGGGAAAATGAAACCTACCATATGGATACACGGAAAAAAGCACCAAAGTATGATAGTTACCAACGTTTTCTGTGAATGCGTTTTTGCATAGAGCGTTCTTTGAGGAGTACACAGTCTCCCAATACTAAGTACCCATGAAAAGTTATGTGAAAGGTAAATCTATTTACATAACAGTGGAGATCTGCTTGCTGTGATATTATGTAACTTTTAAAATGTCCATCACAAGCAGATGTTTAAATTCATCCATTAATGAGTTCACTGCAGTGGGCTGGCGCCCTGCCTGGGGTTTGTTTCCTGCCTTGTGCCCTGTGTTGGCTGGGATTGGCTCCAGCAGACCCCCATGACCCTGTAGTTAGGATATAGCAGGTTGAATAATGGATGGATGGATGGATTAATGAATTCACCTGGTCCAACTCATGGATTGGGGGCAAGGAGGGAAAACTTGGATGGGACATTACATAACTGCAGAGCCCACTTTGGTACTTAAAGTCACAAATTAATCTAATATGCCTTTTTTGGGATGCGGGTGGAAAGCAAGAGGCCTCTGAGGAAATAAACATTCTGACATGTGGAAAACATGTAATCTCAGCACTTAGACAAGGTCTGGATTCAGACACATTCTCCTGGAGATGGGATGTGACTTATGCAGTAACTACAAGTTTTATTATTCCCACTTCACCGATTGCCATTCCCAGTCACTGTCTTTGTGGAGTATGCATGTTCTCCCAATGTCTTTGTGGGTTTTCAAATTGTATTCCATTGTTTTCTCATATGCAAAAGACATTCATTTTAGGTTGATTGGTAACACCAAATTGGGGTAGTGTAGGAGTATGTATGAGTGTACCCAACAGTGCACTGCTCCTAAAGTGGTATCCTTCATACTGCAACGCTATGTTGAAAAAAGTCCATCCATCAATCCATTTTAAAAACCTACTTAAACCACTTCAGATGTAGGTGGATGTAGCTATATACTGATCATAGTTGAAGTTAATTATTGGAGAGATATTGTTGATTTTTGTTTCCATTAATCAGTTTCTATTTTGTTTTCTGTGTGTTTTAACAAATCTGTACCTTTGTGTGTACTAATTCAGTATTTAGTAATTAGAGTAATCTGTACTTGCATTTTACCAGAGAATTTGTTCACAACACTCTGTGTCTGCACTTAGTGAAGTGTGCTATACAAAAGTAAGTTGTATTGTATTGCATTGTCTTCATATGTAATACGCTACTGTGGCTGTCCGTTTGCCTGTCCAGGAGTTTAAATCACCTGTAGCTTGCAAACCGTTTGACCTATTGACCTGAAATATGGAACACGTATACTACGTGACGTCTACTATGCACGTTCGGGGTGATGATTGACCTCCAGGGTTATTCCTGTTTTTATTTTAATTTTATTTTTTGGTAGAATCAACTCTCGGCAGCAGGGAGGCCATGCAGCACATGCGTATGGGCGCCGTTCTCATCCCTACCACCTTTGCTGTCACTTCCCCTACCTCTTCATATCTTAAATCATTCTTCAGGCAGATTAAAGACTTAAGTGCCAGCTTAAGTGAAAAATTAAGGAAAACATGCTAAGTAATTGCAACATAAACACTGACGTAATCAGTTTTAACGCAAAAAGATGCAGATGAAAGAAGAGAATAAGCGGGCCGCTAGGGTGGAGAAAAGAAGAGCTACTCAGGAAGCAGTAAGCGCATCAGCCTGTGAGCAAACGAATGCTAAATGTACAGAGAAAGAGTATGAAAACTATGCTGAATGCTCAAGTCAGGTGTATTCACTGCACATTACAGTATTGTGCAGTATGCTGTCACTGGTATTGTATAAAAAATGTAATTAAAGATTTGATACTTTATTCTAACCTGATTCGACATGCAATGCACCTTGTGATGGCACATGCAATTAATGGTGCTTTATAAAATACACAATTATGTTTATACAGTATACAGTACATATGTGTGTTCATGTATATATGTCCATGCCTCTCTTTGCAACTTAAGAGGTTTTCATTGTGAGTTTGGAGATTTTTTTTATTTTTTCTGGCCACCCTGGCCACCTCACCTTAATATTGGACTCAAATTCAGTGACTTAAAAACCAGGTCTATATTTAAGGACTCTATTTCTCTATTAATTATCGATTGTGTGCATTATCTAGTTTTCATATGCAGTTATACATTACTGTTCCTATCTAATTTAAATTTGTTTTTCTTTGCATGTTATTACTGTAGTTATTTGACTTCTTTGACATCTTTTAAAGCACTTTGAGCTACTATACATCCTTTGTATGAAAATTTGGTATAGAAATAAATATTGTTGTTGTTGTGAGTTGGGGGCTCTTTGACCAACCTTTCTGTTTTATTCAAGGTTAGGCTCAGCAAACAGCTCTCCCTCAGTATGATAGTTGCAACTAACAGTTTAAAACAGTAGATGTTCAAGGATGAAAGCTAACAGCTTGTCCCTAAATGGTAAAAGAAAGATATTGGACTTGTATTAAATTATTACTACATGTGTATATGTGTTATGATGAGTAAAAGTGCAGTTCTTTAGACAGGGAACTTAACATACATTCAAAGAAATGCAGAGACCATATCATTTTAATTGCATTTTAATAAAATATCCATTAGGTAAGTTAATATTTATCACATACAGTACTTGTTTTTGTCATTTTAAAAGATTTTTCCCCAATACTTAACACACCTGTTTTGTGAATTGCCCTGGGTTATAATATTTGAACAGGTCCTTGCAATGGTGAATAGAGTGAAAGACTCAATATCACATAACATAAAGAATTATTTATTGCTGAGTAAATTTTTTTTATTGTAAACTACAACTTAAAAATTTGCCAAATTTTATGAAAAAATGGTGATATTAATCCATTTGTTATTAATCTATTATATGGTCAGAAGGATTTATTTTCATTATGTAAAATGTGTTGTTTAATTCAATTTATGAGTACAGTTAATATTGTTTATTAGCAATATATCTGATTACGTGCAACGATATTCAGTGTTAAAATGGAAATTACATTTATTTCATGAACAGCTTTTATTTACTGTTAATTTATTTATTGTGATATGTGTTGCTTTAGGATCCCTCAGTTTTTATTACCCTTATCTATATTCTCTTATAATAATGGCTTCTTGAGGGGGTAACTTAGCAAGTTATGTACAGTATTTTTTCTTTTGCAGTGGCACTGTTAAATGCTAAAACCTTTGAGGTTCTGCCAGGTGACACTGAACCCTATTCTGGTGAACCATCAGTCCATCACTTCTTTTTCAATGGGCGTGTTAGTATTTTCCCTTTTTATTGCATATATATGTATTGTTGTTGCTTAAAATATTTCAATTCAATTAATTTATTCCAAATCAATTTTTAAAAGCATAACATAGAAAGCAATGCAATTGTAAATAAATAAATATATACATATATATATATATAATTACAGAGATGGGTGATTCCACATTCCTACTTGTCTTGGTCAGTTGAATTCTGAGAAGAATCATTCCTTAGCAGTTGACAACAGTTTCACTGGAACAGAAAACATCTTAAAAGGTCCATTATGTATGATGATACATCTCATGGTACACAAAGTGCTACCACAGAGACTGAAAAAAGAAAGAAAATGGAAAAGGCTTAGTAATAGTAAAATTAAAAACAATTGCTTCAGTTAATTATAAAGCAAATGAGTGAGTGATACTAAACAACTTGTAGCAATTCTAAAAAGTGTGTACTGTGCTAAAATAATACGCATTTTGCTTTGTTTTTAAAGGCTGAGACCAATAGGACATCTTTAATATTGGTAGGCAGATTATTCAAGAATTTGGGTGCCATACAGCTAATATCTAAGGAAGGTAAAGAAAGTAAAGAAAGAAATAAAATAGAAAGAAAAGTGTCAACTGATGTAGCACAAATATATGTTTAAGGTATTGGGGGAGAAAGTACCATTTGTATATTTAAGTATCTGTTCAGAGTACAGTACTACAAAGAACTTGTACTGTGAAATGATTTTAATGCCAAATTCAAAATATACTATGTTGGAAAGTGGATTTGTTTTCATTTATCTGAAGCAATCAACATGCTTAAAGTCAAACATGCTTCAATAAATATATGGGCATTTTGATGAAAAAGAATAAAACCAAAAAGAAGGAAACAAAGGGACCTTTTTTCATCAAACTATGGCATATTTAGGTTTCTTCAGCATCCTTTTGCATTTATGATTTCTACTAGTCAGATTCACTGCTGATTCATTTTTTCACCTGCTATATGCAATTTGGGGTCATTTTAAATTGCTGTTTTTGCTATTTTTTCACTTTACCAAAACTCACTATTCTTAAACCCCACAAAGCTCAATTTTGTGAAAAATATCACACTTTTTTTCATCTTTGTCAACAAACTTCTGTGATAATGTACAGTTCATATATACTGTAGTCAAAAATGTCACTTTAAGTTCTAATTGTATGTGAGATACTATAAAACACCTTCCTTTTTTAGAAGTTATTTGGTGGATCTGCCAGTCTGTCTGGCAAAAATAAAACTACTTATTGGATGAAATATGTACCTGTGGGTCATATGCTGTCTCATTTATCAGCTTAACACAGGCACTCTGTACGTCCTCACAAACACCATATAATTAGATTTTAGTTACACAATGTTTTCCATGAAACGTTTATTTTCAGAAATGAGTAAAGAAAAGCCACAATAAGTATCGCTGACATTATGAAGTTTATCTCTTACCTTTGCTCAGTTTTTATTTATTGAGTTTATTCAATAAACTGGCAATAAATACATCACATATTTAAATAGTTTAGTAATATTAAACTCAATAGAGTTCCCATAGAACACAATGGATGTCATACTTAACATTCATTACCTTATTTGGCTGACACCTTTATCCAAGGTGATTTACAACATTTATGGTACAATTGGTTGCATTTCTTTTGGTTTTCCAATTGGAGTATGGTGACTTGCTCATGGTCACAAAATGTCAGGAGTGGGATTTGACTCCATTACCTTGGGGTTAGAAGTTCAGAGCCTTAATCACAACACCACTCTGCCTGCATTCCTCTTTATAAAGATATAATTAGAGATGTGCTTACAAATTTGTATTTTGTGTGTTTTCTTTTGTTAATAGAAAAAATAGAAAGCTATGTTTTCTAAAAGAATTATAAACAAAAACAGCACACTAGTATTTTACTTTCATCTTAAGAGCTGAACATTGACATAGGATTTACTGCTGCTGCTGCTCTACAACCTCAGCAGACAGGGTCTTAGTCCCAACTTGGATATGGTCTGTATAAAATGTGCACATTCTTCATGTGTCTAAATGATTTTTTTTCTCTAGATCTTTAAGTTTTCCTCCCTTCTTTTAAACGTGTGTGTTTAATTGATTGTTTGGGTTTGTGTGTTCTTGGCCCATGTGAGGATAGTAGAACAATTTTGACAAGAATAAGCCATTTAGCCCAAAGAAGCTTGTCAAACCTGTTTGCCTAATTTTACCAAAATGACATTGAGTTGAGTTTTCGAAAGTCCCTAAAGAACTGTTCTCTACCATACTACTTGGTAATGTATTCAGCATGTCTATGATTCTTGTCTTGTACCCAACGGTGCTGGACTAGGTGCTTGCTGCAGATTAAGGAGATTCAGAAAATGTTTAAATACAATTTCATATTTACAGAACAGATTCTTCTTTTCTGAAACTTTGTAATAGAATTATAGAATGTTTAAAAATGAATCTAAACAAAATGAACTAAAAATAATACAATTTTGTTTAACTTTATTCATATGAGGCTTAATTGTGGACCAGAGTCCATAAAGATTCTGGTTCAATTATCACAGTATGACCCTGAACATTCTTTTGTCTAAGGTGGGTTAGGCAACACCTATGAACATTCATTATTAAAGTCTTAAAGCTAAGTAGAGAAAATATTGAAAGTCAAAGACAAAAAAGGCTATGTTTTACACTGAAATGCCATTTTAGGTTGGTTCCTGCCTTTCACTTCATGATGTCTTTACTGCCTTTCCAAGACCTTGAATTGAATTAAGCAGTTTGAGAATGTTACATACACAATGTATATAAGCAACCAAAAGGAAGTAGGGTAGCACATCGTCTGGCACTGCTGCCCCACAGCTTCAGCAGAGCTAGTCATTTTTTGTATGGAATATACATTATTTTTTATTTGCCAGACAAATTTAGACAACATAAAATATTTGAGATATAATTGGTTACACTTCTTTAGTTTTCAGTTGGAGCCCAGGCAGGTGAAGTGATTTGCTCATGGTCACAGTGTCAGTAGCAAGATCTGAACCCACAAAGTCCAAAGCCTATATATGACCTCCCTATTGTTTTTTTTTTTTTTCACTTTGCCGCCAACATCCCTTATTGATGAGCAGGCTAGAGGGATCAGGAAAACTAAACTGACTAAAAGTGGGTGAGTATGAGTGGGTGAGTATGAGTGTATGGGAAAACTGCAGTGGTCTGACGCCATTCAAAGATAGCTTCTGCTGCTAGGAAAAGTTCCTACTATCCACCAACCCAAGCAGGTCACAAAATAGGCAGCTGCATTAGTGAACAAGATGAAAAAATTAAAAAGATTACTCTTGTTCATAAGCATTGGTCAAGGCAACAAAACAATGTTGAAATCTGGGATGAAGTTTCTGTCAAATCAATTAGCTAGGGCTTTTGTTGCAGAAAAGTCTCCAATTTTTTTATTACTCTGGACCTGTAAAGCACCTTAAGATGATATTCAGTATTAACATTTTTTAAGAGCATCCTGCCATCCACTTTCTAAGTTGCTTTTCCAGTTAGGATTACAGAAAGTGGGGCTGGGGTTTAGTGGAGGGGAAACCAGTTCTAGATAGGGCACCGAGTCTACCACAAGAAGCACTCAAACACTAGAACAAAAAGAACACATGACATGTTGAAGGTATGTGTGTGGGGGCTAGACGTACAGTACTAGAGGACCCCCCAAACAGACACTGGAAAAATATACAAATTCCACACTTGGGCCTGGTTTTGAATTTGTATCTGTTAGGCACTAACAACTATGTCACCATGCAGACCATGGAACTCCATGTTTAGGCAAATCAAACTAACTCCTATTTTTATTTTGCAAAACGCTGTAAATGAAACCTGATTTCCAGAATATGATACTGTCATCTTAAGTAAATTAATTGTCGGCAAGTTTAATGTTACACATTCATCCATTATAGGACGGGGCGCCAGATCCATCGCAGGGCACAATAGCACATACACTAAATTGTACTTCAGCAATCCAGGATGTCGTTTAAAACTTCAGCTTAAATTTTTGGCAGCTTTGAGGTCGATATACATACATTTCAGTAATTACTTCAATACGTTAAATTGTTTAAAAAAAATCCATCATGATAACTGTCATTTATCTATGCAGAGTGAAAAGAAATACAGCAGGCTCCGGCGATAAAAGCGCTTTGAAATACGTGTGCATTTTAGTGTGGCGTTATTTGTTAATAGTCTCTCAGACATCCAAGCCTAACTTCGTTGCTAGGAGAACTAATGTCCCTGGCCCGTAACGATCGCCCGAGACTACCACCCATGATCCCATAGCAACCAGGAAGAGGAAGACCGAGCAGACGGCATCAGCAGCGTGCCGCGATGAATGTGTTTTTTGGTCTCGGCGACAGGGGGCAGATTGTTTCGGCTTTCGCCTGCGCAGTTTCCCACTTCCCAGATGACCAAACTTGGACATATTTTTAAATCGCCTTCAAGAAAACGAAGAACGAGGCTTACCCACCCGAGGTCTAACAGGCACCCCCTTGCGACCCACCTTTCTCTATTTTTTTTAGTTGCTTTCTTTCGATTCGCTCGGGGACATAGCAAATTGCTTGCTGTGCGCGATCGCATCTCTTAACTTTGTGGCTCTGCCGCTCCCCCTCCCCTCCCCCGACCTGTGAAAGTCATATGAGACTAGCACCTGTTTGTACTGTCCTGTCGGTCGCTGATAAATTGGGGTGTAACCAAATGCGCTTCTTCGTCTGTGCAGCCTGGGCGTCTTTTTGTGTTAAATTATCGTGCCCATCCCGTATCACCCCCAAATCCAACCATTTGACTTCGCAAGAGAAGTGAATTAGCAGTTCGTGGTCACAAACAAAAGTACTGTCAACCACCACTCTAAGGACTTTCTTGTATCGTGTTACCAAAGCATTCCAGCAAAGTCCGATTTAGATTATTTGTTTGCCTTTTCCTTATCACCTTTTATTGTGATCAATACATTTTTTACTAACGTTTAAGAAACCAATCTTTATTTAAAATGATTTTCTTCATAGTAACTTAACTCAAATTGTGTTTGATTCCCTAAACATGATCAATCAGTTTTTGTAAACGGATTGATGAACTGGTGACGACCATTCCCTAATTTCTGTTTCTTTAATAACACTACAACGTAATACAGTTGAAGACATATAGTATGAACGTCAGAAGATGCATGTTGCGTATCTGACTGTCTGTTAATGCATTTAGCAAAAGTTCGACTTTAAATGCGCACGTGTATAAACAAACTGTAACATAAGACTATTTGTGAGGAGAGCCCATGCACAGGAAGGGCAAAAAGTAAAAACAAAATAGGAAAAGCATCCCCCAATCCCCGATTTCCTGCACTCGCACTCCATAGTTAATGACCTGTTGAGCGTTCATTCGCACAAGCAGGGTACCAAAGTAAAGAGGCGCATGCGCAATTTGATATGTTGGCATGGGAGGGGCGGTCAACTTTGAGAGAGAAAGAGAAACGAGAAACAGCTGCTGGGGGTGTGTGTTGATGACGCCTAACCCCCATCTGAAATGTTACTTATCCAGCCTGACACAGTTGTATTTGTTTAGAGATCCGTCTATCTCCGTGCATTGCATGTTTGTTTATGACACTGAAAAACTGCAGGCTAAATAGGAGTTGCAGCGGTCGCCAAGCCGGGGGAGCTCGCCTAGATAAGAGGAGAGAGAGAGGGAGTGGTAACCGGTTTCCCATAGCAACGGATGATTTGTAGGTAACTTGCTTGCGGGCATTTGGAGCTACTTTGCAAGTTGGGTAGGCAGGGCGGTCGGCAAAGTTTCAGGAGAAAAAACGACCCGCGAGCCCAGGGATGGGTTAGGGTTAAACCATTTGCTTTTCGTTATGTAGTAAAAGTTTGATCGCCAGTCTCCACTGGCAGAAGTCAGTTTTGCTTTAGCGTCTTATTTTTTTTAACTCCTTTTACTTCAGTTGCAATCGTGAGCGCACGCGCCGTGTGTGCGCGGCTCGCATTCCACAGCACTAGGCTACAAGAAAATGTGCATCCTCTGCAAGGAGTGCCGCAGGAAAACAGCAACGGCAGCTTTAATCGGATGCAGGCTGACCAGAATAACTGACGCCGGGATATTTCAAGAATCCTAGTCGTCTGAATTTATTTTCCTGGTTTAACATCACGGTATTTCGCCCCCTCCAACTTCCCCCACCCCTGATTGGTATGTTCCTAAGTTTTAAGATCCCTTATAAATTACGGAAACCGACTCTCCTAGGCTTCGAAACACCTTAATCCGAAGGTAAAAAAAAATCTCTTGGGAAGCGGGGAGTGTGCGTTTTTTCAAGTGAACACAGGGCTCACCTTTGCACGTACTGCTTTTGTGGCGCATGTAGCTTTGATGGCTGTTTCACACCTTTAACTCGTGTTCAAAGTTCACAGTATCTGTCGTCGCCTTTATATTGTGTTTGCTTTACGCATTGCCGTTGACTTGATCAATTGCTAGAGCTTTAGCAACCCCCGCCCATTTTTTTAATAATCTTGCTCAAATGTGCAAGTTTTCCCATGCATATTACATATATCTCCTTTGTTGATGATCAATAAAACAAAAATCAAGGCAGCGAATGCTATCTGCGTGAATGTGTTGCGAGAGAGAGACCGAGTGAATAGCAGTAATCCTGAAAAAGCAATGCAATGAAAAATTGAATACCTTTCTGGTTCTGGATTTAGTTCCTTTATTACTAGCTTGAGAACACATACTGTTAGGATCAGCCATTTCCTACATCTGTCAAGCCTTGAACCCCTAGTGTATTTGAAAGGGCTTAAACATTTTTACTCTTGTGCATATTAACATTTGAAGTTTTTGGGTTAGAGTTGTATAGTAAAACAGGTTTTGTGTGTGTGTGTTTAAATGTAATTGAGATTGTTTTAGTTATTGGTGTCCACTGTGGCTCAACCCTCAGCTTGGACTGAGTCCTGACATTTAACACATCTGCTGTGGACTGTGGCAAGTATCCTTGACAGGTGTAATGCTGCAATTGCATTGTATTTGATATGCACATTTAAATACTTATTCTTTCTATATTTAAATTAAGGATCTGCAGCAAAGGCCTTACCTTTGTTACCTCCATTTTACAAGAAATGCTAAACCTGTAGTACTATAATGGCTCAACCTCTACCTCTGGCACTATTTCCCCACAGGCCAATTATAGACAAGTCACACAGGTGACCTAAATGGCCTAGTTAAAGACTAACTCCTAATGTCTGAGCAGCTATAATCACTGTTATCAGGTCAGGTTTAGGAGCATGCACTGGTACAGCACATTGCCACACCCACCACACAACCAAACACTACAGGGTCTTGGTTGGCAAACCCCCAGGTAGACAAGTGGTTCAGTCCCACTTTCCAGCCAGGGCGTCCCCTTGGCTTGGTCCAGCCACTTGGGTCCTCAATAACGAGGATCCTGTGAGCCAGATCACCCTCAGGGAATCGTGCAACATGGCCGTAAGTGCCATAACTGACGCTCCCCCACAATACAGGTAATGTGCCTCATTTGGGCTCCACAAGCAACTGCTCATTCGACACAAAGTCAAACCAGCGGTAACCAAGGATTCTCTGAAGAGACACAATACCAAAAGTATCCAGTCTTCGTCTCAGGTCCCAGGACAGCGTCCATTTCTCACAACCATATAGCAAGACGGAAAGCACTAGGACTCTAAAGATCTTCCTCCTTTTGCATATATATCAGGAATGCCACACACCCCTTTCCAGTGACCTCATAGCCCCCCATATTCTCCCAATCCATCTACTGACTTCATAGGAAGAGTCATCAGAGACATGAATATAACTGCCTAGGTTAGTAAACCTCTCGAGAAGGTCGACACTCTCTCCACAGACAAATGCACTACTGATGGCTGTGCCTAAGAGGTCATTAAAGGCGTGGATCTTGGTTTTTATCCATGGCACTCACAAATCCAGACAGACTCCTCACTGAGTGTCTCAAGTGCCCAATCAAAGCCTCCATTGTTTCCACAAAGATCACAGCACCATCAACAAAGTCAAGATCGGTGAATCTTTCTTTGCCAATAGATGCCCCCAGCCACTGGACCACACGACCTTGCCCAATACCCAGTCCATGCAAGCATTGAATAGTGTAGGAGCAAGAACACACCCCTGATGAACCTCAGAATCAACTGGGAAAAATGCAGAGGTTCTGCCTCCAGTCTGCACTGCACTCACTGTACCAGTGTAAAGGCCGGCCATGATATCAAGAAACTTTGAGGGGATCCTGTGAAGTCTCTGGGTGTCCAACAGGGCAGCTCGATCAACAGAGTGAAACACTTTACAAAAATCAATAAAGGCTGCAAAGAAACTCTGCCAATATTTGTGTTTGGGCTCAATGAGAACCCTCAGTGCCAGAATGCGGTTGACAGTAGACTTCTTAGGCATAAAACCAGACTACTACGGTCGCTGGTAGGTGAGCAAATGATCTCGGATCCTGTTGAGGATGACCCTAGCAAGGACCTTACCCAGTACTGAGAGCAGTGTTATCCCCCTGTAGTTGCCCCATTCCAGTCAATCGCCCTTCCCTTTCCAGATAGGGACGACAAGTCCTGTTTTACAGTCTCCCAAATGGAAGCAAAGATTGCTTGCAATGTCAGGACAGCCTTACCACCAACCTGGAGAAGTTCACCCCAGATACCACAGGTCCTTGCAGCCTTCCCTTCCACCACCTGTGCTATATATATATATATATATATATATATATATATATATATATATATATATATATATATATATATATATATATATATATATATATATATATATATATATATATATATATATATATATATATATATATATATATATATATATATATATATATATATATATATATACATAAATTGCTCAAAAAAATAAAGGAACACTTTTTGAAAACACATCAGATCTCAATGGGGGAAAAAAATCATGCTGGATATCAATACTGATATGGACTGGGTAATGGGTTAGGAATGAAAGGGTGCCACATCATTTGAGCCCCCCACGTGCTTGTATGCATGCCTGACAACGTTGGGGCATGCTCCTAATGAGATGACGAATGGTGTCCTGCAGGATCACCTCCCAGATCTCAACCAGAACATCATGTATAATATATATAGAGAGAGACATGTTTAATTGTTTTATAGATACAATATTCTGACAAATACAGTGTTTAAAAGAAATTCTGCACCTTGGGAGTTTTCACATTATATTATTATATAAAATTGAATGATAATGGACATAAATTGGCTTTTTTGATATTGATAAGCAGAAAAAGACTCTTTAATGTCAAAGTGAATACATATCTCTACAAAGAGGTCTAAATTAATTACAAAAATAAAATGCACAATAATTGATTGTATTAGTGTTTTCCCTGTTCAAGTCAGTATTTAGCAGATGCACCTGTGCCAGTAGTTTTAGCCTTGATTCTGTGTGCAAGGGTCTCTCTATCAGCTTTTCACATCTGAATATTGCAGTTTTTTTCCCCATTTTTCTTTGCCAACTCAAGTTCTAACAGGCTGCATGGGCATCAAGAGTGAAATGCCTTTTTCAAATCCAGCCACAAATTCCCAATTGGATTCTAATCTGGATTATGACTTCACTACTCCTGTCCATTAACATTGTTGTCTTTAAGCCATTCCTCTGCTTTGGCTTTTTGCTTGGTTTTGTTGTCTTGCTGGAAAACAAATCTCCCAAGTTGATGATTTCTTGCTGATTATATCAGGTTTTCCTCCAGGATTTTTCTGCATTCTGCACATATGGGATGTATTGATAAAAGGGATGAGACAGAGTATAGGAGTCAGGTGGAGAACTTTGTTTCTTGGTGCAAAGAGAATTGTCTACATGTTAACAACAAGGAACTGGTTATTGACTTTCTCCACACCAAAGAGCCTTTATGTCTGGTTCCTGTTCAAGGAGTGGATGCAGAAGTAGTTTACTGCTACATGTTCTTAAGATCCATATTAATGACAGGTTGGGCTGGTCTCATAACACAGATTAGATAGATAGATAGATAGATACTTTATTAATCCTAAGGGGAAATTCACATAATCCAGCAGCAGTATACTGATACAAAGAAACAATATTAAATTAAATAGTAATAAAAATGAAAAAAATAAAAATAAAAAAAGTAGACAATAACTGAGTAATATTAGCATTTACTCCCCTGGGTGGAATTGAAGAGTCGCATAGTGTGGGAGAGGAACGATCTCCTCAGTCTGTCAGTGGAGCAAGACAGTGACAAAAGTCTGTCACTGAAGCTACTTCTCTGCTGGAGATGACACTGTTCAGTGGATGCAGTGGATTATTCATAATTGACAGGAGTTTGCTTAATGCCCATCGCTCAGCCACAGATGTTAAACTGTCCAACTTTACTCCTACGATAGAGCCTGCCTTCTTAACAAGTTTGTCCAGGCGTGAGGTGTCTTTCATCTTTATGCTGCCACTCCAGCACACCACCGCGTAGAAGAAGGCACACGCCACAACCGTCTGGTAGAACATCTGCAGCACCTTTCTTACATAGAGCATCAGTATTGGCAGTCCAGTCCAATTTGTCATCCAGCTGCACTCCCAGATATTTATAGGTCTGCACCGTCTGCACACAGTCACCTCTGATGATCACAGGGTCCATGAGGGGCCTGGGCCTCCTAAAATCCACCACCAGCTCCTTGGTTTTGCTGGTGTTAAGATGTAAGTGGTTTGAGTCGCACCATTTAACAAAGTCTGTGATTAGCTTCCTGTACTCCTCCTCCTGCCCACTCCTGATGCAGCCCACAATAGCAGTGTCATCAGCGAACTTTTGCACGTGGCAGGACTCCGAGTCATATTGGAAGTCTGATGTATATAGATTGAACAGGACCGGAGAAACTACACTACACTATTAAAAATATATTGGGACAGTGAAATCTTTATTGATGTGTATGGTACCTATGTGCCTGTATGTACTCCAGATAGCCTCTGGGCATGCTGCTGATGAGACTACAGATGCTGTCATGGAGGATATCCTCTCAGGTCTGGATCAGGGCATCAATGGACAGTCTGTGGTGCTACATGCTAGTGTCAGATGCACCAATACATAGCATCCCAGAGGTTCTCAATTGGTTTCAGATCAGGGGATTGTGTAGGTCAGTCAATGGCATCAGTGCTTCATCAACCAGGAACTGCCTACCCACTCAGGCACCTGCACCAGGAAGACCCCAGGGTCCACTCAGAGTAATATTACCTACCACATTGAGGTCTGTGTGGCCTTTTAATGATATGCCTCCATAGACCTTCACTGCCCACTGCCAAACCGGTCATGCTGGATAATGTTACAGGCTGCATAAAGTTGATCATGGCGTGTCCAGATTCTTTCACATCTGTCACACGTGATCAGTGTGAACCTACTTTCATCTGTGAAAAGAACAGAGCACCAATGACAGAGCTACCAACTGTGGTATTTTCAGGCAAATGCCAGTAGAGCTGCATGGTTGATGGTCTGTGAGCACAGGTCCCATTAGAAGATGTCAGGACCTCATGTCACCTTCTTGGAGTCTGTTTCTGATAGTTTGGTCAGAAATACAGTATGCACACCAGTAGCCAGGTGGAGGTCATTTTGTAGGGCTATGGCAGTGCTCCTCCTGTTTTTCCTCACACAAAGGAGCAGATACTGGTCATGCTGCTAGATTGATACCCTTCTGTGGTCCTGTCCAGCTCTCTTCGTGTAAGGCTCTGTCTCCCGGTATCTCGATCATGCTCTTGAGGCTTTGCTGGAGGATGGCACATATGTATTTGCCATCTTGGAGCAGCTGGGCTACCTGTTAGGGATGCTCTAATCAGGTTTTTTAAGGCTGATACCAATCACAAATTTTCATGTTACTTGATCGGTTGATTCTGGTAACAATTCCTTTTTTTTTTTTTCTTTATCTCTTTAAAAAAGTTTTTACACTAATCTCCTGTACAACCTGACAAACAGAAGTTTCTGACCTATGTTAAAGTGTATTTTTATAATTAAACTATGGACCAGGTGTTAACTGTTAATTTTTTATTATCAAAATGAAATTCTGTAGACTTAACATTCAGTGACCGTAAAATACTAAAATAAATGCAATTTCCTTAAAATACATAATAAAATATGCACAAAACACTTATCTATAATACATATGGTATAAAAGAAAAGAAAATTCTCATAATTACAAGCTGTCATTGTTTAATTTTTTCTGTAATGTACCTATCTGAAACAAGGCTTAATTAAAAAAAGTAGCTTTTACCATTTCTCTAACAACAAATAATGTATATATTATTTAATATATATATTATTTGCTGGGAACGGCTAGCAGAGTCCCCTGTCAGAAGTAGCTTCAACTCCCACCGTCGGCAGAACCTCGACCACATCCCGAGGGAGGTGGGGGACATTGAGTCCGAATGGGCCATGTTCCGTGCCTCTATTGTTGAGGCAGCTGACAGGAGCTGTGGCCGTAAGGTGGTCAGTGCCTGTCGTGGCAGCAATCCCGAACTCGTTGGTGGACACCGGCGGTGAGGGATGCCGTCAAGCTGAAGAAGTCCTATAGGACCTTTTTGTCCTGTGGGTCTCTGGAGGCAGCTGATAGGTACCAACAGGACAAGCGGAATGTGGCTTCGGTGGTTGCTGAGGCAAAAACTTGGGCATGGGAGGAGTTTGGGGAGGCCATTGAGAACGACTTTGAGGAGATTCTGGTCTGCCGTCCGGTATCTCAGGAGGGGGAAGCAGTGCAGTGTCAACACCATATATGGTGGGGATGGTGCGCTGCTGACCTCGACTCGGGATGTTGTGGGTCGGTGGGGGGAGTACTTCGAAGACCTCCTCAATCCCACTAACATGCCTTCCAATGAGGAAGCAGAGCCTGGGGACTCTGAGGTGGGCTCTCCCATCTCTGGGACTGAGGTCACCGAGGTGGTCAAAAAACTCCTTGGTGGCAGGGCCCTGGGGGTGGATGAGATACGCCCGGAGTTCCTCAAGGCTCTGGATGTTGTAGGACTGTCTTGGTTGACACGTCTCTGCAACATCGCATGGACATCGAGGGACAGTGCCTCTGGATTGGCAGACCAGGGTGGTGGTCCCCTCTTTAAAAAGGGGACGGAGGGTGTGTTCCAACTACAGAGGGATCACACTCCTCAGCCTCCCTGGAAAAGTCTATTCGGGGTTCTGGAGAGGAGGGTCCGTGGATAGTCGAACCTCGGATTCAGGAGGAACAGTGTGGTTTTGTCCTGGTCGCGAAACAGTGGACCAGCTCTACACCCTTAGCAGAATCCTGGAGGGTGCATGGGAGTTTGCCCAACCAGTCTACATGTGTTTTGTGGACTTGGAAAAGGCGTTCGACCGTGTCCCTCGGGAATCCTGTGGGGTGCTCGGGAGTATGGGGTACGGACCCCTGATAAGAGCTGTTTGGTCCCTGTACAACCGGTGTCAGAGCTTGGTCCACATTGCCGGCAGTAAGTCGAGCCCATTTCCAGGGAGAGTTGGACTTTGCCAGGGCTGCCCTTTGTCACAGATTCTGTTCATAACTTTTATGGACAGAATTTCTAGGCGCAGCCAGGGTGTTGTAGGGGTCGGTTTGGTGGACTCAGGATTGGGTCACTGCTTTTGCAGATGATGTTGTCCTGTTTGCTTCATCAGGCCCTGATCTTCAGCTCTCTCTGGATGGTTCGCAGCTGAGTGTGAAGCGGCTGGGATGAGAATCAGCACCTCCAAATCCGAGACCATGGTCCTCAGCCGGAAAAGGGTGGAGTGCCCTCTCAGGGTTGGGGGAGAGATCCTGCCCCAAGTGGAGGAGTTCAAGTATCTCGGGGTCTTGTTCACGAGTGAGGGAAGAATGGACGTGAGATCGATAGGCGGATCGGTATGGCATCCGCAGTGATGCGGGCTCTGCATCGGTCTGTCGTGGTGAAAAAAGAGCTGAGCTGTAAGGCAAAGCTCTCAATTTACCAGTCGATCTATGTTCCTACCCTCACCTATGGTCATGAGCTATGGGTAGTGACCGAAAGAACGAGATCGCGAATACAAGCGGCTGAAATGAGTTTCCTCTGCAGGGTGTCTGGGCTTTCCCTTAAAGATAGGGTGAGAAGCTCAGTCATCCGGGAGGGGCTCAGAGTAGAGCCGCTGCTCCTCCGCATCGAGAGGAGTCAGATGAGGTGGCTCGGGCATCTGATCAGGATGCCTCCTGGACGCCTCCCTGGTGAGGTGTTCTGGGCACATCCAACCGGGAGGAGGCCCCGGGGAAGACCCAGGACACGCTGGACGGACTATGTCTCCCGGCTGGCCTGGGAACACCTTGGATTCTTCCAGAAGAGCTAGAAGAAGTGGCCAGGGAGAGGGAAGTCTGGGCCTCTCTGCTCAAGCTGCTGCCCCCGTGACCCGACCCCGGATAAGTGGAAGAGGATGGATGGATGGATATATTCTCACACAATAAATTAATTGATATGGGAGATGAAACACTGCTTGAATATAAATATACAGTACATGCAGTGACAGGTTCTAATCATTTTAAATAATTAATTGAAAACACCTTTTTGCTGTTAAAATATACATTTACTATATACTGGTATTTTTTCCTTCACTATATCAGCTAGAAATTCATAATTCTTGAGGTGGCAATTTCCACAAATTTCTTAATCACACTGGCTGTTTCTAACAGCATGTGTTCACTTTAGAACGAGAACTACAGAGCCATGTTACTACAAGCTGCTTTAAGTGAGCAAACAGGGCTTGCAGAGTTGCACATTCTGTGCTGTTTAGCTTCTGCAGATGAATCAGTTAAGATCATTGCTGTATTGTCCACCATATTAAACTTTTACACAGTTGTAAATATCATGTTTTAAGATTACCTTGTTTGAGGACTCGCTGTTTAAATAGCAATTCTGTCCTCCATTGATTCCGTTACAACCTTATCAAAGTTTAAAGTTGCAAAAGTTTCTAGTCCAATGCCTGTATATACGGTATTTCCTCACAGTTCTGGAGATTGTCACTTTACCTGTGAACGACTCATGAAAGAACTTAAACAATGGCAGATACCAGTTGTTACTATTTCCATTTTTAGGACACTGAATCAGGAGAATGGATCACTCTATTAAGGGAAAGTCTAAAAAAATGAATGCTTTGAGATGCTTTCTTCTTATGCTGCCAGGGTCGGTTGTGTCTCTGTGACCCTTTAATAAGAAAAGCTGCTGGATTGGTGTTTTGGTGACTTTTAAATGGTTATAAAAGAAACCTAGTTTCCCAAAGTGTCCTTACAAAATATAATTTATATTTTGAATTGTCTCATTTTATTCTTTTGCTGTTCAGTTGATCAAAGGTTGCAGAATGAAATGTGCACCTCTGGTAAGCCACATTCACCAAAATAGCATCTCAAACAATCAACGACACTTGTTAATATGGTACAGATGAGGTATTTTGCCTCAGTCCATTCTGAATTGCTGCCTTCTAGGCCTCAAAACATTTTCTTTTTTTTTCTTCAAACCTGTACTGGTTGTACAGATTGCCATATTGCAGAAAGCAATAATGTAATGGCATTGTGCCTTGCAGAATTCTTACAGCCATACTCACAATACACCCTTTGACTTTCTTTTCAATTGAAATATCCATTCCTGGCCACCATATGTACTTTCACACAAAAGCTTTCACTCTAGACATGTAAGTCCTGTAGCAGTTTGCCCTGTAATGCTGAGATTTAATCACCTTATTCTCCCGGAAAACAAAGCCTTATTCTGTTGAAAGCTGCCGTCTGCATGTGGAATATGCCTGCCAACTAAAAGGTGTGATATCTAGTGCCTGTGACAGCACTGCATCTCTCTTTCTTTACATCAAGTTGTGTTTTACCTGGAGTAATAATTCCTTTATGCTTCAAGGTAGAATAATATCTCTTATATTTTTGTTTCCTTAACTGTAAGTGATAAACTATATTATACTTCATTTCCTCAGTGCTCTTCAGTATCTTATCTCTACCCTGGCAAAAGAACAGCCCATCTCTGATGGGTTGGCACTGCTACTTGTGGTTCAAGAACAGACAAGCAGTGGCTTGGGGTGGCATTTGGTGTAAACGTTTCTCCATATAAAGTATGTAACTGTGAAATTATTTTATATAAAATAAGATATCTCTTTCTCTTTTAAGTGTCCAAACATCTCCTCATCTAAGTTTAGGTTTCCTAATCTGATGGCATTGGCTCTCATCATTCACAGAAACGATGGAAATTAAACCTGCCACATCAAAAGGTAAATCCTTGCAAGCTAAACAGTGGACATTGTGTTTTAAGATATCCTGGCAGTTTTTCTTGCTTTTGTTGAATGCCTTGCCCCCATCCTTAGTCCACTTCCATTGAGTTCTGTTGTTCAGCATTCAATAAGTTGTGGAATTGTTGGACAGGTTATCAAAAAATAGCATAGATAGTACAAGGATTCAATATAGATATACTAAATATTTTCTTCCATTAGAGCAGCTGCTTTACTTTATGTAGGATGTATACCCTATGTAGCTATGGGTACACTAGTTTGCTGTAAGCTGCATTTTGACGTATTTACCAAAATCCATTGTTTTGGAATTCACATTGCTTTAAGAGTTTCCATGTAGTCTCCAGTGTAATCATTTTGTCATTAAGAAACCATGTCACTTTATCCAGGTCCTGATGGCTGATTGACTGAAAGATAGATGTGGCACTAAAAATTGTTTCGTTAAGGGGTTTGTTGCAACATGCAACGGAAGCTTGTAAAAAAAAAAAAAAAAAAGCCTCTGATAGCACTGTCGTAAAATAATTGTTTTGCTGAAGGTTCTCTGCATGTTGGTCAGGGTGTTATTAGAAGATTTCAGATATTGCTCTTGATATCGTTCATAACATTGTTCTCTCTGCAACTGCTTCCACAGAGTCCACTGTAGCTCCCAGAAAATAGAGCTGGGTTGCTTTATTCTATCCTCATATCATCGTAATAGAAATGAACATCTGCTTGGTTTTGTTAATATTATGCTTCAGATCAGGGGTCCCCAACTCCGGTCCTGGAGGGCACCAGTGGCTACAGGTTTTCATTCTAACCCTTTTCTTATTTAGTGACCTGTTTTTCCTACTCATTCACTTCTTTTGAATTAATTTTATTCTTGAAGACACAGATGCCTTAATTATTTATTTTTCCTTAATTAGTAGCCAAACAATAATGAGATACAAAATGAACCAAAATATGACCAACAAAACATGACCAACATTGTCGATCATGCAATATCTGAAAATAAAGAAAGGTGAACGTCTCAGGAATACTGATCTGCTCAGGTCCCCAAAACATTTTAACAGTGCTCTTAGAAAAGAGAAAATCAGTAATTTCAGTAATGTATGTTATTGTACAATGAGAGCAGCAACGAGCCGTGGAATTAACGAACGGGTTTAATTAATGACAAGACTCGGTACCTAATTAAGCAACTGGTTGCAGTGCAATTGGTTGGAATTTCAGGCCCTGACTTAGTTGATCTTCTGCTGGCTCACTCACTTTACATTTGATTTCTGTTTGGGTGCCATTTAAGGAAATAACTGAAGCAATTCAGAGCAACAATGAAGAAATTCAGGGGAACAAACCTTAAAAAAGCAGGTCAACTAAAATTAATCCAAAAAAAGTTAATTAGCAGCAAAAACAGTGCACTAATTAAGAAAAGGGTTAGAGTGAAAACCTTCTGGCACTGGTGCCCTCCAGGACCGGAGTTGGGGACCCTTGCTTTAAATGGTTTAACGTGCAACTATTTAGGAAAGTCATAGTGACTTCTGTATTCTTTTTCCTCTGAACCACATATACATCTAATAATTGCAGAGTTGCCTAAAAACAAAAGTACATTTTGTGTAAATACCCATAGTATTTTATAGGCTTTGTTGCAGCTGTGAGTGGTGGTGCCTACCTACTGCACTGAGTTCATGACTATCCTTAAGAATATTGAGCCATGCTGACTAAACAGCATTGCGCACCTCATGCTGGTTTTTCAGCTACATATTCATGCTGTGAACATCTTGTTTTACCTCATTCCAAAGGAACTCAGGTGGATCCAGTGCAGACAACTGGAGTAAAATTAAATTACTGTGATTTTCATGAAGCAAATCTGAGATGAAGCTTCTTTTCTGACATAATGCATTATCCAGTTTTAAAAGAGCAACCTTTAGCCATAAAGTGACATGCATGGTCTGCAACAATGAAGAGGTAAACAGTGGCATTCAGATGATACTCAGTTGGTATTGAGTGGCCTCATTTGCACCAAGAGAACACTTTTCATTTACCACCATTCTTTACCATATGCACAAGACAGAATTAATCATTTATTCATGCTGTTTAGACACAATTCTGATTCTACCATCTGCATACTGTATAAGCATGTCACAGCAGAAATCAAAAGCTGTCAGATCTGACATTTTTCCAGTCTTCGTTTGTCTGGCTGTTGCGATTATGTACACAATGTAGCCTCATTTGCTTTTACTTAACTGGCAGGAGTGGAATCCAACTTGGTCATCTGCTGCTGTACAGCATCTGCTTCGAGGTCCATGGTGGCATGCATTCAGGGATTTTTATCTCAAATAGCTGTTATGTGAGTATTTGTGACCATTCTGATCTTTCTTATTAACAGGGTGTTTTTTTTTACCACAGAAATGCAGCTCATTTTGTTTTGTTAATTATAATATTTTCTGCAAACTCTACAGTACTAGTGTGTTGTACCGTGTTAGCCATTATGAATGTAGTGAGAAGTTAAGCAAAGTGACACCTTTTATTGGCTAACTAGAAAGATTACAATATGCAAGGTTTTGAGGCAACTCAGACCCCATCTTCAGGCAAGATGTACAAGAAGGGGCCTGAATTGCCTTGAAAGCTTGCATATTGTAATATTTTTATATTATAGTTATTATAGATAGCCAATAAAAGGTGTTATTTTGCTTAACTTCTCACTGCAAACTCTATAAAGTGAGGTGTGTCAAAATTCCAGGACCTAGTACCAACAGTCATGCTGTGGTCAGAGCTGTTTAGATTACTCGTCTTGACCAGGCCGGTATGTTGTATATATTGACTTGAAGCTACATGATTGGCTGTTTGGAGCAGCAGGTGATCTGCATTAATGAAACAGAATACATACTATGCATAAATTCATGTTTAATGTAGATTAAACAATTAAGTGGATTTGAGGATGTTGGTGTTGTCTGCTATTTAAACATAACATTGATTTCTTTTTTTTTAAGAATGACTACACTAAACATGTCCAACAGGCCAACATTATCCATTAATGATACTCTTTTGGTATTCTTCATTTCTTCATAATCAGTTTTGCCCCTAGTATGTTTCATAGCCAAGATGTACTGTTTTTCAGTACAAAAACAGTTTTCATTTTTAAAGCTGAAGCGCTGCATCTTATGATTCCTTCCCCCACATTTCTAGGATACATCCTTTTTTTTTTTTTTGTTGCCCCAGGGATAAAAATGGTCGTTTCTTATCCTAGAGTCTATGCAATGAGTGGGCACCCTGCTGGTAATGTATGTGCCATGCCTTGTGCTTGCCCTCTTGAGTTTTCTTTCTTGCTGCTATTTCATTTGCTAACATATTCTTGCATAATTTTTTTTTTTAAACTGCCTTTGGGTGACAGCAGCTTCCTGTGAATGAAGTCACATTTCAGGCTACAAACCAGTTAGTCATGGATGGTATACAGTATTTAGGGGAAGCACCTTAACCACATTTAGTAACAAACCGCTTTACAGTGTAAGGGGTTGCTCAGCAAGCAAATGGTTGACAGAGGCAAATGTGACATGAAAATTGGACAGTCCCACTGGAGAGACATCTGAAAGATAAAGAGAGAAAGAGGTAGAAAGAAACCCAGAGTGGAAGAAAGTGTGCCTCTTTGAATACTAAGATATGCAGATAGGAGACACTAAACTCTGAAAGTGTTTTAAAAAAACATAGGTCGGAGTCAGTGCTGCATTACTTTGTTACTACACTTAAGTACATTTTAAGAATAATTCTACTTTACTTCAACATAAACGTTTCTGTCTATTTTCACTTTTGCTTCTCTAAATGTTCCAATGCAAATGGCTACTTCTACTTCATATGTGTTGCTAGACCCATTCATTACTGTTGTATTAAACCAGAAAATAAATAGGCTATGCAAATATGCATACTGCTTTGTTCCGTCAGTTATCTGAAGTACAGGCTTTTTACACTTTTCAAATAGTCACTGCTGGTGCTGACACCTAGGTATCTAGGCAGTTATTCCAAGAACATCTCACTGCAGATTGCAGAACAGGGAGGGGCTGGATATTTGGGGCAGGGCTAGATGTTGGTGACATACAGTTGCAGTCACATTCATACTCTGAGCTGATGCAGAATTAATACACTGCGTTTACTGCAGCTTCCAAACACTGGATATTTTTGATGTGCAATCCCAATTTGTATTACTTCCACAGCGGAAGCCGCTGATTTCAGAATCTGACTTTTTGGCAGCCTCCTGACCTGGGCAAGCTGATTTGCAGGATGCAGCGAAATGTATTTGTGTATTCACTAACTTGTCTTATGTGTTACTCACATCTTCTAACATTATCCTGGTTTTCATGGCTCCAAAACAAATTGTGAACAAGTTGGAAAACCCCCAAAGAAAACCAAGATGTTATTACTGTAATTTGAATTTGAAACTAAGGTATGAAATCTAGGTAAAGTTGTAAATGTTACTATTAAACTAATTTTGTCTATTTTATGTAGTTAGATATTATTTGAAGAAAAAGTTACATCATTTTTGGGGCCAGTGAATGCTTAAAATATCTCTCTATTATAAAAAAAATCCCGTGGGAGGGAATGACTAGGAGACAATACATGATCTGCACGTTAAGATCACAGAAGACAAATAAAAGACCCGCGAGACAAAAGAGAATGGCCATGGAGCGTCTCGCGGGGATATACTGTAGGACATGAAATTCTTCAAGACACGCCCTGCTTACAAGCAATATCAGAGCACGGCCAGGAAAAAAAATCAGTAGTGTAAAGGCACGCATCACACACAGATACAGGGGTCTCAGTACATATAAAGCGTATAAAGGACAATACATTATAAATGAAACGTCGACTAAAAGATCATATTAGCTCAAACAAAAGGAAATTAATCATCAGGAACAGGTGTAATTGAAAAAATAGCAGGGCAAAGCGAGGTCAGAAATAAAAGGCAAAGAGCAGAAAACAAAGTCTTTTCATATTCGCAACATTCAATGCACAAAACGTAGATTTACATAATAATGGACCATACGCTATGAGAATCTGTGGTCCCACAACAGTTAAAGCAACGACAAGTTTAATTTCAAAGAAAACACAATTCGGTCAGGTGTATTATTTATGATCACGGAGAAGCGATCACAAAGCGAGCAGCAGAGACACAAAGTGGCAAAAAGGACAGTGGCTGTACAGGCTTTAAAATGATTGAAGGGCAGCGCGACAGCAGCTGCCCCCCTTCACAACGCGAGCTTTATACGTCCTGCGAGAAAGAGATTTAACCACGCCCAGGGCCGGAAATAAAGGACAAGTATTGTTTTTACAATGTCACACGAGACCAGGCAGTGAGCCATCATTTAAAACAAGTCCACAGACATCTAACCTAGCAGCTGTTGGATTGCATTTGGCAGATAAGAAAATGTCCTCCCAGCTCTTATAAAAACAACATGTGACAAGCAGAACAGGCAGCTTGCAAGCAGCAAAAAGACAGCAGATGATGCGACAGCATATCCTTAGCATGTGTTCAGCCGCCCCCAAACCCCACAACGCGAGCAGCGTTATACATCTGGTGAGAAAGAGATGTAACCACGTACGGGGCCAGAAATAAAGGACAAGTATGGTTTTTACAAAAGTTTTTAAAGTAAAAGTGAAAATAATGCATATGTATCAATTTCCATGAAAATAACAATCTCTTTAAATTGTATATCGGAGGTGGCGAGCGAAGCGAGCAGGGGGTGGAGCCCCCTAGTGTTCCATTAAAATAAATTGTAATTAGGAGTTTGCATTATGTAATTCACTTTACATAGAGGATTTTAGGAACAGATTAGCTGTATCTTAAAGCAGGGGAAGCTGGCACGCCTCTCCCATTAGCCGCCTCTCCACTGAATTAGGATATGATCATTAAGAAGTCTGCTCACTCCAAATGTCACTACTTCGGGCTGCAGCTACTTGGCTCATAGTTTAGTGATTCTAATACGACTCACACAAGCTTATAAGAACTTTTATCAACAATATATAAAACATAGGGCATGCCTACATTTACTTTAACATTTGACACTTAAGTACACTTAATATCAGATAACTATAAAACCACTGCTTGAGTAGATTTCTCATGGGCAACTTTTTCTTGGGCCACTTTCCAAAAAAGATATTTTTGCTTTTTCTCTTGTATGGCTGTTGGTTACTTTAAACCAGTGCTTCTCTTCATTCAGTACTCAGGGCCCCCGGCCGCCAATGAGTTTCTCAATCAGTCAGTTATTGTTACCTTTAATTTTTTAGTTAGCTGACACCATTTGCCTTTTATTTTGCATTTAGAAAAGTGCAGCAATGTCAGATTTACACTAAACTAGGAAATTATGACATTTGTTTGTTTTTCCTGTATCTTTAACTGGTTAGGTTTTTAATTAACTTTTTTGAGTTTGTTTTCAGCGCAAATTACTCTGAAAATATCAGCTACATCAGTCCTACCCATTTCTGTGTTTATTAGTAAATAATTGACTGAACATCCAGAACATTAAAACATATATATTTAAAAGAAAAAAAATGAATTCTTAAACACTAGCACATATGAATTCCCGCTTCATTCAATAAAAATATAGTAAAACTAGTTTGTAAATTCTTGGATGATTGTAAAAACATAGAAACTGGGAAATAATGGCCTGCTTAGTTAAGGTAGGAGTCAAATTAAGAGAACTGGGTTTAGACAAAAACCTGCAGACATCTGGGGGTCCCTGAGGACTGAATGTTGAGAACCACCGCTTTGTACAACACTTGTAGCAATGCTATATTTGATTGGATCAGAGGACAGCTATTACAGAACTGGGACAATCTAGACCCTGATAGAAAAATAAATCATGTTATGGTGTTTGAAGTTGCCCAAATGTCTACAGGGCAGATTTAGCCTTATAAGGGTACTGGGGAGAACAGACAGTCTGGCATCTTCCAAAGTAACTCTGGTGAGGGCAATATCCGTTAACATCTGGTGCAACTGGAAGAGCTCTACCTATAATACCAGGACTTTGTGACATGGCCTAGAACCCTGGAGTGTAGGCACCAGTAGGACTGGACCCGCTGTTCCTTGATATACTGTTTGTTCCATTCAAACAATACATCAAGGAACTTGGAGTTGGTGTAATGGTCCTGAATGCTGAGGTGTAAAATAAACAAGCCCTAGTTGAAACAACCAACAGAGGCAAAGATATGCGCAAAGACGAAGTTGGAAGATCAAAAATATCAAAAGTCAAAAATACTGATCATCAAAACTTGAAAACTGGTTAATGAAAATCAAAGTCAGGAAACAAAGGCAGAAGTTCAATACCAAAAAGTAACTCAAGATCTTTACACTAAGCACAAAGTAGTTTTTGCTTAGACTTTGAATACCAAAACTGTAACACCAGGTTATTCCCATTACCATCTTTTACAGGGGCAGAATGGTGACATTACAGGCATTATGCTGTGCATCTAGGGATGGGGTCATTTCTATATACAATATGGTGGCACCCATTCATATGTGCTACAAAATGGATGTGCCCAAACAAGAGAAGTTTGAACAAAATGACAGTGTGCTGGTGTCAAGAATATAAAGAAAAATAAGTGGTGGAGTGTATGGTTTCAAAATAGGAAGGGGTAATCATACTTATCAATACCCTGGGTCTGTGTCTGTGCTGTCGGGCCTTGTTGGTATTAGGTGTTTATATTGTTGTAAGTGTTCTTTTTTGCCATTGCACTCCACTTTATTTGCCTGTTTTTTTATCCTGTGTATGTGAGTATTTGTATTTGGGATCTGCTCAAGAGCACTCCACCACAATTCACACAGCAAAAGATTATGGTCAGAGAGGTCTGTTGAAGCCAGCACAATTCGTTCTTGTCAGCAGGTGGCAGTAGATATGTCCCACTTGGAGCGGGTATAGAACTAGCACTGCTACACAATAGCGTGAATAGTTAGCCAAGAAGCTACTATAGAGACCTGCCTCTTTAAAGACAGAAATGCAGAGACATTAAGCACCCCCAGTAGCTCTTCAAGACCACATCTGCCACCAGAGGTGATTCTATGACTTGGTCTGGAGGGGATTCTCAATACAGTTTTGAAACACTGATCTTTGATTGTAGGACAATGAGTCTGGAATCACAAGATGAGTTGGGTGGAGGTCCAAAGACTGGAGAAAGAAAGGCTAGAGTGTGGAGAGAATGAGAGAGCAGAAGGTACTAGTTGGAGATGAGCTAGTCGGGAAGCCACTCACTAAACAGGTTGTGTAACTGCCTGTTTAGGAAGGCCCAGAGAGGGAGAAGGATTTGTATTGGTTTTGTTTATTGATTTACAGTTTTTAGTTCATCCTATAGTCACCCTTTCTGTGTGTATTTTTAAATAGTGAATTCCATTACTTCTGATACCTATGCACTCTGTTGACATTATTCTTTTGTGGAAATACATGAAAGACGTGCGCAAGAATCTCACTTTCTTTCTTGCCTCATAATGGGAAATGAATTTTCTCTGCTAGTAAAGAAATCATGTTGTATGTGTAAAGGTAATCTGTGATTGACAGTATTGTCCTTTGTGGAGTCAGACTTCTGCACCAACTGTTTACAGCTCAATTACTATAAAAATTGGAGGCCTGGCAAAATATTTACTTTGTCTTTTTCCAGTACTCCTCTATAAAATGGTTTTGCTTTTTAATATCAGATGTCTGCTTTCAGTTGTCAAGGATTAACCTTGTTTCTCATCTGCATACTATGGGAGAAACAGCTGGGTTGGCCACTGTTATGTCCTCATCAACGCAGCTAATAACTTACTTTGGCACGTTAAAATTAAAATGTTTTCTTTCTTTGAGAAAATGTCTTTCCACCCACCATTTCATATTAACACTTGTGTATGGGTTTTTCATCCATTATTCATCGATATTAGCGACTGTTCCAAATTGCAATTTGTTTATTTATTGAGTTTTGTATTAGTTTATATGTTTGTACAGTTTTCTTTTTTTATATCTATGCATTCTATATAGTGACCCCCTTACTGATCACTCAATCAGCCAAAATCTGAACCCAGAGAATACTGTTTAAATTCAAAAACATGAGATTATATTGATTATATTGTAAGTAAGTACATTGCAAACAAATGTCTTTCTAGTCTTTTCCAAAGCTTACACTCTTTAAAATAGGTTGACTCCTTCTGGTTCTTAACCTGCAACTTTTAGTTTCAGGTGTCTCTAAGCCTTAAGAAAAGTATGTTTGCTTAACTTCAGGGTAGTCTTTTGCAAATTTTCATGGTTTAGGGTCACTCTTACATTAGGCACATCCAGTATTAGGTATCATTCCTGCATCAGGCATATCAGAAAGCTGTGGCAACAAGTAATTTGAAAAGGTAGGGCTTCTTTGATCATTCTGGACCTCACTGGGTGGTCAATGTTCACAGGTACTTTTGGTTCCCTCATTGGACCTGTCCTTCACCAGCTGGTTCTCTCTTGAGAAAGGAGAAGAACGTTGGGAGGTAACTGAATTTCCTCCTTTGTTCTTTCAGAGCTTTCCCTGTACTTCCTACTTGGATGTCGCAAAGAAGAGGAACAAACTATGACTATATGTATGTATAGGTTGGGTTGGCAGTGGGCATTGTCAGTCATCCCTCTTGGGCACTTTTTCTTGGAAGGAAGAAGATAAGGCTGGCATCAGCACCCCCTCTCATTCCGAGTTGGTGGCATTGTTTATTTCAAAAGAGCCAGGAAGGTGGTCCCCAAGCATGCATGTGTGACTATATGTATATATATATCTCTATTATAATAAAAAAATCCTGGGACTTGATGTGACTGTTTCAGAGAGGTACTTTCACATCCCGCGAGACGAGACTTTGTGCTAAGAGATTTAACCACACCTGGGACTGGAAAGAAAAGATAAAGAGTAGATGACAAAGTAGCATGTCGTAAAGAATTCAAAAATGTTGGCACGATACACATGCATTAGGTTAGAGATAATGAAAGTACTAAAATTTGAAAATCTCAAAAAAATGATAATAAAGATTGTATTAGCGCAAACAAATGGAAATTATTACTCAGTGAAATAACGGAACAGCGAAAAGAGATTGAATATATTGTTTGGATTTAAACTTTAAGTCAGATTGTCTAATTCGTCTAATTCATGTTGCCGTCAGTGAAAAGTAGTGTTTCTTCCCAATGAAGATGCGTATCCGCAAGAATTTAAAGATTTGTTGTTAGGTGAAAGTGAAATCCACATACACAAGTGGCCGGGGGGTTGGCTAATATATGTGGGCAAAGGTAAGTTTACACTAATGATTTAATTTTTAGGTAATTTGGCCACTTATAATGTGTCATTGTGACATTCTTTTGAGTTAATAAAGTTATTGTAATAATCATAACCTGCATGTCTTTTTCCATGTAAACAACTGTAACTCTGCTTTTGCCCACCCCTGTATTTATATATAGTGTATATTAATATATTGTCACGCACTCACAATTAGGAGACAGTCGACAAAACCCACGGCAAGTAGACGGTCGAAAGACGGAGGGTTAAAAAAGGGTACTGACTTTTCTCTTACTTTTTCCGCAGAAGCAAAGAAGAAAAGTAAACCGACGTATCGCGGAGCCAAAATGGCCGAAGTGTATTTCCGGCCCTCGTTGATGACATCACAAAGATGTCCAAAAAAAGACGTCACTTCCCCTCTTTAATTTCCTGTAGTCATTTCTGTTTCTCTATAAATACCCCATGTTTTACCTTATGAGTTTGTCAAATGCTTGGTTGAACCTGCTTTGTTTCAGCATTATTTTGACCTATCTGTTGGACATTATATGGGGCGGTTCCCCAAAACTTTATTTGACTGGCTGTTACATATTTATTTTTCGTAGTCGGCAGGACTATTGTTCCGGTACCATGTCGGAGGAACAAGACTCCGGCTGCGGTAAGGTCAGAAACTGCTTGGTCTCTACCCCCTCAATTAACATATCTTTTATTTCTGAGTGCACTGCCCGGCGCAATGTGTGGCTGAGGTTGGAGTGGGTGTACATACAAGTGCCGTATTTGAAAGGGGAGGTGCAGAGGGCCTATTATGACCTGACTGAGGAGCAGGCCGCCGAATACACCACCCTCAAGTTAGAGGTGTTCAAGCGCTATGGCATAAAGGCGGCTCAGCAAGTGAGGGACTGGTGTGAGTGCTAATTTGAC